>NC_092816.1:61711751-62011751 GCF_023375885.2 Dermacentor andersoni | reverse complement strand
AGAGTTGGCATCCGTGGTTCGTGGATGGGCTTTAAGCGTGGCACCAATTTCAAAACAACATGCAAAAATGAACAAACAAAATATAACGGAGGAGCGTTTGTAAACATGGCCGACAAGAGGTGCTAGAGTCCAGTCGGAGACTGGGAACATGAATATAGCCGCACAAACTGCTTCAACTATCGTGCTGTACGTCGTCAAATTATTAAAAAGTTCATAGCAGCAATTACGGCAACCTTTTACTCTGATTACACTTCGTTTTGACTTATCGATTTCGTGATTTTTTGCCAAGCCCCTGTCGCCGAGATTACTCAAGCCGCGCTTGCATGAGTTGGGGAAAGTCATTCAATGGACAAATGTCATTAGCTGTGAATGTCGTTCGCTATGCCCGTGTAGAAGCAAAAAAAAAAAAATGTCATTAACACGTAATCTCAATCGCTGCGAATGACATCACACGTGACGCGTGTGACAGCTGGGGTATTACACTGAAGAGTGCTTGAACCCCAAAAAAATATATTGTGCTCGAACACGGAGACGTAAATTTGGCATGCATGCCATAACCCGGGCAAATTAATGAGAATTGTAGGGGGCCGCACTGAGGGTAGAAAAGGCCTCGAGTGTTGCCCAAAACAGTGGTAAATAGCCGGCCGTTCCGGGAGCGCACGATGATAACGACACGACTGCGACGGTTAACGACTGCGAAGAAGGCGCGAGACTGCTCGAAAGCCACGGAGCGTGAATTAAATGGCCTGCAGAGTTTTGTTTTCGGACTTCTTTAATCAAGGAAACACGGTAATAAACACGATAACAGCTGCGACCGGCGCCAGGAAAATCGGTTGACGTACCCTCAGTGCTTCTCGCTACGTCTGCTGGAGCATTTTTTTCCCCTTTTAAGCCTCACCTTAGTTGCTGATCCACCTCAAGAGGCCTTGCTTAACAACAACAACAACAACACTAATAATAATAATAACAACAATGACGACGACGACAACTCCCTTTTTTTTTTCTTTCCTGGGTGTGTCGGATGTTGAGTTCGCCGGCCTTAAAGAGGTCTACCTTCCTTTTTTTTTATAAACTAATAAAGGCGAATACCATACTACTGCTATACAGCAACAACGACAACAACATCAAGGCGCACTTTACGCGGAATTTTACGGTATGGCTTGAAGAAAGGCATATGTGTGCCGCTAGGTTTTCGCGTTTCAAAGAGCTCCCGGCGGTGCAGTAGCAAACCTACACAAAAAGGACTAGCGCTATGCACTATACTATACTACTCGTCGTCCACTGTGCAGTCGCACGCGAGCAAGCGAACCCGCCCGTCCGTCCGCGCACACCGCGCACGCTGTCAGGGGATGTTCCACTCCGCCACTTTGTTTTCGTGGCCCCGCTGGCTTCGGCGTGGCTATTCGTTGCGTACACGTACTGCGCGCGACCATGGCGCATATGCACGGGCTTCAGGAAGCGCCTGGCGGCCCCGCTGACAATTGCGACAACCACGCGCGCGCACGCACGCACGCACGCACACGCACGCACGCACGCACGCACGCACGCACACGCACGCACGCACGCACGCACGCACACACACACACACACACACACACACACACACACACACACACACACACACACACACACACACACACACACACACACACGCACACACACACACACACACACACACACACACACACGCACGCACACACGCACGCACACACACACACACGGAGGCGCCGGCGTCCCCTTTGCCTATACGCGCCGTGCACGCCGCCGGACGCGCCACTGGTGGCGGCCTTGCGCAGAACACGCGGGAGAGGAGCCTGGCGCGCGCCGTAGTTTGTTGTGTCGTTGATCGTGCTTCTCTGTCTTATTCACGTTTTCAGAGCAAGATAGGCAACACCATTCGCACGTGTGGGGTGGCCAAAGCTTCAGGGAATGTCGAAGAAGAATTGTTGCAGGGTGGGGGGCTCAAATTAATACTGGTGAAAACGTGCCGGCCATACGGTTCTAATCATTCCCGGCAAAGCTTCATCTGCGGGAGCAACGGTAGCAAAAACGGATCGTCGCTTCGAAGGGAAATTTATTGTTCTCATCCTTTCCTTTGTCTCGTCGGTGTTTTTTTTCCATTCGAGCATAGTTAGACGCGTGAGCAACGAAGTTCGTCTGCAGTGCAGCATGAGGTTTAAAGGCATTTCGCTAAAGTTCGGAATGCTGTTTGCCGCTTATATTGTTTTCCGCTTCTTTACCGTGTTGCGCTAGCTAGGCAGCACGACTGCATGAGCGCATTGCGTTGTATGTTAAAGCTACTGAAGTTTGCAAGAACTGAAATTGGTTGGTTTCATGTGGCGCGGTAAATCCTCGCACCAGCTGTCGCGCTCTTCATGTTTTTACATCTATTTTATGCGTGGCTTCGCACATGTTTAACTGTTGCTAGTTGCTCCATGCATAACTCTTGTCGATTGCATATCATATTGACCGTAAATAAAGACGGGGACAGAGGGAGAGAACACATAAACAGCACGGGGTTTATGTGTTCTCTCCCTCTGTCTCCGTCTTTATTTGCGGTCAATATGATATGCAGTATAAACACCAACTAGGCCAAAGTGAAGTTCTTCTGAAGCTTCTTGTTGATTCTTTTGAGCTGCGAAGTTTTCACACTGCCTTGTTTGTAAAGGGTATAAATCACGCTGTGTCTTATCGGAATGATACCAAGGAAGTGCTTCTTTAACAGCTTTATTCTTTTGGCCCGAGGGCATCTTAGATATTGTTTGCGTTTTTGGAAATGTGCTTAGAAAACAGGTAGTTCAGGGCGAGAATTGCTAATAGCTGCTGCATATGGTATTTTTGTTCCATTTCTCGCTGAAAAGTTCGCGTCCCGTTTGGGAAGTCATCACACCTCGATGCTGCCTGAGCAAACTTAACACGCCGAGTGATTTGTTTGTTTCACAACGTAGTCCCTTCTTGCATGTGAGTTTTGTACTCAACTGAATTCTTTCTTATACTTACGCTGCAGACGACTAAACCGGGCCTTGCCGCCAGCGCTCATCTACTTTGACTGGCGTTGCTCTGCCTTTAAATATATCATGTGGCACCTCTCTCTAGTAATATAAGAAGTACTGAAAAGTTAGTCAGTCTTTAGCTTTGAACGTTTCCAAGCAGCTCCCTTGGGGAATTTAATATTGCGCAAACTGCAGCGGGAACGGTAATTCATCGGCGTAGCAGAACTGCATCGGCGGTACAGCACTATAGCACGCGCTTTTATTAACCCGTGTGTTTGGTGACTTCGTTGGCTAGTCTACGCGTTTCCATCAATAAATTGGCAATTACTCTTCTTGAGGCGACTTCGACTGCACTTATTCGGCGATGTCACATGTATTCATCGGCAGAAAAATCACCACGGTATATGCAGAGATTGCACCCTGCGGATTTGTTTGATATAAGTCTGCACTAACGACGGGTGCTTATTATTGAGGTACACAAGCAGCATTGCGGCAAGGGTAGAATAAAAAAAAACCATCGAGAGATCGCATCACTCAACAAAATTTATCGGCGAATGAACATGAGCTCCACGTCATGTAAATGGGGTTCATGGCGTTTTTCTGCGGGACACGCCTTGCACGTATGTGGACCATGTTGTCCCAAACACCGGTAACATCGTGTTCATACCCGCTCGCACAGAGGTCAGCATCTTCCCTACAGCTGTCACCGCAGAAGAAGCAGCCTGGCACTTGAACAAAGGAGAAATCGCAGCCGCGAACTTCAGCCATCCTTGCTGCAAAGGGTTGTCGTCTGCTACTGCTCCCGCGTGTACTGTTGGAAGCGTCCGCTAGGTGGCTTTCAGTGGCGCCTCTATAGGCGGTGCACGAGGCGTATACAGACACTGCGGACGCGCGCACGAGCATACGGGCTCACTCAGTGCACAGGTGTACAGTGGCGGGCGGCTGCGTCAATGCGTGGCTTCGGAAGCTCGCACGAAGTCCGGCGCGCCCAAGAGAAGCGCGCGGCGACTGTGGGACGCGTTCTCCCGTTGTGAGGTCCTTGCTCCAAACGGCGACATGTCATTGTTCTCTTTTGTGATTGTTCACCCTTCAGTCACCTTTTTTTTCCTTCTCTGTTTTTTTTATTGCCATAACGATTATATGAACACTCTAGGCGCATTACTGCCATAGGCATCGCCGTGGGGTTCCGTATAAAGTCCAAGGGCGGTAAAATCGTTGTCGCGCGCCGTATGCTGTATGTGCGACTGAAGATGTGCGAGGTTGAGCAGTATTGGCCTCGAGCTCCACCACTGGAAAAGCCGGCGCCACCGTCGGCGTGACGTGCTAGGAGGGATCACGTGGACAGAGCGGCCGCGTCGACTGCTTCGGGAGCGCCGAAGCGAGCTGAAAACGAGTCTAAATTCCCTCGTACGCTGCGGTCCTCATTTAGTGGCGAAATTTTCCCGCTTCGAGTGTCACCTTTACAACGCTTGAAAGCACTACAATAGGTAGTGGCTGCCTTTGAAGGCGCGCAACATGGTAGGCTACTGCTCGGTGCCGCAGGGCCGAACGCACGTAACGGAGGGCGGTGTCAGCCTTATTCACACGTTGCAGCAGGACAAGAAGCTGCGTGAAGCTTGGCTCGTGAAACATAAAACTGGCAAACAGTCATCGGCTACAACTCGGGTATGCAGCAAGCACAGACGCGAGGAAGATTTCTGCTACGGCGCCCGGTCTGCGATGTTCTGAAAACGCGCACTGAGACGCTCGCCCGAGTCCGCTGCCCGACTAATGTCATGACTGTTTGGTCTATGAACTTGTCGATGCTATAGATACTGGCAAGTTCAGTGGAGTGGAAAGGCAACGGTAAGAAGCACATTTAAAAAAAAGCATGGCATATGGTCATGTTTGTGTTATGAATTAATGCACTGGATTACAAGAAAAGAAGCAGCGGGAAATGGCATGCTGAGAACACCGATAACATACAGTGCGACGCAAATCGAGAAATAATATTGAAAGGTCAAAGAATTTAGAAGAAAAAAAAAGAGTGAATCGTCGCGGCGGCACATCACAGTCCCCGTAGGCGTCGAAGTCTTTACAGTGAAGTTATTTTTGAACAGCTCTGATAGCACCCACGCAACAATGGTTGCTTGCATACTGACAAATGCTCATATCTGCGGCCTGAAGCTCATGGCACGGTGCGAAAACGCGCGCGCGGAGAAAGCGAAACAGTGCGCGGACAAGCATGCAGACGCGCAGTCGGTCGCTGCGAAGCTACGCGATCGCTGCATTGAGGCTTCGTTCTATTACGCTCCATTTAGTTATACAAATACTATAAGAACATATTTCACACAGCTTGCTCTCAGCGTTTACCTATCTTTCACGCAAGAAGCCGGTTCGGGAGACTCCATCGCGGCGACCGCGCGCAGTGGCGTTCACTGTAGGTATTCGGTAAAGAGTTAGCGTCTGTAAACGATTGCGTGCTTTCAGTTTGCCCAAGATTATTATTTAGACAGTAAAAAACTTCTCTCATTTCGAAAGTACTTACAGAAATGTCCGGGAGAGCTCGCGCGTGGTGTTTTCAGAAAGCGAAACAGTGCGCGGACAAGCATGCAGACGCGCAGTCGGTCGCTGCGAAGCTACGCGATCGCTGCATTGAGGCTTCGTTCTATTACGCTCCATTTAGTTATACAAACACTATAAGAACATATTTCACACAGCTTGCTCTCAGCGTTTACCTATCTTTCACGCAAGAAGCCGGTTCGGGAGACTCCATCGCGGCGACCGCGCGCAGTGGCGTTCACTGTACGTATTCGGTAAAGAGATAGCGTCTGTAAACGATTGTGTGCTTTCAGTTTGCCCAAGATTATTATTTAGACAGTAAAAAAACTTCTCTCATTTCGAAAGTACTTACAGAAATGTCCGGGAGAGCTCGCGCGTGGTGTTTTCAGTGAGCGCTGACAGCAAAACCTATGAGGAGCGCGCCGCGCGATCCCTCATACTACGCCAGCGAGGCGCTTCCGCTAGATGGCGACTCCGTAACTCCTCGCCGCCAATATCGTGGCTAAAAATCTCGCGCATGCAAGGGAAGGAAGCGGGGAGGAAGCGCGCCCTCTCCTGTCGTGCGCAGGCACGGAGGTGAGGCGAGGGAGGAGGCCGACGTGGCCAACTGCGACGTGGCCAAAGTGCGCGCCAACGCTAGCCTCATCAATGTTTTCAGAGTGCAGGTAGGGCCGCTAGATTCGTATGCTCAGTGCTTTCGAAGTTTTGTTCGCGCTGAAGCGAGAGATGCATGAAGGTAAATTCGATAGCTACTGCTGTCGTGATTCCTCACTCCAGCATTTTGACAGCAAGTTCCCGCGCTCATCGAGCGATATGTGTTCATGTTTACCTGTGCGCGCGTAACACCGTGCTTGTTAATTTAGTTAAAACAAGTTGGCACCCTAGTTGGTTTCAATCCATGATCGAATGTAAGCGCGACTGAACGAGGACGTAGAAAGAAACAGACACACAGAGACTGCGTTGTCTCTGTGTGTATGTTTCTTTCTACGTCCTCGTTCAGTCGCACTTACGTATTATATCATTGTTAATTTAGCTACTAAGCGAATGTTTACAAGTTTATACGGCCGCTAAAAGGAAGGAAAAAGTGGAGAAGGAAGGCAGGGAGGTTAACCAGTTTTGCCTAACCGGTTTGCTACCCTACACATGGGAGGGGGATGGGGGGGATGAAAGATGGGGAGAAGAGATAGAGGGCACATAACACGGCACACACATCGTTGGTTACAGTCTGTCACTCTTGTGTGGTACGTGACATCACTGTCACAGTCGCTTGTCCAAGCCCGTATCCTTCATAAACCGAAGTAGTCCCTTCGTCGCCTTCAGCTGCGATGTCTTCAGTCGGCGATATGTGAAAATGGTTGCAACTGACAATGGTCTACTGTCAAGGTGCGCTAGAACGGACGCCATGGACTGTCTCTGAACATTATATTCAGGCCGCTAAAAACGGCCTAAAAAACGGCCTAAACGGCCGCTAAAACTACTTCGTATAGCTTTCTACTAGTTTGCTATCGTAATCGCTGCTTCACCTAAGGGCGAAACTGTGACTTTTTTTCTTCATGACAGCGGTAGCTCTTTGAGAGACACCGTACTGGGTTTTCTGCGCTGCTGTAGGTGTATAACTGAAGTTACTTGCTTTCAGTTGAAAGAGGAAAAACACATCGCAAGCAAAGTAAGCAAGAAAATGCCTATCGTAGCGCACACACTGGATTCAAACCTCAGTCCAGAG
Source organism: Dermacentor andersoni (assembly GCF_023375885.2). NCBI lineage: Eukaryota > Metazoa > Arthropoda > Arachnida > Ixodida > Ixodidae > Dermacentor > Dermacentor andersoni. The sequence continues at coordinate 62,004,494 of NC_092816.1, read as the reverse complement.
GTTCGTAGAGGGAAATGTTCTTAGCCATACTATATACACTTTCTCGTTACCGCCTTTTTTATGCACGGTATCGTAGCTTTATTAACATTGTATGCGAGAACTACACTGGCATTATGCCCAATACACAAAACTTTGTGTTTGCTTCTGTGTCTACCTGTCTGCTTGTTTAAAAAAAAAGTCAGTTGTTTTATAAAATTTCAGAAATCGTGCGACGTATTCGCAGAAATGCTGATGTACTAAGCGCACATCAGTGCCTGCGGAATTCTCCGCATTTGCGTTTCCTTCGTCGTTATTCATCATCTGTATAATCCATCACGATAGTCAATATAATCGTCATCATCATCGTCTTATTCTTCCGCGTCGTCCCCATCTTCATCACCTGACGTTCCTCCTCCTTCTCCTCCTGATTGTCGTCATCGTCACGTTCTCCCCCGTCTTATCCCTAATCGTCTTCGTGCTCTCTGCATAGACGTGCCTTCTTTCGTATGCCCGTACACGCTCACAACCGGTGGCTCGACCGATAGCTGCATTAAGCTGCGTTCCAGCTGCGTCTTGCCGCTCGGGGGCAGACGCATAAACATCGCGGAGCCCGAAACAAAGGTCAAGAGCCGGCATCGCGTTTAGGATTCCCGCTGAGTTTCACAACACGGCTCCGTGTATGTGACGGGAGAAGGACACGGCGCGTTCATACATACACAGATAATTTGCAGACTGCCTTGCACCGAGTGATTTGGTACCTGCACGCTGCAAGCTCTAACGTAAGTATGGATTGTTCATTCGTTTTCAAATAGGTTAACACTTAGTGCAGTAAGTGGTTTCTTGCTGTAACGCTTATATACTCTCTTGCTCGAGACTGGTAGCGCGAGCACACTTTTGCGACCGTTTCATTTAGGTAACGATAAACGCAGAATTGGTGAAATAAGTAGACATATATCATTCTTGCGTTCTAAGCTTATCAACGTTAGGATAGAACTGGTTCGTTGTATACGGCTGTCACCAGGGAGCGGCTGCTGCGTAATATTCGAAGCATATATATATATATATATATATATATATCCATAGCCTCTCACATTTGAAACGTCCATGCGTACTGTGAAAACTAGATTTTAAACCTCACTTTGGGTCATCGTTAGAAGAAAAAAAAAAAGACCAGTCCTGTTTTCAGTGTCTGACTATTGAAAAGTGTCGATCCCGGCGTTGCGATGAGAGTCGAGTTTTTTTAGGGAAACGCGTAATAAGTATTCTCAATATTATGCGTCTACTCAACAAACACAATGACAATACAGCGCGATAGAGAGTTTTCGGTACGCGTAAGAGTTCCTTGTTCATAGTAGCTGCCAGGAGAGAGAGATGGTGAGGGAGGGAGGGGGGAGGGAGGGAGAGAAAAAGAACGGCATTACTGCAGAAACTCCCTAGTGGGACTTGTGAGATGGTGCGAACTCATGCAATGAACGAATGATTGATTGAGTGGCCGAGTTGCGCACACCGCGGCTCACTGTGTCGTGGATGACGCAGTGTGCTGCAAGTATTGCAATGACCTATTGCAATTACCCACTTGACGAACCGAATTAGTCGAAACAACCGACTAATTAGCCGATAACCGTAGGTCTTATTATTGTATCTTGCACCGCGTTTCTTTTTTTTTTAACTTTTTTTCTTCTTTTGAACAGCATAGCTAACGTTAGCTGGGAAACACGGTAGGAGTTGGTCGGTGTCGGCCCTTTGAGGAAAACGCGGAACAAGGCAACGAGAAAGAATACCAAATGCCAGAGATATGAAAGAGCCACGTTCCCTATACCATCTCATGTGCCAAACTTTTAAGGTCAAGAAAGGCACAGTCTTACAGGTCCACTGTCATGTTCGGCGTCCGCTTGTCAGAAGGTATACTACATCTATCGCAAGTTCAAAGATAAGATCAACGACTTAACTATCGCGATCGTGCGAACGCACCGCGAATAATTGGTTTCGCGAACTTCAATTCTCAGATTTAGGACAAGCACAAGGTTGGGTGTTCATATAGTTATAACACGCGAAATGTCGAGCTCGGCAATAACAATTCCCCGTCACCTTCCTCTCTCCTATCTCGTTCTCTCTCTCTCTCAATGTCAGCGACCTTGCACGTCTTCGACGTTCTCACGGTGTCGTGGAAAGAGAGCAGCATGTTCTTCCGCAGAGTTGTCCGCTTTTTGCCTCACTGAGGCATCTCTCTCTCTCTCTCTCTCTCTCTCTGACCGTGGGTGCGCTGTATACGCGACGCAAAGTTCGCGTGACCACGTGATGTCCGACATGCTGCGCGGCCCAAGCGCGCGCACAAGCCAACCGTGGCCGCCTGGTTCGCTCATTTCCGCATATAAAAGATAAGCAAAGCGAGTAAAACGTGAGAGCGGCGCACGAAGTGCGCGACCACGCATCCATGCGGCTCGGCGCGGTCGGAGCGACCCTCGACGAACGAGCTTGCTGGTAGCCAAGAAGAGCTCGTGGCGCTGAGGGTTTACCGACGCCACGGCGTCTGCCTGAAAGCCTACAGGGGCATAAATTTTCGTAAAAAATAAAATGTTTTATGGAGGGAACTGTCGAGGGAACTCTAGTGCGACGATGGTTCATCTATGCCATGAAAACGATGCATTTGCCTAATCTTGGTGCTTGTGGGCTTATTTATGGCGCTTTTATCTTTGTTTAGATTGAAAAAAAGAAAAGATATGCTTTTCTAAACTTATGACGGCAATGCGTATCTTCACTTCCCACGCGCACAATGTTTGCGAATTGTTGCATTTGTAACGCAATATTTTGGTGAATATGATCGACCTGGAAAGGCCGTCCCGAAGCCAGAAGAAGGACGAAGTTTAGGCAAGTCAGCGTACTGTCCACCAGTCCCATATACACTGGCTGAACTGGCATATTTGCAGCTTCCGTAGACTCTCTACATAGCGGCAAAGTTCCCTGCCGCTCTAGCCCAGTGGCTATGGCGTTGCGCTTGCTGAGCTCGCGAGGTCGAGGGTGCGATTCCCTACCGTGGCGGCCACGCTTTCGACGGGGGACAAACGCAAAGGAACGTTCGCGTTCCTAGATTTAGGTGCACGTTAAAGAACCCCTCCCTACAAGGTGATCAAATTTAATCCGAAGTCCCCCACTACGGCGTGCCTCATAAATAATATCGTGGTGTCGGCACGTAAGACGCGACAATTTTAGTTTAGTTTCCTAGTTCTAAGTAAGTCTTGTGGCAAACTGCGTGCACTTTTTCTTTTGTTACCGTGGCCTCCGAGGCGCCGGTGCGATCTCGAAGGTCACGCACTGACCGACGGCGCGGCGGCATTCGCCGCCATGCTTCGGCGCCGCACGTACCCCGTGTGCGCTTTCGCGCCGGCCGGAGCTCCCAGCGTGGCATTCACGTGCTTAAGGCGCGCCGGCCTGACACTAAAGCACGCGCTCTGCCGTTGTGAATAATATACGCGCTGTATGTGCATACGTCGTCGTCGTACCGTCACAAAAGAACGCGACCCGTCGACAGCGCAGCTGCGTAAAGGCACGATTCTCTAGAACGGAAGCGCAGGCCTGCCTGTTGCTGCGCGCCCGTGTCTGTCATTTATAGGGCTTCCGATGCATGCACGCTAGGAGCATAGTTTATTCGCCTTCGCCCTGCATGTGGCTGTAGCCTATACGCGCGGGTGCGGGGGAGGCAATGCACGAGAGCCTGTAGTCTCGGAAGTAAGTGCGGGGGGGATGAAGCATTAAACAAGAAGTTTGTAGGAGGAGGACAAACATTGGGCTGTAAATGACGCACGCCTGTGCAAGGCGTCCTCCGCTAAAGTTCGCAGAATATATGTTCCGACTCACGAGAAGATTGAATAAGTAGAACTTGTTGCTGGGCGCGTTAAGGTCTGATGAACACATTGTTGAGCTAACAGGAAGATGAATGCCATGATGCCAGAAGAGAAAACACACCAGACCGTATGCGTGAGATGTGTGACGGGCGTTATGTACGAGGTACCGCTGCAATTTGGGAAGTCCTACGTGGGCCAAACGGGGTTATGTGTCAATGGCCAGGCACGGGAGCATGGATTGTCTATCATGAACAAAGGCAATGCGCATTTACCTGCGCATTGCATGGTTTGCTTTGCACGCAGATGCCAGCCACTATACTGCGTGAGATTAACATAATTGGGAGGCGTGGTGATAAGTTAGCGAGAGAACTTTTGGAGGCATATCGCATAAAAGAGAGAGGCACGAGTTGCATTAGTGATACGTCTGTTTTTATGTTTGACAACGAGATGCAGATGTTAAAAACGTCACTTTAATCGCTCTAGACGACACTGATGTACGCATGCACGTTTGTTGATTCTCTCTGCTCTGCTGTAAGTATAAAAACAGTTGAAGTTCACTGGTCGACCTATCATTTCCTGCTTTTCAAGTCTTTATTTTCCTGTTAGCGCAACAATATATTCATTAGATTGAATAAAACTCACTCAACTCAATCAATCAATCAGTCAATTTGTAGCGGCGCGAATCACTCAATAAATAAATAAATAAATAAATAAATAAATAAATAAATAAATAAATAAAACTTAAGCGTTTCTTTCTGTCAACGAAGCAAACGTCGCCGCTTCAACGCGAATGGATGAGTCAACTGTCACGTGTATGTTGTTACTACTCTCTCTCTCTCTCTCTCACTCACTCAATCAATCTGTAGCGGCGTGAATCACTCAACAAATAAATAAATAATTGAAAGCGTTTCTTTCTGTCAATGAAGCAAACGTCGCCACTTCAACGCGAATGGACGAGTGAAATGTCACATGTGATGTTGTTACTACACTCTGCTGTTGAGGTGTCCTCCTGTGAGAGACAGTTACGGCACTGCACTTATCTCTTCCATTTATCTTTAAAAATCACTTCACACACACTACACTCTGCGGAGAAAAATTGTTTTTTGCATCAACCGTCGGCAAGTCGTCGGCAAAAAATCGTCGCTGCCGTGTCCCGCGATTGAAAGGGCTAGCGGAAAGAACAAATTATATTAAGGAGACTGGGAGCGCGCTTGTGACGTCGGCATACTGTGAAGAACGTGTGATGACTGTGTCAAGTGCGCTCATGTTCTCGATGTCGAAGTCGGGTTGTCGCGAGATCTGACTTATAGGAATTTGTATAGTAGCCATCCAGAAAGGATGAGCCGTTATTGTTTCACTGGGGTTCGAGTTTCGTTGATCTAGAGCTGGCACATGTGCTCTTTCGTCGTGGAGCAGCAAACTCTGTCACGGAACGTCGCGGCGTTTGAGTCTTGTAAGCACGCATGTATAAGCGACAGTCGCATGGAGCGGTCGGTTATACAGTCACGGCAGAAACACTGACTTCGACTGCTTGTGGTGTGTCTTGAATCTCCATAAGCCTCGGAAAACGTGTTGTGACCGCCTATCAATTTCTGTGCAAGCACTCTTTTCATAGTGAATATTCTACAATTTTCGCTGTTCGACCTGAAGATATAATTGAGCGGACGCTGAATATACGTTGTTCATGGTGAGTACGGCTCAATTCAGCGACTTGTGCGGGAATCCGTACTTTACGTAAGGATAGCTTTACGCAAAGGATAACTTTACGTAAGGGAAGAAAGTCATCCGCCTGAAAGAGGCAAGTTTTGCTCGCGAAAATTCAACGCGAGATACCGCGCTCGAGTAATTGCGAAAGTGGTTGTCGATGGGTCTGACTGTGATGCACAACATTCAGATGTGCACGTATGTCTGTCCTTTTGGCGTTTAGGACGTCGTCTTTAATATCTTACGATCTTTCGTTTTCTTTTTTCTCCTTCCCCACCTATAATGTACGTTTCAAGGGTTCTGTTTGAAACACTTTCAGTAATAACATGTTTTTAGTCGTGATGAGAAGCAGGTTGGTTTCACGTAATGTAATTATCTTACCGAACGGCTTTGTTAAAAGGTGCAGCGCATTAAGAAAGAAATACGGATTCCGGTTCGGGTAGAGAGCGGGCATTGGTAACTAAAGATACTTTGCTTAATTAACATTTCTTGCTTAAACTGGCAGCAGGGAATGGTGCTGTTCTCTAGGCTATGACCAAATCTATTCGATTGATATACGGAAGTGTTTACTATTGCCGCGGATTATGGCTATCCCATCTTTCGATTTCTTGTCATCGCTTGGAAAGGGAGTGGTACGTGTAACTTATTCACTAGTAAACTCCTAGATACACGTCGTGGAGACGTATTTTCTAGACGAGAGTCACTTGCAATGTTTGCGCAGTGTTGGTGTTCGTTCACTAGAAAAAAAGAGTGAGAACTTTAATCTGATGCAATTTGTATTCCAGAATTGAGACCTGTGGAGCGCCAAGAAGGCATGTGACGAAAATGAGAAGCACGCAGGTCCTGGCGGACATCAACTGTCGCGTCGTGTCCTGTGCGCTTGGCGTTCTTGTCTTACGTCTTTAAAACGCTCGTTAAAAATGTCCGAATTCTGGAATACGCTTAACTATAGTCCAACTTTCTTCTTTAATTGGTCACGTTTCATGTTTATGCACTACACCGCTCACAAGCTGTGCCGAATTGCAAACACCATATCACGCGGACGCACAATGTCAAACGTCTACACAGCGACGTCCCGAGGACGAAGGCAACGTATTAGGTTTGTCGAGGGAGGAACGGTGATGACAGTTAGATGCACGGAGAAGAACGATTCTGTGCCTCTTGTGTCACAATGGCACATACCCAGCCATACCAAATGGCTAAATCAAAGAAAATCAACTAAATCGACACTGCATGCATTCAGGTTTTATGCAAGAATTTGCCCTTTATTTCTTTGTTCCGCAGGACAGAAGTGCGCTTACTGGCGTGTCGGTCAGTATACAGGGCTTATACCTATACGCCCGTTTGCTAGTCACACACACACACACACACACACACACGCACACGCACACGCACACACACACACACACACACACACACACACACACACACACACACACACACACACGTGCGTGCGTGCGTGCGTGCGTGCGTGCGTGCGTGGTGGTGGCGTGCGAGCCCAATCGGCGCCCCCCTCGATGCGACGTTCTGTTTACGTCAGCCAGAAGCGGACAGCCAGCGCGCTGTGGTTCCGTGCTCCTCGCTGCTGGACATATTGTTAGCGAATATAGCCGGCCAGTGGCATATATCACTTACAAACGAACATCTTTGTGAATACGGGCATATAAGACCTGGGCTACCCTGTATTTAGATTTAGGAGCACCTCAGTGAGTCTCAGGTGGCCGAAAGTCACCCGAATTATTATTCTCACTGTCATTTCCTCTCTCCTCTCTGTTCGTCAGGCACGTTAAGATTATCGATTTCTGCTGTGATTAGCAACCCGCGTCGTGAAGCTGCGTCGCCGTGGGAAATGGTTCAGGGTATTTTGTGCCAAACGGAAAATCCCTTCTTCGCGTACACAACTGCGAATCCATTCCGCTCACGTTCGGCTCACTGAGCGAATGTCCGGCATTCACTTTCGCTCGCCGGGCAGTTAAGACGAATCACCGCGTCGAATCGGCGGACGCGGGCGTCCGGTAATGACTCCGACGATTCTTGCCTTCGCGCCGCCTCCGCCAAAACCCGCTCTTGGCGTCGGCGGCATCTTTGTCTCCTATCGCCATCTATGCTTCCCACGGACGAGCGAGGCTCTTAATTTTGCTCGCAGCGTCGGCGATGGCATTGCACTTTTTCCTTTCTTTTTTTTTTCCTTTCTACGAGTCCTCGTCTACGTAGCGTCGTTCTGAGACGCGAGACGAAGGGGTCCTCGACCTAGACCTTGTTGGCGCACCACCGAGAACGACTCCCACAGACCGCACCGCGTCGAAAGCGTTGGATGCGTTGGATAGCTTGCATAGCGCGGGCTCGTTATTTAAGCTCTCCGCGAATGCCGGTCAATAGGCGCGCCGGGACTTCAGCTGACGGCCGCTCCCTTGAGATTGAGGATCGTTGACGCGTAGGTATGCGTGTAGGCTGCTATAGGGGCAGTGTGTGCGCACGTTCCAATGTCCGAAGCGTCTTGTCTGGCGAAACCAAGAGCGTTGTTGTCGTTCGATGGAAAATGATGTATCCATTGTTTACATTCGGCCTGTTGTTTGCACCCGTTCCAAGCAAACACTTTGGAAGCCCCTCGCCGTATAGCTAGCTTGGGACTTCCCACTGCGCGTTCACTAAGGTATGTATCGTTTGGTGTGAGCTGGACTCGAAGCATTGCCGAACCTTCTAGAAAAGGCAGTGCGCGATCTTGAAAGAGAAAGAGAGAAAGTGAGCAGAGTATAGTCACGGGGATCAACCAGACGAGATTCCGGTTTTCTACCTTGCACATATGGTAAGGGAAAGGGGGAATAGAGGAAGAGAGCGAACGTGCGAGGATGCGCGGGACTATTAAAAGTCACTCAGGCGAAACATGTTGCCAATAATGACTTCAGAGGCTATAGGACTCGAAATGGTTCATTGCCACTTGAAACAACGCGACATTTCACACATATATATATATATATATATATATAGTCACGAAAGCGTGACTGACTTTCGTATCGCATTCTAAGCGTCTTCGATACACTTGTAGATGAAAGCGGCCTTCTTAAACTTGATGCTTCGTTCGCAATACGCAAAATGGAACGACTTACTTGTATGCCTTTAAGGGCTTTCGCATAATATACCGTGTGTATATATGATGTCTCAGCTAACTTTAGCCACGCTGTTTGAAGAAGAAAGAGGTTTTTAAGATATACGGTGCAAGATACGGTTATAAGATCGACGGGCTTCGGTATTCAGACTTATGACTACTTAGGAACTTCGGTCTTATGCTCATATCTCGCACTGAGCTTTTATTATAATTTTTTCTTCTTTAAACAGCTTGGGTAGCGTAAGCTTGGACACACGGTGTACACACCGTCCTTCACGCGCATGCAACAGATTCCTCGCGCCGACCATTCGTTCTTTAAATCTAACGCTGCGCGGCCTCCGCAGTTCCAATTGCGTCGTGGATAACAGCCAAGGTAGAAAGCAAATTGTCTCTGCCTCTTTCTCAGCCACACCGAGCAAAAGGTGCGGCGTAGAAAGAATCGCAGTCATACACGGCGCGCGCCACATTCGTTTTCCCGCCCGTACAGCAGCAGCAAGCAGCAGCAACAACAGAAGCGGCGGCAGCCGCTAATGCTGCCGTGGCCGCACGGGCTTTCGGCGGTCCCGCAATAACAGCGCGGATGCCGTTTTCTTCGTTTGCTTTGCCGCTAGCGCGCGCGCGTGCTAGGAGGTCGCTTTCATCTCGCTGAGAGAGACGATCGGAGCCAAGGTTGACCGGCTACTTACGGCAGCGCGAGAGCCTTCGCCGTGGAACGCTTTGTCGCGTTTCATCACACCGGTTTGGTGCAGCATTTGGTAAGCTCTGGGAGCGTGTCAGGGGTGCGTATTAGCGCGCCTAAAGTGCGGTTAAGCGCAACAACGCTGTGCGTATACACAGAGTAGTCGCGCTGTTCTTTAAAGGTCACGTCTATATCGCGTGCGCTCGTCGTCGTCGCGGTTATAAGAACGCGTGGAATTCGAGAAACAAGAGTCGCTGGCGAGAGCCCCCCCCCCCCGAGTTACAAATAAAGATGAGCGCGCGATGCCAAGAAAGGTCGCTCGAGGTTGTGCTATAGCGTGCATATCGAAGACGATCAAGTTGTTGCCAAGAAGCCAGCTTCGCCAGTACATGCGCGCGGTTATTACATATACGGCGCCTCGATGCTTGTGGTCGCTGTTGTGTTAGGCGCGATACATCTTCGCGTGGAGTACCGGCTGCAATTAAATTCTTGGCAGGATCGATGTGTTCGTAACGGTATGATTCGCCCGCGTGTGCTGCTTTGCAGCTTGTAAAGGGTGCCATGTCGTTCTCGTTGTCAAACGTGCAACTAGACGGGAGATCTGAACACGAGATGTTCACAGGAAGTTGGAGGCTTGAAGTGTTTAACCGTCGCAAAACAACGAGCGTCGCTGACGCTGACTCCAGCGACGTTCCTTGTTTTACCGCTATTAATCAATAGACGAAATATATATACGTCTCTTGATGAAGCGGTACGTCCTTTCCAACAAGAGAACGAGAAGAAAGAGGACCAGTTTTTTTTTTGCGCAGGAAGTAGAGGTAATGGGGGGAGCCTGCGAATTGTTTCCTACATGCTGTACCCCGCAAGCGGATATTGATTGACGGAAGAAAGGCGAGGAAACCAAACAAAATAATAACAAGAAAACAACATTACCGACGGGTTCGTAAAAATGGTAGAGGTACATTGCAACCACACACATATATGTATAGCTAGCATTCGCTTCTATAGAGACTAAACTGTCATTAGCCCCAGCCACACTTTTTTACGCGCTGAAACTCGCTGTGACACCTGTCTCTCAACGTTTTCTCTTAAACTGTAATGCCTCGAGGTCTGGCCTGTCAGCATCAAAAGTTTTCAGACAGCTGCTGAAAACTTATGGGGCTTCGTGAGACAACTTGTCTCGGACCACGATGTTGGACGGGCACTTAGAAAGTAGAAAGGCGTGACAAGTACATAAATATAAACGCAGAGCCCCAGGCGTGTTCACGTGCTGCTTGCTAAATGTGTCTGCGTTCAGTGTGTGTGTGTGTGTGTGTGTGTGTGCACACGAGATAACTTCGGTTAGCGTAAGGCCCAGGAAACTTCGTTAGCTTTCTCGGAGATCAGTCGCCAACGAGAATTATTTTTGGCATACCGCAGAGTGCGTGAGGGGATGCCTTCTGTCGGGTGCGTCACGTTAGAAAAAAGGAAGGACGCAGAAAACCTACAAAGTTATAATTCTCCGGGACATAGGACTGCAGTTGTTGGGTAGGGCAAAAGCGGAAAGTACACGTATTGGCAAAGAACCTCAGTTTTGTCTGAAATTGTTTCCACTGATTTTTCTTTTGCTTTTACACTCAGCTCGGACCTTTTAACTTCACAGGAAAGACGTTAATCGAGGGCCTCGCTCTGATCAGTTGTTTCCGGTGGTTCGCGAAACCCGTGCGAGAAAATAATCGCCGAGGAACTGTATGGCTGAATATTTGAGTTAGCCATTTCTGCAATTAAGCACCCTCCGTCCCTGCTATTCCGCTTATTTTACACGTTCTTTACTCATTCAAATGCAGATGAGATAAATAAGGAAGTAAATAAAAGCGCCATATTTAATGTTACTGCATTCGGAGTGCTCGAAAGCTTCTCGGTTACTTTATGGGCTCTGTGTAGCAGGATATGTTTTTGTTGTCATCAGGCTATGTAAGAAGTATTAAAAAACACTTAAATTATCCATTTACAAATACTGTAAGCACCTTCACGCCCATACAGTATAGGGCACACAAGATACGAGGACTTCAGGTAAGGAAAACGAAAAGGCAATTAAGAAAAAAAAGAGGAACATTGTGGTTAAAAGGTTTCGCCGTATTTAAAGGGCAACTCCGGCGATTTTCCGATGTCCACTGACTTTCACAAATTTTTGAATAAACGTTCCCTTTTGCACTCTGATAACCTGTGCCAAACGATATGACTGCAAGTCACTTACTTTTCCTAAGCATTAATTTTAAACATTGGCTGCGTGTTCTCGACTCATCCCCACGAATGCATGGCATTTTACTGGTACACCATGTCTTCGCGACGCCACAGTCTGCACCGTCACTTCGCCCAGGAACGACGAAGCTGGCTCCTTTTGCTACGAGACGACGGCCGACGATCGTCGTTTTTGACAGATGTGATGACCATTGCTTCTCTCTTTCTTGCCACAGCACAATGCGTTGAACAGCTTGGGGCTCGTCAGCTGCCTCTCGCGGCGGCGACTGGTCAAATGCTAATGGCGATCCTTCAGCGCTCATATCGTCGCTAAAAGTGTCGCTGAAATCACCGCTGTGTACAGTTCGAAAGAGCTGGAAAAGCTGTCCGTGTCGTCAGAAGACATCGTCAGCTTCCCCTTTCTGGCGTTAGCGCCACGTCCACTGCGTGTTTACATTACGATAGTGTAGGATCTGACGTCGTCGACTCATCCTAGAAGTCACACGAAGCAGTTACCCGTTTTCGTTTGCATACCTCGTTTGTTGGTTGTTTAAAATTAGTGATTAGTTTCTAAGCAGATTGAACCACCCTACATGTGACAGCACTGTCAATGCCATTTGAAAATGACAATATCCTAATATGGCTAAAAAATACGGTGGAGTTACCCTATAACCGCGACGAAAAGTTACCGGAAGATCGTTGTTACCTATATATGAATTCATAGGAGGCGTGTAAGCTCCAGTAAGGGTTATGTAGCATTGGGCATGGTCAAGTTCGGTTAAGTTTGCCTTCTGTTAAGGTGTCCGCCCCACGAATCACTGCACGGCAAAACTTTTCTCTCGGTGGGCTTTCCTCAGGATTTAGTGGCTTCGAAATTGTCCTACCACTGTGCAAAAAAATTTTTCTGCCCACGTCTCTCGAAGCAAAGATAAGCTTCTGTCCGCCTAGTTGTCTTTCTTTCCCTGTGAGCTTTTCTTTTGGATAACGCTTGTAGACGCCTCTGACTACAGGACCAACACGTACTCACGCGAGCAGGCGTCAACCGAGAGCGTTCTTGGCACTGCGGCCAACTACCGACACAAAGTACGGGGCCAAAAGGAAGGGGAAAACCGACACGCGGAGAAGTAGCTAGCCTTGCATTCCGTCCGGCCAAGCCGACGGGGTCCCCGTTTCCCAGAGACGGAGACGGCGCGCCGTAGGTCCGTTGCGAAATCAGTTTTATGCACTCTTTGTGTGTGCGTGTGTGTCCCCTCTAGCGGGCGCGTCACTGCTGTTGTCGCTGGGTTGAGTGCCTCTCGCCCAACGTCCTCCTTCTCAATGGCTGGGTCGCCCCTTTCCGGCTGATGTTATGCATACGCCCGGACCCCTGCGTCGCTCCAGTGCGCGATGTTGCGATTTAACCGCTGGGTAATCACAAAGCACCGCGATATTTTTTACGCCTTTGTCGCACAGAGACTGGAACTCAGCCCATGTTGCAGCTAACCTTGCTGTGCCCGTTTAAACTGGCCTTAACTAAAGTCGTCCGGCTGGTTTCTCACGGTAATGCGCGTGAGCCGCAGCAAGTGTTTTCAGATCGCGAGAAGGCGCCATTCTAGTATGGTTAATTACCATGCTTATTACTTGATGCCCTGTGGCTTCTAACACAAATGTACATAATCTAGAAGGAAAACTTAACGTTTGATACATTCGGCAGGTCGCTTTCGAGCCCTCTAAAGCGCTCTGCAGGGGGGGGGGGGGGGGGGGGGGGAGGCTTTACATTCGCCTGGTAGAAATCTTGCGTTCGAAAAACATTCGCCTGGTTCGCTCCGCGGGGCGCCGAACTCCAGCTCAGAGCGGTTGAAGGCGCTCTCAGCTTCGATCTGGGAGTGCGATCGAGATCCAGCAGAATATTGGTGACGTGGCTCCTCCGGTTACTCTGGGAGCAGCTGAACGTTCGCTTCGAGCCCGCGTTCCTTATCTCCAATATCGTGAGCTGCTCCTCAACGCCGAAAACCTAGTCGGAGCGCGCGGTGTGAAAAAGTTCAACGTACAATACGTCTTATGTGCTGTGCCTCTGCCTTCTCCAGCCGTCGTACGAGACATATAGTGGCACTTTAATGACCTGTAAAAATAATGTGTGAAATTGCAATAGAAGCAGGATAGAATTATGCAATGTTCCGTTGAAATCTGACGTTTTCTTTAGTGCGTATCGAAGTAGAAAAGAACATTCATAGAATGCTCGACTTATTACTCCTCTTTGCTGCTTTTATTCATCTGCTCTCATTGATTGCATTTGTGGAGATGCAGTAAATGTAAAATAAGATATCCGATGAAGTTGCGCAGCTAACTTGCTTTTGTTTTGTTTTGTCGTTTAGTTCGCACGGAAGTATACTGCCGACAGCAAAAGTATCGGGCGACAAAACACATTAGGTGCCATTTCGCTTGGGTGAGGCTGCAAAGAGGCAGTGCTTGAAACGAGGCGCGATTCCGAATAACACGGGGATTACTCGACATGTATACCGTGCCGCAGGATTTCTCGCATACGAATTCCTGGTTTCGAAAACCACCGAAAGCGCGCGGCGGGCTCGCACGATGAGCGCATCTCTCGTCTCGTCGCATCGTAGGCCTGATGACTATATACTCCCACGTGTCCGTACGTCACAGCACTTTCACGCATCAACCAGTGCGAAACAGCAGGGTTTCTCATGAGCAGATCTACAGGGCAGCTATCGCTTGCATTTGACCATCATCCGACCATGGTCTCTACTCTTTGTTTGTTTCTTTGCGGACGTTTCTTTGTGACCCTGCCCCCTCCCCCCCCCCCCCTCCCCCCGGACTTTTCTTACAGTGGCGGCTAGGTGCTGCTCGTCTTGCCGAATGACTCACAGAAAAAAAAAAGGGAATAATGATCATAATAATTATGTGCCCGATGGCGGGATTGAAGCTCGGTCCCCCAGTACAGCTATGCTCCGACCATTAGGCCACAATCTTAGGTATAATTGTATCGCGCCAACGCCAATTTCTCTTTGATATGATTGCCGGGAGGGTCACATTGCGTAGCACGGGTGCGCTAGTGCGCAGGCGCGCGTGCCAGTTTATTAGGCCAAAGGTGCAGGAATGAAATGGCCAATTTATAACGTCTGATTAACCGCTTCAACTCAGCTTTGCTTCACATATATTCCAAGATGGGCGTTATATCCGCATAATTTTTTTGGACACTTAGAAGGTTCCTCCAGTGGCCCCTGTGTCGATGTTGACGCTATTTCTTCCCATCCCTGCTGTGCTAATCAGCAGGCGCCAGCAACAACTGCCTCGCTCGCAGCGCCGTAAATGGGACAACCTCGGCCCGGGAGCAAGAGCCGGAAATCATCGTGTGCCTGATGTCTGTTGTCGTTTATGACGGGGGCTCGCTTCAGCGGAACGGCCGTTGATTGCCAAACCTTTTTAGGACCCGCGAGTTTGCGTCGCTGATTGCCTGCGTCGCGGCTTACGACGTATGTAGGCCGCTGACCTCTCTTCACGCCAGAGAGAGGTTTTGGATACGGAAAGTGCATATAAACTGCATTGCGAACCCGCCTGAGGCTTTCACGGGACAAGGATCGAGCGTTTCGTGGGGAAACGGTCGTTGTGAAAGTCCCCGGTGAAAGGAACGTAGATGGTGACCTCGGCACCCCGCTGCTTGGCGAATTTCGAAAATTCTTCCTTTATAATTGCGTTCACTGAGTGTAGTATACTCGCTCCCAGAAAAGGTAGCACAGCTAAATGTGTGCGCCAGCAGAGCCTGCTGTCACTCAACGAATAAAAGGCGTGGGCATCGGGTCACGTGAACGCTCGCAAAAGCGCTTGAAAACGAAGTTTTGAGAAAGGTAAAATGCCCATGTCATGCAGATGGTCAGTATACAGATTGTGCAAAAAGAATTGCCCCTTATTGTGTGCGCGTTGCAATTGGTCAGGAGCATTCTCAGGAGCGCCGTGATATAATTGTCGGCGTATAAAAGCGCCGACGAGACAACGAAGACAGAAGCGACTCGCGAAGAATGCGCGCCGGTGTAAATCGAAGAATTTACAGAACGCACAGTCGTCAGTGGTCGGGCCGTTGCCTTCCCCGGTATTGGGCGGACGATATTCAAGCCTTATGCTGCATTCAACATTGCAATAGTCATCGCTTCACTG
Organism: Dermacentor andersoni; assembly: GCF_023375885.2. Classification (NCBI taxonomy): domain Eukaryota; kingdom Metazoa; phylum Arthropoda; class Arachnida; order Ixodida; family Ixodidae; genus Dermacentor; species Dermacentor andersoni. The sequence continues at coordinate 61,988,812 of NC_092816.1, read as the reverse complement.
CTTCGGGCTTAGGGTCAAACAGTGATAATTTTGTTCAGCCAGACTAACCCTCAGTGAAGTTTAACGACGTTAACACTCGATGACTATTTGGACTGATATGCAAGAAGGGTATGCGTGTGTCCTCTTTATATCGATTAGCGATTCAATATCACCATCCACCACCACCGCTACTACTACTACTACTACTACTACTACTACTACTACTACTACTACTACTACTACTACTACTACTACTACTACTACTACTACTACTACTACTACTACAAGCAAGTGCCAGCCGCATTGGGATTCATTGGGTGAGCAAAAATTTATGGGTGCGCGTGGCGAGCGTGATATTCCAGGACCTGACGCAGGAATATCCCCGCTCAAAAACGTAAGATGGGGATACGGGCTGTGTGCGACCTCGAGCGAAATGAAGCGACGGTGAATCACGGCCGTTCGGTTATTAGTCCGCACGAATAGCTCGGTTATATATAAAAAAAAAGGAAGTGAACAAACGAACACTATAGGAAGGAACAAGGTTGCGTAATCACGTGACTGCGAGTTCCCGGTTTGCCCTTTCGGTTCACGCTCGAGGCAGATAAACAACGCGCACTCAGTCACGACTGTGCTCCACTTTCGGCCGTCGTTTACACATGGTCGTAGCCGCGAGCGACGGTAGCGTACGCGAACTACATACAGCCGCGTATACACGCGTCTGTGTATACGTGCACGCGATAATCTCGCCGAGCAAATGTAGTAAACCTGTGCTACTTACACGCGCCAGCGCCCAGCGAGACCCGACCGGCACCGCCCGAGGGCTGTGAGGCGAGTCGCGTGCAGCGCGTTGGATCCTGAAGCCGTTGTCGAGAAAGCCCGACAAACGTGGCAAACGGGGTGGCGTGCGGGTGGTCTAGTTCTGCACGAAAGAGATTTGAATAACAATACATAGTTCGCAGAAGTGAACTTTCTCTTGTTACGTGAAATACCGGGCGATTCGCGGTTTTAGTTTACGCTGGTTCTTTTATTTTTTATTTTTTCTTAACGTGTTGAGGAAGAATTCGAAGTAGCAGTGAGTAAGTAGTACAGTATAGGGACATATTGCTGTTCGAAGATGTAGTCGGTGATACAAGCACTGACAAAACACTGGGAACACCACGAGTGCCTGCAGGTTGTCCGATTTTTCGCGCTGCTTATTTTGGTGACTGTACATTCGTAGTTTGCAAGAATGCACCGGCTGGGGCTAAGCGCCTACGTTCTTGCTTCAACTGCGACGTTAGGACAGGAATGTATATATAGTACTCGCGCAGCGGTAGAAGAAATGGTAAGGGGCACACTGAGAGTGGGAACTCGTCTACTGGTAAACTGCTATTCCAGAAAAGTTAAACCTTGTAAAATTGTGTGCCTGAAGCCAAACGTGAGAACATATCGGGCAGTTTGTTTGCATGATACTTTATACTGTGGCTCCTTGCTTATTCGGGTCCCTGCTGTGCCGCTTGGAATAATGTGCTTTATTTTTGGCCTGCAGTGCTTAGGAAAAGGGTCATGTGGAGTGTCTGTGACCTTTGGCCTCTCATTCTTTCTCTATACCTGCGCATGCTTCAACAGCGCCAAATTAGAGCGGTAATTACTCCAACCGATAGTGAAATGTTATCGAAGCCGTAGCTTATTAGCAACCAAACTGTGTCCCCCTCACGGAGTGGATAGCGTTGAAGCACTTCTAACAGTCGTCTGACTTTACCGGTCACTAGTGACGGTAACCTGCGGGATCGTTGAAAGTATTAGAATGAAGTCATGAATGTAATTCCATATCACATGCAGTGAGCATTGTTCACTCGTCTTAATTATTTCTTTTATTTTCTCCCAAATCACCCTCTAGTTAAAGGCGCCGGAGTCTTGAATTGCTTCTGCGTTTGTAATGTCAGTTTGTTGAAACCAGCCCGCATGAATTAGGCACGCAGGTATTGTTCGTAATATATAGCTTATCGACAGTTGACGAGGTCACTAGTTAATCTGAGGGAATGCAACTACGGCTGTCCGACGGGTATGTCGTGCGCATGCCTGGCAGCAACCGCTGAAGATCTCAACTTCCGAATGTACTTCGTTAACTTCATCAACTATAATCGTACGTGACACAACTCTCTTTCTCGCTCCAATTCCTTCTAGAGACTTCGTTGTTGTAGCTCAACAAGAGAGATGCATGGAACTGGGTGGGGGGATCTGGGTGATCGCTTTCATCATATTCGCACTCCGCGGTGTTAAATATAGCGTGCATTCAATAGACAACGTTACGAGTCGTTTGAGAATGCGGCACGCCATCCTGTACATGCGCTATACCGCGGGAGTCGTCCGCCTGCGACTCGAGACAGCACGGAGCGCGCTGCACGCAACAGTTACGGCTCACCGCGCGTATGCTTCGTAGGTGTGCAGCCAAGTGTACGCGCTTCAGCGCCGGGCTGTCGCTTCGTATATGCGTGCTCGCAGCGTGGCTTGCGTGCATTCGTGCTCCTGACGGCGCGTACTTATATACGCGTACGCACGAAACGGCTGCGCGGACCAAGTGCGGCCTCGCATCGTATAGCGGGTCTTTTACGCGGCAGTTCCTGTTTCTCTTATTGCGTGCGTGCGTAAATATGCAATCCCCCCCCCCAGCGGCTATCTCGGTGCACGCATAAGCTGCAACGCACTACTTACCCCCAAAGTACAGTACGCAAGGAAAAAAAAAAGAGAGTTCTGCTATTTGGGCTACGTTCGGCTGCCTGCGATGGCAGGCAAGGAGCGGTGAGGGAGGAATATCTCATAGTGTCGCCGTGCTTTTCGAAATTTTACTTATATGCGTTCGTTTGCAGAAACATTGTTCGTAATCTTTTGGGGGGGAAGGAAATCGGGGTCGTTTTCATGCAATGGGAACGCGTAGTTTTAGCTAACGCAACCGACTCGCGTTCGTTTCAGTGACGGTTTGGGTGTGGTCGTATAGCACGCACGGATTGCGCTAACGTCGTCGCTGCTGCCATGTTACAGCATAGCCCGGTGGAAACTTCTGCGCCTCGATCTCATTCGCGTACATCTCCAGCAGCAGTTGATAGTGTTCCTGTACACGACTTCTGTGACGTAATGCGCCAAGCCCTCTATTCCGCTAAGAAGCGGCTGCGCTGGCGCTACCGTATTATAGCGGCAGACGACTTGTCGTTCAGCTATATGCGAACATTCGAAGACAGCTTTAGAAGATTTCACTGCAGTGACATGGCTGCTCCAAATTGTAATCTCGATCCACCCTAACCCGGTTGGCGCTTCTCTACCACTCGTACGTTCTGTGGCAGCTCAGGAAAATAAGCAGGTCTGTTTACCTCAATTCTGTAGTGTTTCAGAACCCCTAATTGTTCACGGGAGCCTCTCTAAAGTTGCCCCCGAGCGACATCTCCGCACAGGAGCGTCCGATGGTTTCTAAAGTTTGGGCAAACGCTGTACTTGCACGGGCCCAGGCAAACGACGAAGGAGTGATGAAAAATGCTCGGATAAAGGTAACTATAGCACTTTCGACGAAAGGATATCGTCTCGGGGCTGCTTTTGAAAATAAACACCACGTAGGAGGAAAACACCGCGGTGAGCAATCGAGACGCAACACCGTCGAGATGGGTAACTCACATCCGCTGCAGCCTGTTTGTGACGAACACTCGAAGATCTCCTCGCGACCTCTGCATCGACCGCAAAACTGGTTTCTTTCTTTCGCAACCTCACGCCGGTGCATTCTGCGCTCCCGCGTGGTCACTTGTGCTGCGCTTCCTTGCACCTGCCTGTTATCTGCGTTCTCCGATCAGTAGCCCAGCTCACACCTTGCAGAATCGCATTTACGCGGCTCTGGTAGTATGACTTGGTAATTTAAATGGGCTTAGTTTAAACAGGTAAAGATGGAGAAATAGAGAGATCTTTATCTTAAATCATAGATATTTGCTCGCCTAGAAGTATTTTCTTATATGCTACTTTTCAATGAAGGAGGAGGAAGTAGAGGGGGTAGAAAAGGACTGTTATATAAAACAAGCAAAAAGAAGTAAAAATAAGGAAGAATAACAAAGTAACACAGCTTGATATCTTGATTTAAATCTTGGCATCTTCAGTGATGAATATTTGAGTCCCATTTGTCATTACACGCAAAACTGCCGTCGCGCGGCAATGTTGCGTGAATTCGCGGGCTTCTTTCATGCTCGGAAAAACACTTTTGCGTAGTACGTATTGAGCAACAGAAAGCTGTGTCGGGAATTTTTCTTGTTCTACAACTTTCTGATTGACACTTTTCATATAGTTATAATAATTGGGAACTTGATTAATTAATGAAGACTATCTACGTAATTAGGCGGAATGCAAAAAAATAATCTGAGGTATTTCCGAGCGACGGCAAACAACATTACCTTGGTTCTGTCTAGCTACGTGGCATTTTCATATATTAAATGTTTGGCTCAAGTTACTTGAAACACCCTGTATAAGCCAGCAGTTACCAAAGAAGCGTTCTTTCAAGATTTTATATAATCACTTACTTGGCTGGAAAGGCTTTTTCCGAAAGTTGCGTTGAGACCTAAGGGCGAGTGGGTGTTAGAGAAAGCCAGGTGGACGAATTAATCCGGTGCTGCTCCTCTACGGTGCCTCCTATAGTTCTATTGTGGCTTCGGTGACACAAAACACCCATGATTTACCGACTCAAGAACTACGTGAAATCTAATGAACGAGGAGAAGGGGCAACCGAGTGGCGCGTTTTCTTATTTTGATAATCACAACCATACGTTATCGGCTATATATGCCCTTGGCTTCGTATCACTGCGACTACACGAGAACCGGGTTTGTCTGTCAGCTGGCATTTATTTGCCGGACGAACGCGTCGGAGCTTTTTGAACGTCCGCGTGTACTTTCGCGGGCGCTTTCAAACGCATCCGTGGAGGTCATCCGGTTTGATTAGGCTGCCAGAAGAGAACATGACGTGCCTTTTTTCGGGTTTCACGACAGGACCTTTTTGTCGAGATAGTGGGGCTGACGCCTTCGGAGGCGTGTAAGCGTGTTAAGGCGCCCGGCGTTTATTTTGTGTGCAGTTCCTGCTTCGAGGCGCGCTTTCTTCCTGTTATGTGCAACGTGCGCCGGGACGTAGACGTATAGGGCACAAAGTCCGGTGCCAAAAGATTGGAACGAAACAAACGTGTGTGGGTGTATGTGTGTAAGAGGGTGGAGGTGCTAGGATTACTTCAATGATGGGGTATACGGGCTGCTTGCCGCGTTCCTGGCTCCCTGTAGAAAAAAAAAAAAAGGGAGACAACGGCGAGCGTTTAGCTTCCTGAATCGTGTGCTTATCGCGTGGCGAGCTGCTGTTATCAGCAAGACACGCGGTTCGGCAAAGTAAACGCTACAAGCATATACACGCGCGTGCAACGAGAGGGAGAGAAAGACGGAGGCAGGGTGTTATTTTCTCGACAATAACTGCCTGAAACACCGAATTACAAGAAAGAGTTCGACGGTCGGTATTCCGAAGAAACTCCGATTTTTTTTTTTCCCTCGAGATTTTCATGGCAGCTGGATATTTGATGTGGTCCGCGGCATAAACGTGGTGCTTGGCTGCACGCGAGCAACTGAGCTCCGTCGCTATCCGTGGGCAGTTCTGGAGGTGGAGAAGAAGCTTGTAATTTGCTTTCATGTACTGAACAACCAAGGTGTCTGTTGACGTTGTAGTGTATGAACACGGCGTGTATACATCATAAGAGATGCGTTGTGATTGTGGCGTTCCACGCGTAAATCTTCCTTTGTTGGTGTCTGAGGTTAGATATTAGTGCACTAATGGGTCGCGTCCTTCCTTCGGAGAGTTATAAATTTCTTCCGATTTCTTTTTCCTTTTTCGAGCGCAGTTCTTAGGCGCTCGTTCTTGCGTTGAGCGTCGGCTTGCCTCGGCGTAACCGAGCGAACGATCACAGCGAAATATGAAAGAGGGAACGCGGAGCGCAGCGTCGGCGTCCCTTGACCGTAGCCACACTCCGCGTCCTTGTATTCAGGTTCTGTCTTGTCATACAAAATCAGATGGGGCGCCTCGTCTCCAAAGGCCTTTCCATCATGGACGTCTCGGTTTAAACTCATCATTGTAAAAGCCGCTTCTCCTACTCATTTAACGTTGCATAGAGATCTCTTGACACTTTATGTAGAACACTTCTGTTCACAAAGTATTGGCGGATACGCTTCTAGACTGCTTACGTGGGAATGCGAGAGCATTATAGTCCCTTTGGGGAAAGGTTTTAGAGCGCAGTTCTTAGGCACCCGTTCCTGCGTTGAGCGTTGGTGTCCCTCGGTGTACGGTACCAGCCACACTCCGCGTCCTAGTATTCAGGCTGTGTATTGTTGTACAAAATCGGATATGGGCGCACTGTCTCCAAAAATCTTTCCATCAGGACGTTTCTGTTTAGACTCATCATTGTAAAGAACAATCGCGAACCGTGAAAATGAAAACGGGCGCGCACGAGACAAAACCAATCAAACCAAAACAAGCGTGAGCGAGAGCTGGCGCGAGCAGACGATAGTACGAAACGAGCGGTCCGGCTGATTCCTGACACGAGTACCAATCGAACTATCGGGCGGGTCCGCGTGACATTAGTTTTCCTTGCACATGTCACTGAAAGAGCCGCTCTGAGCGGTCTCCGGCGATTTGCGGCTCGCATCCCGCCGTGGAAAGCCGCGAAAAATCAGTCCAGGGGCAGCTTGCACGAACATTTACTAACGAAAATAATGACGAATTTAAGAACCCATTCTTCAATGTTCCTTAGACAACGCCTAGTCCCCACAAGAACGCGTTCTTAAATTCGTTGTAATTTTCGTTATTAAATGTTCGTGCAAGCCGCCCTAGGACCGATCTCTCCCGCGGCACGACCAAGCTGCCGCGAGGCAGTTATCGCGGCGCGTGTTCCTCCGCTATTGTGGCTGGGGCTTACCTCGGCACCCCTCGGCGTAACCCAGTAAAGGAGCACAGCGAAGGACGAAAGAGCGAACGCGGAGCGCAGCTGGGGAGTGATAATAGATCGAGACCTCTCCTGGAGTCCGCGTGCCTCCTAGTAAAGCCAGTTCCACACAGTGAAAGCTGTCAAAACAGCGAAGCTGATGGTCGTTTTCTCAAGTTTGAATTCGTGTTTAGCGCGATTTTCATGAAGCTCTTTTGTCTCGTTGTCGTCGTTGTGCTGGATTGGAGCTTCGGTTTAGGATTGCGCACACTCTTCAATTGCGCGAGTTTGTGATCAAACCAGAGTCTATCACACACCTTGCACCTGTGACCGCACTCACGTGAGGTCGAGAAATTCTCTCTTGAGCCGTCCATCGGCACCCTCCGTAGGAGGAATCTCTCTGCGTTGACGTCTCTGCTCGGCCTCCTACTCTCGAAGTTGGGGGTTAACTTGACTCTGCTGGCGCTTGGCTCGGGTTGCCTTCTCTTGAAAGTGGGGGTTGGCTTGCCTCCACCGGCGCTTGGCTTGCGCTTCCCGTTCTCGATCCTAGGCGATAGCGGCTCCCCTCCACTGGCGCTTTGCTTGCACTTCTCGTTCTCGAAGCTCGAGATTTTCGAGCTCCCGCTGCCGCTCGCGCCGAACGGAAGCCACAGGGAGAAAGTGCGTGTGCCGGCGAAACACCTGCTCCTATACCCCTCTCCTCCCCCCTCCTATAGTGGGTTTGTGCCATTAACTTGCCCCCCCCCCCCCCCCCTGCGTGACACAGGATGCCGGACGGCGAAGGCTCGACTTAGGCTCGACTTGCACTGTTCCTGGGTCTCCTGCGCTGTAGCTTACCTGTACTGGATGGGGCCGGTAATATCAACCTCCGTGCCCTCCAGTCTGTACGAGCTCAAGCTCTGCGAATACGTCTTGGCCTTCCCAGGTGTACATCCACGGCAAAAACAATAGTCATCGCGCATGACCACCCCATCAATGTGTACATTAAAGTCGACTTTTTACGGATGCGCATCAGGCACTTCGGACGACTACCATCGCATCATCTCGCCTCCCTCCCTGTCGCTCGACCATGGAATTTTATCGTCGAACTTCACGCCTGCACCGCGACCATCTCTACCGCTGTGGTGCTTACATCCACTCCAAGCCCTTCTTGTCATTCCCGGCATCAAAAAGAAAACGTAGATGTCATCTTTCGCCCTCAACAAAACCGTGCTTTCATTCCTGCGTGAGAAGCTCAGAAAACGCATCCACGTCTACACGGATGGTTCTGTATCCTCCAAAAGTTCATCTGGAGCAGTGGTAATTCCCGTAAAATGTGTCACTATCCAATTCAAGACGTCTATAGTAAAGCAATGAACGGGGCTAGTTGGTGGACATTCGTGACTGTATTGGGCTTAGTGTTATACTGACTGAAGAACTTGAAGGACGAAAATAAAAGAACAAGAAATGAACGTGCGTAACGCAACGTATGTCTTCACATCGCACATTAGATCATAGTCTAACATTACATCATCGATGGCTGCAGACCTGGTAGCTATCCGCGCTGTTTTGCAGTTTACTGGTCACAAATCATCATAGTCATGGTCCATCTTTTGTGACTCGAAGGCAGCTCTCCAGTGTCTGCTGTCCCCTTTCAACCACGGACCTAACGTGTAATTAGTCGCAGACGCCCGGCTACTTCCCCATCACGCAATCGACAAGGGGCACAGCATTATCTACCAGTGGATACCGGTTCACTGCGGAATTTCGGGAAATCACAGTGCGGATGACGCAGCCCGATCGGCCCACGATGGTGCCCATATTGTGCCAATACCACTGTCGAGAACAGATGCAGCCACAAAGCTTTGCTCCCTCGTACACGAGCTTACGCAGACTCTGTGGAACACCACTGAATTAACCAACGCATGTCTCCACAAATTGGACCCACGTCTGCAACTCCGTCTTCCACCAGGGTTACCACGAACAAAAGCAGCATTCTGTGCCGCCTGTGGCTCGGCGTGGCATTACCGAACGCCTATTTCATGCGCATTGGAATGGCCGACAGCCCTGCTTGCAACAACTGTGGCTTCGAGGAGCTGATCAAGCACCTCCTCTATGACTGTTCCCTTTACAATGTGTCAAGAAAAGTGCTTGCGACTGCGCCGGAAAAACTGGACGATCGATTCTTTGCAGAGGACAACATATAGGACACTGGTCCAGATGGCCTTCGGCACTCAATGCCTTAAGGGCTATGCTCAAGTTCGTAAGGGTTTGTGACTTGCGCGACCGTCTTTGAAAGTTGTAGCGCGTAGCATCGCGATATTGTGTGAATTTTTCTCACTTTTCAATTTGTTTCTGATTTCACCTTTTATTCCCTTCACTCCTTTTACCAGTACCAGCCGGTACTTACACTGGCTAACCTCGCTTTCGTTCCTTCCTTTGTGTGTCTCTCTCTCATAGCCAGGATCGGTTTCCTAATAATCCTCAAATTTTGTCACATTGCTTGCACGAGCTCGTACCAAAGAGCAGAAAAATCCCATCTGTACACTGAATGTGATCGCGGTGTGTGTACGGTTGGAGCTCCAGCTTTCCCTCTGCTCGTATCAGTGCGAGACTCTCGTGCTTACGCATGGCTTCTGAGATCTTGACTTCACGCTGTCCCGCCTGCGTTGGCGATCTCCGAGGCCACGGTTCGCGAGAGCTTTACTTGAGGGCGCCCTCAGTCCTCCTAAATATAGGCCGTGCGCGTGCGATGGCGGGTGTTCCTTGCGGTCACAAATTAGCGACCCGCTCTCTATCTCGTTAACGATGGACCTCTTTGTATTTTCCTCCGCCGCCGGCAGGCCCGCTTTTGTTTGCTCGTTCTACGCGCTTACCCCAACTGCCGCAGCGTCAGAAATGTCCCCAAGTGTGTACGTGCTGGGCGCCACAGTGCCTCGTCGTTTTGTCTCTGCCCTCACTTACCGTATAGACTCGTGTAAAGGTCACACTTTCTTTTTCACAGTTTTGACGAGATGCGGCTCTTACACGGGACCGAACCTCTTGGTCAAAATGGTGCCGGCGCTACCGGCAACTTGTGCTCACCCCGGATGTGCCATTGTATCAGAGGCCAATGCGCGGTTCTCGCCATCTAGTAGCGGCACGCGGAAGTACGCAGCGCGCGAAAATTTGCCGATGCGCGCGCTCGCGGCATCGGAGCACCGAACGCGATTGCCTCTCCGTTGAAAACCTTTGTGTCGAAATACACCGGTGCTAGCGAAGGTGGCTGGCCAGTTACGGACAACGCACGTTAGAATTTAAAGCTTTGTGAATTTGGTGCGAGTGACCGTATTTTGTAACGATTTGTTTCTTCCTATTCTCTTATCACCAGTCGCGCAGAGTAGACAAGAGTGGCTTATTTTAACGACAGTGCGCCAACATGCAAGACAGTTATACTAATGGCGAAGAGAATAGTAAAAGAAAACGATCGCTAGAAGGCCTGGCTCCAGGGCTCATTCTTTATTATACGAAACCGTATGATCACTGACTATTGTCCTGAAGAGTAGAAACTATGACTTAATTGCTTTCGTCGCTCTAAGACTTGAACTCAAGGCTGCACACAGGCTTGAAACAGGCACGTTCGAGCGACGTGTTTGAAAACAAGCGCATTTGCGCATCTGTGAATTCAGTGAGCGAAACCACTATTGCGTCCAGAGAGGTGCGTAAATGTCGCTGCTTCGCCACGAATATTACATTTACAAATATCGTGCAGCTAAACGAATCCCAGCTCAATGTTTATGTTTAGTGTTTCCTTCTATTTAAGAAGTTTATGCGCAAGTTGGGATGAACCTCAAGTTTGATCATACTTGTGCAGGATTCTTCCCATAGGGGGAAGCCCATGCCAGATCACTCGTATACGAGATGTCATGACTGCACCGAATAACTGGACAATGCCTCCAGTGTTGATGGGCGTGACGACACTACTTGTGTTTTTCTGACCTAATTATGTGACCCAGGTGCATGTGTGTGTGATGTTCGTCGATGTTCCCATCTTTTTTCTTTATTAATAAATTTATTTTTCTTTCCTGAGTAGTGCTTGTGACTTTGCAATAGTGATACTAAATAGGGACTGACTTCCATATTTTTCTGCACTTAAAAAAAATATTGCAGGAGTAGTGAACAACGGCACAATTCACCTTTCTTCTCCTTTAGTAAATGCGAAATATTGGACGTTTTGCCACAGAAAGAGCCGGCTGCTCTAATATCCTAGGTACGAAGAACGAAAAAAAAAAGGCAATGATAATGTAAAAGAATGCAAGTCTATAACATAAAAACGAAAGACTAGTCCACGGACCACGGATAAGATAAAGTAACAAAATATAAGGTTGTAAGACTACAAGAACAACACGAGAATGGACAGGTCCGTAACAACTGTCGAGCGTCTTTTCTTTTCTTGACCCCCTTTTTTTCAACTATAGGTAAGTTAAGAAAATAAAAAAAAAACGGAGGGTGGGGTTCTAAAACTCAAGATGCACGGCTCGTGACCGCGATGCTCATTTAAGCAGAAACGGGAGGTCGGGCGAAGCGTGGCGTTGCGCGTAGGTGTAGCAGCCGACACCGCGCCCGACACCTCCCAACTTTACCGGCCACACACTGGCGGCGTCGCCGTGATTACGGTTGCCGCGTGCGGCGAGGGTAACCTACCTGCCTGTTTCTCGTCCGGGGCTAATTTCTTTCGCGGCAGCGGATAAGCAAGGAGTGCGTTCGTGTGTGTGTTTAGGGGCGTAGAGGAGGAGGGCCGAGGAATCGGCATCCGAAGAAAGTGGGACGCGGCGGCCGGCTCTTCGAGGATCCTGTCGCCCGAGGCCGCGTTGTCACACGTCGACGACGCGGAGAGGGGGGTGGGGGGGAGCGCTTCATCGCACGCGTTGAAGGCCAGAGAGCGGCGTTTCTTCGCAATGCTGGTCTGCTGCATTTTGTCCACTACGACGTGGCGTTCCAGTGTGCTTTTGCTTCTTTCTTTTTTTTTTACCTTCGGCCGAGCACTTTGTTTCCTTAATTCCGTTTTTCTTGTTCAACCTTCCGTTGTGTTCTTTTTCTCGCATTCTGTACGATGTGCTCGACTGAGCTGCTTTTCTATATGTTATTTTTTTTCGTTTCCCTCGCCCTCCACAGTCGCCATTCTCTCCGTCCTTCACTCATGTTTCTCCTTTCTTTGACCGTGGAGTAGTTAAAGGGCAACTGCGCCGATTTTCGGTGTCCGCTGATCTTAATAAAATTTTGAATGTATGTTCTCTTTGCGCTATGATTATCTGTGCCGAACTATATGGCTCCAACTCATATAGTTTTCCTGAAAATGAATTTTAAAGATTGGTTGCACTCGGGACTCCTAACTTTCTTCTGGCCACCCTGTGTTTGTGACGTCACAGACTAAATCGCCACTGCCGCGGAAATATTCGCTTAAATCGCTGCTGTCTAGTTTGGAAACTCTGTAAAAGCATCCTTCAAGAGACATCATCAGCTTCGCTTCTTCGGCATTTTCGCCAAGTGTACTGCGTGTTTAGCACTCGTTGTCCGTGTTTACATTATGGTAGTGTAGGACCTGACGTCGTCGACTCATCGTGCCGTCACACGAATCAGCTACCTGTTTAGGTTTCGGTATCTCGTTTATTGGTTATTTAAAATTATTAATGAATTTCCAAGCAAATTGAATCACCATACCCCTGACAGGACTGTCAATGCAAGTTGAAAATGACAATATCCTTATGTGGTAAATAAACAACGCCGAAGTCGCCCTTTAAGGCTCGTATTCCTAACACACACACACACACACACACACACACACACACACACACACACACACACACACACGCACACGCACACACACGCGCGCACACACACACGCGCGCGCGCGCTTGAGCTAGAACTACTCGTAAAAGTAGACGCCAGCCAACCATGATTTCGGACAGCCTACGAAGTCCGCCGCCTAACCCCAACAACAACAGCAACAATAGCAAATTACGCTCCACCCGTACGGTGTGTGTGTATATATATATATATATATAGTGGAGTGCAGTGGAGTGCTTCAACCGTAATGGATGTTGCAAATAGAGGAGAAGAGAGGAGAAAAAGGAGAAAGAAATGGTAGACAGGTCAACCAGACGCACGTCCGGTTTGCTACCCTACACGGGAGAAGGTGTGTAAGGGATGAAAAGAAAGGGAGAGCAGAATGTATTATATCAGTGTGAATACGTGCGGTTGTCTATCACTTCACGCCTATAATCGGTCACTGAGGCCAGTCGATTTTACGAATCGTTGCCGTGCCCGCGTTGCGTTGTAAGCCTGCGACACATGGGACGATGGTCCGAAAATCTTAAGTCTCTAAAAGTTGTCTGTTGTCTAATCGGTTTAACGCACTACGAAGAACGTCGCGCTCGATGCTATAGGGATTAAAAAAGCTTAACGCGTGCTCGATCGTCTCTTCACAGTTGCATGAGCTATAGATGGCTGTGTCGGACATTCCAATAAGCAATTAATAGGCTTCCGAAAAAGCCACCCCTAACCAGAGGCGGCACAGTAAAGTTGCATCACTTTGGGGGAAGCTCGATGGAATCTGCAGCTTCAATGCAGGATCCAGCCGGCGGAGAGGCCAGTTGGAGAAAGCCGGGCTGTTCCGCAAAGTGTCAGTCTTAGTTTGAGCAAGTAAACGAAGACCCCTTAAGCTTGCAAAGATGGCATATCCTGAGAGAATGCAATGTGTATGTTTTCTGTTGCGCTTGTTTTGAAGCCCTCTTATATCATCCTGCCCATAGTGACGATGTTGTTCTGGGCTTATCGGAGCTCGCGATGCTAGAGAGTCGGAAGAAAATGAGCTGAAGCTGAATTTATTTAATTCGGAAATCAGAACACTTTTGCCATAGTGTCTAAAGGAGGCCGAAAATTATTAAATTAGCTGCGAACAGAAACAGCGCGTGCGTAGTTGGAAGAGAGATTAGTCGGCATACACGCTATGCACTTTGCCTTAGCTCGGCTTCCAATTTCCTCTCTCTTTCTTTTTCTCATCTTTCTATCCCCTCTTTCCCGTCCCCCAGTGTAGGGTAGCCAACAAGACACATTTCTGGTTAACATCCCTGCCTTCTCCCGTTCATTCCCCTCCTCCTCCTGTTCATCATCATCATCAGCATCAGCATCATCATCTGTATCTCACAAAAGACAAACGAAGGACCGTTTCTGACCTCGAGTCAGCGCAGACCGCAAGACGTCTGCTCGATTTCTTTTTCGTGGCTAATTTTGCGAAAGTGCAATCATGCGCCTTGTCCGGCTTCCATCGCAACCCTTCACTTCTATTCACCACTGTCCTCTTTCTTTTTATTGCTTTGACGACGCATAAGAACCTCCCCTTGGCCTTTTCTTTGTGACACTGCGACTCAAGACGTGCGTGAAGAAAAGCGAGCTTGCCCCTTTTATTCGGCCGTTCCCGACGTATGCATCAGCGAGACAGATAGGTATAGGTCTTCGCAGATGCACAAAGGAAAAAGAAATAGATAAAAGCGGGGTCTATGGTGGCCAACCTATTGCGGCTGTCTTTTGTTTCGCACTCCTGCTTGTGTGCCCGCTTTCGCAGCGCAAGCCGCAAGTGGCACGCGAGCGTGCTGCTTATCCGGACTTTCTTTTGTCCGTAAACAAAGGTTGGACGGAGGCAGATGCGCCAGCACTCTCGCGTGAAGTGCCGTGCCACACGCCTTCCGCACCCCCCTCTCCCCTTCCCGCCACCCTTAATCTTTGCTCGGCGACGCCTGTACAATTTTCCATTCACTTGCTCAACCTAGCCACGAAGTAAAATGGCAACCGCTCTCTCTGCGTCGTCATGCGAGCGTCTGTGCTGTAGCACTAGCAGAGTTCCTGATTCGACTCCCGATGTGACACAGCCTCCGAAGCTGCTGGTGGGAGAAGAGGGGTGGAAGCTCATTCGCGTTGGGTGATGGGCTCCCGCCTGGTCCTGCGCGGGGAACCATTAACTACGTTATGATTCCATCGACGTATACCGTGCGCTCCGCGGGTCCACCTGTCCGCTCGTCCGTCTGTTGGTCCCCTCGCTGGCGTATAAATGCGTCCCGTCGCTTTCCTTTCTTTCTTTTTAATCTAGTGTCCGACTCGTCTTCGCTTCGCGGACTGCAGTTCACGTTCTTCTGCAGCACGGCCCGCGCGTATATGGACGTTGACCTCTGACTGCACGATGTGGCTCAGACGCGCTCTTTTAGCTCTTCGCTTGCCTTTCCTCTTGTTTTTTTCTTTCTTCTTTTTTCTCTATTCTGCCTGTCTTCGCGTGATCTTCACCGGCCTTCCTCGAGACCTTCCTCATTGCCCGCGGTTTCCTCTTCAGGTTTCTCAAACGATGCCGGGTGCTCCCACCCCCCACCCACACTAGAGCTCCGCCTGCCTGTAGCGCTATTCCCTTGTTTGGTCTCTGCCTCGTTCATTTTATTGTCTATTACGGCTTTCTTCTTCTCTCTCTCTCTCCCTTCATGCGCTGCAGACCGAAAGACAAGAAAGGGGCGCAGACAGAGAAGAACCAAATCTGACTCGGAACAGTCGTGTACCGCGAGTGCGTGCAGTGGCCTCGGAAAAAACACGAGTTGCTTCGCGTACACGAATCGCATCACGCAGTGCGCGTCGTTGGAGGTTCTGGCGGGCACTGTCTATACACGTCTCGCTGCGGTTATAGTGCACCGCGCTAACGAGACATCCGCAGTGGCGCACGCGCCTTGTGTGCTGCGTGCGGTGCATGTGCCTGGAAGAAGGAGCTTATCCCGGCACTTGATCGCAGCTCTGGCTTTTGTCTTTCTTTTGTCTGCAGTAATTATTCGTTACCTTGACGACGTCGACGAGTGCGCGTGTGCCCTCGACGGTAAACGCGCGGTTTCTTTCTTTCATTTCTTCTTCGCCTTGCATAGCGGCGACTAAGCGAAGCATGCAGCGCAGCCCTATATAGTGAGGTTCTGTGTGGGTATACGCGGTGCTGGTTTGTCTGTGTCTCTTATGCGGTTGACAACCCATTAATCGCCGTGATCGCGTGCGCGTTTTGCCTTCTTTTTTTTTTCGAATCTTTTTCCTCGTGCAGGCACACTTAAGCGCAGCTGAGGCAAGATAAAAGATGGAGATACGCCAGGGAAATTAAGGCTATCATTTATTGAATGTGTCACGATCGTAGAGTGAAGACGCTTCTAATCGAGCGTCGATAAACGACGATTTGTAGTCAATTCGGTATGAAAACGAAGTGTTACTAATTAGATCACGTCCTGCGAAAGGGTTTGTAATTAGAAGCGACCGCGTGGTTCTTCTTTGGCTCTTCTCCAACGTGGAGCAGTACTCCTATGTGGTTGGCAAGACATGCATGCTACTCATTCCTTTACACTCAAGCAGCTTTGGCGTTTTATGATATCTATCGCAGGTCGCAATTATTTCGTGCTGTCCAGACGCGGGGCTCAGAGTGTCTGTGTAAATTAGAATGCATTTACTGACGTTATTATTAGCTGCGTTTCCTACTGTACGCGACGCAGCCATTACCGCCTTAAGTGTAGTCATTCCGGAATCACAACAGCATTGTAAAACGACACAATAAACCACCATACGTTCAGCGCACCGCGTAAGTAATGTAACTGTCCCTTTCGCTCAGTCAAATATTCCCATCCTTCAAGGGTCAGTATAACAGCTGAACAGAGAGACTGGAGAAACGGAGTCATGCATGAAACCTGGCGCTGCGTATACTGTATCCTTACATACTCGCCACAGCCGAAACGAACCGATATGTCATTACTTTTTTAGTGCGAACACTAAACAATGATGATGTGACGACCACCTATATTTCATCGGGTTGTGCGCTTCCCCGAAGTCGCTGAGAGTCGCTGAACTGAGAGAGCGCTGAACTGAGATGCTCAAAGAGCGCATGTACCAGACCCTCTGCCATACGTAACGCCGCCTCACCGCCTACAATTACGGGCACACTTGACGTGGAACAGGTATGCGCTACGGCCGTCTTCCTCGCCTGACTCACTCACACCTTGCTTCGCTCCCACATCTCCGCGTGTTACGTTTCTGCCTCATTTCGCGGCCCTGCCTCCACTTCCAACCGACGGCTCGTTGGTCTCGGGTGTCTCGTCGTCGTCATCCTCGCGCTGCACAGATGCTGTATACCGGACGTGACTCAGGAGGGACGGTATCGCCGACACGCTTCGTTAGGCGTTTCGTCGAGCGCGCGTAATTTGGCACCCGTTCATTCTTTCTGTTTCAGTCTCGCCAAAACAAACGAGAGAAAAAAAATAGGAAGGGTGGGGACGTTTCTTCGTCACAACGGCATTCCACGTCGTTGTTTCTCTCGCTGCTTTTTTTTTTTGCCTCCTCTCTCATGTGCCTGCGGTAATGATGCGCCGCTCGGGTGGATGAGAGAAACACCAAGTTTCGACGTGTGCTTAAGAATGACGCCCATGTACGTGCACTTCCTTGAGAGGCGTCGTCGCTGGTGGTCGTTGGGAGACAGGTATACCGTAAATATTTGTCTACGCTGCTTCGTTACGTCTCTCCTTCGCGAAATTCGCAGAACGAGTCCGGCAGAGACGCAGAGAACTTAGCTTACAGGACGGCATACAACCCTACAAGGGCCCCGGCCGGCTGCGCTATATTTCGGAAGGGTGTGATCGAAGCTGAAGAGAGAGTTCATTAACAGGAAAGGGAAACGTCAGCTTGAGACTGTGTTTTCTACCTGCTGCACTGAACAGGAGAGAAGGAAGGAGACAAAGAGCAAGGGCTGGATGAATGATGAGGATTAAGATAGGGGCGAGGATGTGTAAGGATAAGGCCAACTAAACGGTGACGATTAAACGTACCACAAACATAAATATGCCAGCTATATCTTATTTTCATCAGTGTAGCATGGATCTGTTGGAAGCGCAGAGAGACCAGGATGGAGAATGCTCGAAAGCTTTGCGTTCCTAGGAGCCGTTAGCCATTGGCCCGGTCGCCTTCGCTAATGATACGTGCTACATCGCAATTGGCTGACACTTTTTCGTACGAACACTTTCAGAGCAAGAACTTTGAGAATACCGGCCCAAGATGGGCGGCGCGTCTGCTTTGCAGCGACCTCGAACGAAATGCTCACCACTCTTCTTTAATGAGAGAGAAGAAAACAATAGCCGCAGACCTCCGCGTTACTTAGGCAAACCGGAAG
This sequence comes from Dermacentor andersoni, assembly GCF_023375885.2. NCBI lineage: Eukaryota > Metazoa > Arthropoda > Arachnida > Ixodida > Ixodidae > Dermacentor > Dermacentor andersoni. Next base: position 61,970,692 of record NC_092816.1, on the reverse strand, counting down.
GAGTGGCGTCGTAACACGGCTCTGTAAACTTGCGAGACCACGCGCGCTGTGCGTCTGGGGCGGAACACTCCTATGGCTATATGGCACGGAAAAAAACAAAGAAAAAACAGCGCCTGACGTGCAGCAGTCACAGGCGGAGGCATGCGACGGCGAGTCGGAGAATGAGACGGAAGAAAATTACGCGCGGCGGACTCCGCAAGTGGCGGCGTCGTGTGCAGGTGCCGCGGGGCGTTGCTATAATACGCGCACCCGAACGGCGGGTGTTGTTGTTGCGTGGCGAAGCCGTGACTCACTCCACTTTGCTGCCGCTGCGCTGTGAGGCGGCGGTGCTCCACCGCCACCGCCGCCGCCAAGAGACTTTCGCGTGACGGGCGGGGCTCGGTTTGTCATTGAATAAAAAAAAAAAAAAAAAGAGTGAGCTTTATTTGTTTATGTTTTTTTGTCCCTGCCACATTGGCCTCAATTTATGATTCGTTTTTTTTTTCTAAAGTGCGGTCGTGCCGCGTTCGGGAAGCCGGTATCGCTTCTCACCGCGCCACTTTTCTGTATAATAATATAGAGGCGCGTGACGCGCTGCGCCTTCAGAAGCGGCTATTTTTGCTGTGGCGGCTGCGAGTGATTTGATGCAAGGGGCAGGAAAGAGCGATGGGCGAATGCTGGGTTGTTGATTAGGGTTCGTCTCGAGTGGCCATTCTGCGCTAAGGCAATGGAAAACAAACAAAAAGGGGAAGGGGGGGGGGGGGGTCAGGAAGGCAAGTGAGCAGAGGCGAAAACAAGGAGTTTATGCCCTGAATGTACGATGACTGCAGAGTGTACGTGTGACACACTTATGAGCGTGTTTGTGTGACCCCGGCTATATAAACCCTACTGCCTTTGGTTATAAGTTTACGCAGTGCGCTCACAGAATTTAGAGCGAAATCTCGCGTAGGTCAAGTACATTAGGACGAAATAAAGGTGTCATTCAAGTGAAGTGCAGCGACCGGGCAACCAAATAAGTCAACCGTAAATCCAGCCAGAGACAAGCGAATTAGAGTAGAACCACTGTCTGTTTAGGGCTACTGTCTACGTTGGGTCCAAGCTTGAACATCGCGAAGGGGAACATGTACACAGCCAGGACGTGTGGTGTTCTACACTGTCACGGTATGTCACAACGCTTGGGATTTACAATGTGTTCCGCCTACCGTGGACGCTATTCAATTTCCCAAGGGCTGATTACCCCCTTATACAGATTAAGAGCACGGCAACTCCCCGTGGTTTGCTTGGCTTCAGTGATCCCTTGCCTCTGTGCAAATTACTTCTCACGTGTAGCAAGAAAGAGACAGCTTCTGTCGCGGCGGGAGCTGTCGCGAAAACAGCGCGAAGGCTGTGCTCGCCATGCACATCCGGGCGGTGTCCCGCCAAGCGGGTTGGTTATCGCGCATTTGGGCTGATTTTGCGCAGGTCCTCGATCGGCTCCGCTGGTCGCGAGAGATCGTCGTCCCCGCCGCGGCACGCCAAGGTTACGCGTGACGAGGCATTCGCCTCGCGTGTAATGAACTGTCCGCGCGCCTATGCGCGCTCCTCGCTTTCCACGCAGTCCCGCCTCTGCACTGTGCGCCGACGAACACAAAAGATACACCCCCGCCCCCCCTCTTCTACCATGCGCGCGCGCACTCACACACGTACACCTACATGTACTCTGCATGGGGTCTCGGAAATGACGCACTAAGTGCCCATTGTCTATCATTTATGAACCGTGCAGGAAGGAAAGCGTAGCCTTCGCGATGCATAGCGCCCGCACCGCAGTCGCCCGCCCGCTCGTGTGTCACGTGTTTGCGCGTGCTTACGTTAGAGCGTGCGTGTGTGCGCTCGAATTGCGCGAGTCTGCAGGACGACGGCGTGGAACTTAGCAATTTAGCCTTGCCGTCGTGATTCGTTTCGATCACGTGGCCTGCGGTGGCTCGAATGTCTGCAGTGTCGATGGTTGTGTGTCTGTGTAAAAGGGAGCGGGAGTCAACCTGGCGGCGAGAGTGGAACGTGCTAAGTTTCACTGTGACGAATTTGGTTACGAGGGTCAGTGTGGACGGGTCGCATGAGACCTAGCTGCGCGGGTTGACCGCGTCAAGAGCCTGTACTGGAGCGCCGATCATCGGAGAGTTCATGTCCATTAATCAATCATTCGGTCAGTCACTTGGCTCATTGTTATAGGGCTTTCACCGATTCCGTTTTGTGCGTTATGCAGAGCGCATCGCCGAGTTTCGCGTTGGAACAGTTCGCTGTAGTAAAGACAGTCAGACGTCATTCGCAGACGACAAAGCACGACAGCGATCCGAAGGATGAAGAGATTTCGTTGACATATCGAGAGCCAGCACTGAGACAGCGACAACTGTGAAGAGCTGGCAGATAGATAAAGGAAAAGGACGGAACGGACTTTCTCGAAATAAAAAAGTTCGTTACAGTTGACTTTCTTGCTCCCGCTTTTCGATTAGCGATGATTAGTAAAAAAAGGTTAATCGACAATCTTTCGCAATAATCGACGGCGTAATTCCTTCTTTCGCGCATGGCGCGGTCACGGGTGATTGCGTCAAAAAAAAAAAAAAAGACTAAGAAGAAGAACAAATAGAACAACCGCAAAGTCCTCGCTCTTTTAAGCAGCACGCGTCCACCTATACCTTCGTTTTATTCCCGCCGTGTACGAGCCAGACCGAAGTTCTTTGCAATTACTACATTGGGGGCTGCGTTTGCGGCCAATGGCCTTGCGTGCTCCCGCCGCGGTGGTCACGGAATCGAGCATCGCGGTCACAGCGAGAGACTCGATCCGGGAGCCAAGATTAGGGCTCCGAATGCAGTCGTCCCCCGCGCTGCTAGCAAAAAACATGGGTGGGTGGAAAGCTGCCCCAAATGCAACGTTTAATCTTTCCTTTTCTTTCTCCTCTCGAAGAGGGCCCGAAAGAAGCTTAATGCCTGCTTTCGCGGCGAACTACGCGCGCGGTTGTCCTGCGTGCATGTTATGCATACGCCTCGACATTTTTGCCTGCGCGCCGCTGTAGAGTGTCTGCCCGTGTATTACGTGCAGCCATGCGTGTGACCGTCGGCTTCAGGTTTCGGCTTTCTGGGTTTCAGGTCTCGCTTTGGTTGTTGTTGTTGTTGTGGTTGTTGTTGTTTTCTCCCTGGCGTTTCGTTTGGGGAGACGTCAGGTGGTCTAACGGGCTTGTACAGCTGTTAAATTAGGCCTGTGACTGCGTTTGAGAGACAGGTTTGAGAAACGTCTACTAAAGTCTTAAGCGCAGAAAGCAGGTTCGAGTGCCGAGTCTAAATTGAAATGGCGGTGTTAGCCTCGTGCGTATGGAGCAGACAAACCTCGTGTTGCAAGAAGCGCCTGCGTTATTTTCCTTCTCTTTATTAGAGAGTTGTGTCTGTGCTTGCGTTGAGCTGTTAATGAATTAATTAAACAAATGTATAATTCAACTTCGCCCGTTCGCATATCTTGCGCTCCGGTTGCTGGCTTGCGAATCGCCGTCGATGTCGTTTCGCCCCACTTTGTTAACCTGACGTGGCTTTTGCCGTTTTCAACAACTGTGAAAATCTTCTGCCCTTTATTTCTCTCCCTCTCTTAGCGGGTGTAGCTTTGATATTTCTCCTGGCCTAGTCGGCTCACTCTTGTCTCCTGGTACAAAATCTCAGCGACCTTCAACGTCGCTTGACTGCAGTTCTCGTGAGCGTTTGTTAAGGACTGCGCGGCGAACATCCTGTCAATAGCTATATGTAACGGAACTCGCGCTGCAGCGCTTGCTGAAGGCTGGATCGTCGCGCGCGCTTGTATCTTGACAGGCGAACAACGGCACACAGCTTTATAATACGCATTTCGCGGCTCATTGGTTCATAAAGGAGATTGAAAAAAAAAAAAAAGTAGCGCACGGTTAAACAAAAGCAAGAAAAAAAATAGGGATAAAGAAGCACAGGATGGAATTACACTAATATATCTTAATTCTGGAATTTTCACGTGCCAGAACCGCGATCTGATTGTGGAGCACGTCGTAGTTTGGGACTCCGAATTAATTTGGACTGCCTAGTGTTATTAACGCGCACCCGATGCAGTATACAAGGCCGTTTTTGCATTTAGCTTCCATGGAAATACGGCCGCCGCGTCCGTGATTCGAACCCGCGCCCGCGGGCTTAGCAGCGCAACGCCAAAGCCACCACTCCACCACGGCGGGAAGGAGAAAAAATGGACGCAGCTTCTCTCACGCGGGTTTCCTCGCCTTTTGCCTGTACATGCTCGACGAAACTTTGCTTTATTATGCATATGTGCGTGTGCGTGTTTGTACGTGCTGTTTGTGTGTTTGTGTGATGGCTTTGTTTATGCGTGTCTACATACGTGCTATATGTTTGTTAGTCGCGGTGTTTGTGCGTGTCTGTAAGCGTATGCGTCATATGTGTGTTTGTGTTATCACTATGCGTACCGTAATTATGGCCCACCAACTGGATTAGCATGCGACGCCGTCATCGAGGCTAACACATCCAACTTATCATTGTAACGTCAGCACCTCTTCCTGTCTCTTGTCCCAGTCCTAGAACGTGCTATTCTGTCGCCGTATTATGACGTTTTCCACCGCTTTATACATCCCTTCCGCTCGCATTCTTGGATGCCACGTTTCTCATCATACAAGGCCTTGCTTGATTCACACTACAAGACATTATTCCTGGACAATAACATTTTTTGTCAATATATTAACCTCCACTACATGAAAGAAAAAAGGGACACAAGCAGTAATGTCATCAGGTTAATCGCGCAGGAAGCGCTGAACAGAAGAGAGGCAGACGGTCGGCTGTGACGTAAACAGAGTTCACAAACACAATACGCTTTTTTTTTTCCAACTCAAGTCTGTCACTCAAGTCCTCGTTAGCGTACCTAATTGCCGTCTGCCTGCCTATAGTTAATGGTCTTGCGGCTTTTGTCAGAATAGAAACACCCCATTCTTCGCTCCCTTTAGTTTCTTTCGTATTCTTTCTATCGCAATACACTTTGGGGTCGCCAGTAATGACGCCGTACGCCGTAGCTGCACTCGTCCACCGCATGCACATCGGCGTATGTTGCGGCTAAACAAACGACCTGCTTGCACCAGACGACCATGCGTTTACTGGGAGTCATTAGTCTCGCGCATACGCAGAAAGGACTCCCGGCAGAGTAACAGAAGGACGGGCAAATCGCTGATACACATGTGGTTATGAATGGTGCATATGCCAGGTGTCCCCCCCCCCCCCCCACCCTCTTTTCTCCTGCACGGCTGCGCCACTGTAACCACAAACCATTGTACGCCGTCGTTGGCGGTCCTGCTCGACTCGAGATGTGCCGGCGTCCTACTTTTCCCGCGCACTCGTATCACCGCTGGTCTCTCGAGCCGACGAGACGTCGAGTGTAGTGAAAAGGCTCTTCCGTGCTAACGTGCGTACTCGCGTGCGCGCGCGCGCGTGTGTGTATGCAGTTACATATATTTAGCCATCGCAACCTCGGCTCTCGTCCACTCAGGTGAAAGAGAAATCTCTCAAGTCTGCCCGCCCGGTCTGGCCTTCCTAATTTTACTACGCGTTTTTCTTGTTTGACTTGGTATTTAAGAAAGTTTGCGCTGGACTTGACTGCAGCAGTTGAGATCGTCGAGAGCGAATGTGCCGCCACAACGCTTCCTAGCGAGGCTGCAGAGGGCGTTGCAGGCGTCGCTGAGCTAGAATTTTCCAGTACGCTCGGTTAACGCTCGGTTGGTCGCGCACTTCCCAGTGCCACGCCCCCTTCTGGCGCCAGCACCACGGAGACAGTTATAGCACGTTATAGTTTGGCCAGAGTCTGTAGTAGAGAGACGGGGGCGATTATTTGAAACGAGTTGATGGCCCCGAAGGCTTGCAAAGGAAGGGCGTATAGGACGTCTGCATGCAGACCACGTTTAGCTCGCCGCCGTTTTTTTCTTTTTTCCTTAATCTCCCACGTCACTCTCACTCAAGACTGACGTCGCTCAGACTGACGAGAAGACTGTTATAATTTGCGCGGGCAGGGCGAGATTATTATTAGAGGCGAACTGAGGAGTGAAACACGTGGAGGAGAAGCTTTTTTTTTTTTTTTTTTTTTGCCTAATATGCATGCGCTGCACGCACTTGGTTCGCACGGCCACCGCACGGATTTCTCTTTTCTTTTTGTTTTTCTCCCCGCTTCACTGTATCTCGCCTCTCGCGCAGCATTTCTCACGGTTTATGGCGGCTCGGCGACGTATATACGTATCTCGGCGGCTCGCGGTATGCTGTATGAGGCTCTCTGGAAACGCGCGTTTCCCTGCGCTGGCGGCCGCCTTTTCGGCCGTGTGCCTCGAGCGCACTCGCTTGGGTTAAGTTTTGCCTTTTGTTTTTACCTGTGCGGCGAAATAACGGCTTCACGCCCGGGTGCACGAGACAACGAGGAAGGGAGGGTACCGCGCCGCGCACTGTTGCTCCCGTTGCTGTTGTTGCCGCAACTGCTGGAATTGGTGCTTATACAGTCCGCTTTGCAACACGCCGCTGCGTTCTTCCTCGTCCAACGCACGCAGTTGCGCACAGCCGCAATACTATGGTGCGCTCGGAGAAGCGGCCTTGTCTTATCGCGTACATTTTTTTTTTTTTTTCCACGCCTTCGGCTCGAATAGGATGCGCGTGTCTATTTGTATGGTTTATTCTCTCTCTCTCTCTTCTCTGCGACAGCTACTGAACGTTAAGTGAGGAGGTGTCGGAGAAGGAACGTACGAGACTGTTGTGCAGGAGGCGAAGGCGGCCGCGGCCATTTCGAACGCCCCCCTGCGCTTCCCACTCGATTTCCTTGTATGTGTACGTGTGTGCGTGTGGCGCTAGCGAAATGCCGCACTTCGCTCGCTGCTGGGAACCACAGCGCAGACTGCAGGCCTCGGCCGTCCCAGCGTGTGCTGCGTTGCGTTGAAAGAACGGCGCCGTTCGTAGCCTGACGAGCCGCGGCGCGGCTCCTCAGAGGTGGTGCCTCCTCTGCGCGGTTCTCCAGTTCTCTCGTATAGCGTTTAATGCGTTCGTGTTTGTTGTTTACGGCAGTTCTGCTCTTGTGCCCGTGCGCGCCCATATGCGATTCCCGTTCTGAGTGGGGGCGGCAACGTTGGATACGGCGGGCTGCGCTGCTACTGCGCACGATGACGGGAGGAGGGGAGGCCGTCTGGATTGTGCCCTCAGGCTGCGAGCGAAATGACAGCAGCCGAGTATAGAGCAAGCAGCAATGCAGCGCCAGCGCATGTTGCTGGTGGCGCTTCCTTCTTCGGTCGTCGGGCGCGGGAGTCCGCACGCGATCGGCGCGTCTTGACGACGACGCGCGTCTTCCGACCAGACGTTTCCCACCGGCAGGTCTCGTGCGGTGTCCTGTGCGCGAAGTGTGTGCGTGCGTCCTTGTCTGTGGCGGCTAGTGACATTGCCTTGTGCACAGGCACGGGTCGCTGCTGAAAACGAACTTCGACTCGGCGAAGCTGGATATATACGTCCTCTGCGCGAGCGAGCGTGTGCCCTGCGCTGGAGGTGTGCTGTTGTGTCTGTGCCATTCGCTTGCCCCGGGTGATTGCGAAAAAGCAACGAGGTCGCGACCAGGCAGACTTATTAGGCCACAGCGCTGAATAGGCCGTGAACTGCTAAGAAAGGAAAGAATGAAGCGGAAGGAAGGAACGAACGAGGGAGGGCCGGCTGGCTCTGCAGCCTCCAGAGTCCATATAGAAGAAGCTTCATAGCTGAGTTGGAGTTGCGCGATAAATTTAGGTCTTGAAGATCCTCCAGTTTTCTTTCGTTCTATTTTTGTAGTCGGGGCCGTGATTAGCCACTCTAATGGTCGTCCGGAAAGGGCGAGCATACCAAATTGAGAATTCGGGCGCAGCATTCCTCATTCTAAAGTAAACGACCTCCAGCCCTTTTCCTTCGCATGAAAATCTGAGGCGAGCGCGGATAGTGCGAGTTAGATCCTCGTCACTATGTAAAAGACAGCGCTATATACTTCCATTGCCCAGGAGACGGATACGAATGTTTTTCTGCTCCCCCATTTTCGTTTAAAGAGGACAGAAAGATAATAGCCGCTTCTCGCTTTGCGTTATCGATATTTTTTCCAACTTTTTTTTCCCTATAACGAGCAATGGGATACGTTTCCTCCTATTTTGACATAATACCCCTCCCGCACAGTGACTTTGCATTGTGTCAACGCAGTTTCACACATCAAATATCTCTGAACTGAACCAAACTGAACTTCAGCTGAAGTTCAGTTTGGATAGGAACGTACACCACCGCGTCGATTATTTATCCTGCAATGCGGTTCGCAGAACCGTCACCAGCGCCGCTGCTCTAGCGAAAAGTGGCAAGCGCGCACGCGCGTGACATGATGAACGCTGATCACCGGTGCTTATGCGCGCCGCCGCTCAACAGTCGACCCGCTGCAGAGTCGCTCGCTGTCTGATCTGCCGCACTTCCGATGACGTTCCGACGCGACATCCTCGACCGGGACCTTGTGCTCCGACGGCGATCGCTTCTTAATTGTTGGAGCACAAAGTGGTGACCTGGTTGTGCGCGAAGATGTTCGGGATCCGAGACCAGGATTGGGTCGGCTTGGACGACGCGCCAGCGACTGCGGACTCCGGGACTGCGCCGACGTGGCGTGACAACATGACCGCTGCCATGTGCGCTATTCCCTTGCCGAGCTTCCCGTTCTCGTACGTAAGTATATGTACCTACACGCCGTGTTCTTACAAACCTGGGAGCCTCGATTCACAACGTTCTTTCCGTCCGTACGAGCTTTTTCCATTGACCGGCCGCCTTCGACCGATTTTATGCGTCTGAAATTTCTATTGACTGTCCCCTGCTTTTACGAACAGTTAGTGCTCAACTGTTGTGAGAACATGGGCCCTGAGACGGAATTCACAAAGCTTTTCGTGCGCAAGTGCTGTTTGTCATTGACCAGCCGCCTTCGCTACGTCCAACACCGCGATTAACTGACATCTCTTTTTTTACGAACGGTTCTAACGTAAGAACGTTTTGTACATCCCAGGCCTGTGTTCGCAAAGCGTACGCTATAGAGTGTTTCGTAAGAACAGGCGCAGACCAATCATGATGATAAATGCAATATTAGCGAAAATGGTCGCGACCACTGGTGAATAACTCTTACGAACGAAATGCACGGCGAATTGTTAATGTGTCTGAAAAGTGAAAAAATATATACTGTCCACTTGCCGCGAAGTGTATATTAAATTAAGCGTCCAACTCGACTCGTGTCGTACGTTTGGTTTCGGTGAAAAATCTGACCGTCGACAAGTCCGTCGCTGGTCGCCACCCGGACATTTACCTGCATGCCTCTGTGAACAGAGCACGAGTTTCTAGCACCACCAGTTCGCAGGTCATGGGTTCCATTCCTGGCCGAATTTCGACGAAGGCGGAGTGTTACAACGTCCCGGTATACATTTGTGAGATGTAGGTAAACGCTAGAATGCTGAGTGTCTCGTATAGTCCTGGCGTTGCTCTAGGACTTCAATCAGTCAATCAGTTTGGCACGTTATTCGGTCACGGAGGTTGGTTTGCTTTCCATAGCTTTGTGAAAGAAACACTGGATTGGTGAACGATATAACATAGACAGGACTGCTGGATGTAGTGAAGATACTACGTAGTACACATTACCTTAGTTACGTGTGTTGAAATTCAGCTGAAAAAGTTCCGGCATCATTGTTAATTAAACGACGAGAAAACTATAGTCTTCAGCCTATTCCCTGTCCGTCTGTTCGTTCGACCCTCTTCTCTTCCTGGCCTTGCGATGGAATCAAAATTGAGTGAAGGGGCTCCATGCTCAACATGTATGGCTGTAAATCTAATTCATCAAGTTCCACTTCACGAGAAAGCACGCCGATGCGTTGAGCGTTAACGACATCAATTATAGTAGAAAAGCACGCGTTACATTTACGTTTCCGATTGACCGGCATGCTTTCGTGAGTAAACTCTCAATCGTTCAGTGCTTCGAAGAACTCAACTTATCGCGTGGTTGGGCTATTTCTTTCGACAATGAGAATAACCGCATCGTTTATTTTTTTTGTCTTATTCTTCCTTGTGCTGAACAGCACAAAGGGCAGCACGTATTCCGCCCCACGATGACGTATTCCTTTCATTTTTGCACTGTCGCGTACTCTCGTGGAATCGACGCCGGCCACGTAGACGTCGACGCTTCTTTTCGACGCTTCTATTCGAACAAGCAAGAGTAATTACACATCTGATACAAAGAGCGGTAATTGGATGGGCGAGCTCGTCATCACATCTCTAGGAACATCCTCTTGTCTAGCTATAACCTACCGCGCAGCACATAAGAAAATGACCCACTGAACACCCGGTGATACTGTGCTATACGCGGACACACCGGCTGATTCGAGTATGCAACGACATGCGGTGGGTGCGCGGCGGGCCGTTTAGTTTTAGGCCGCACAAGAATGGTGGTGAGGGGGGTGGGGGGACGGTTCATATCGTGCGCACACTCAGGGAGCCGGCAGCAGCATAAACAGGCCGTGAATCTCCCCCGAGACGTCTCGCGCGTGACTCGCCTGCCGCATGCATCCATCGCAGTTCCGTTCAGCTCAATCCGAGGCCGGATCCACAGCTTGGATCGTACAGTTGGAGAGGGAGAAAGCAGGTGGCTGCCATAAGTAGCATTTCTTTGGGGCCATATATGCATCTATTCGGGCGAGCTCGCCACCGCTAGTCCGTGAGCTCGCTTGTACGCAGTTCTATATGCGGCCCGCAGAATGACGGAACGTGCTTCCCCTTGTTTCGCAGACGACCTCCGCACGGAGAACGGCGGATGCTTTGCACGGGGGGTGCACGACTGTAGCTACACGAGACGGGGTCACGCTCTAACTGCCGTATTTAGTAGATGGAAGAACACTTAATCTGCGACTGACGACTTCCCAAACGACGAGAATAAGGGCTCCTAACGAGCAAGTAAGCACTCAACTTAGCTCAGTAACGGCTGCCCCCCATCGAACTATATAGCATACTAAGTACGTACGTACACCCATGACATTGCTATATATGTTCGCTGTGATTGCTATTTAAAGGCGATCGTAAATATTCCATAACCACAAGCGAAAAAAAAAAAAAACGAGAAATGCGGGAAGAAAAGCGCTTTTCCCACTTCTATTCAAAGTAGGAGGTAATTGCTACTCCCGTACGTTAACAAAACGTTCCTAATAATTCATTTTGATCTGTTGATTTTCATACCAATAAACAAAAGGCCGCTCGAAATGGCGTAGGTGAGGCTCCCAGTTATATATGTATGAATGTATATGTATATGTATATGTACACATATATAGTGCCCACCTGCTATGGTCTCAGTAAAGACTGGCAGTATTGTAAATAAAGGAATATCAGCAGCGCGCCGACGTCATCGCGGGTCGATATATGCTGTATGTACACCTGGCACAGCGGAGTGCAGCGCGCCGTCACAACCCGCTTATATCAGCGGCTGACTCCACAGGCACTGCGGAAACCGTGAATAGCAGAGGCCTTCAATCATATCAGTTCCGAAACTCTGCTTCGCAGTCCGCGGCCACGCTCCGGTATATCAGTCCGACAGTGTTAACTGACTGACGTGTTACGAGTGCACGGTAAAAAGCTTCGCTTCGATCCGTCGTCGCCAACCGCCTACGAAAGTGCTCGTAATGGTACTGCTGTCCAAAATTTTTTTAATATATATAATAATAATACTGGGAAGTGTTAATTAGAAATGCTGTAAATGTTCTGATTCTTTCCTTAAAGCGAAACCTACTTTGCCTGCCTCTCCGGAGTTAGGCGTGATTAGTCGGTGTTCGGTTTCTCGTCGAGTAAACTGCGCCTATCCCGAAGCCGGTGTATTAGTAAATTTAGCATATCCGGGTGACAGTGTAATAGTAAACTGGGCCGATCCCATAGACAGTGTAATAATAAATTGAGCCGACCCCAGAGGCAGGGTAGTAGTAAATTGAGCCCATCCCGGATGCGGTGTAACAGTAAACTGGGTCGGAGAGACCTTGTAATCGAAGGTGGCATTGTACGTGTATTTGATGTGTACTTGACAGGCACGCGGTGGGCGAAATTGTACTATTTCCAACGTAAGTTCTAAATCAAACGCAACTGCGCTCATCATGTGTATCTGCATGTTAATCGAATGAATTGAGGAATCTTTCGCTTAACGTAATTTCATCAAGTGCGTTGGATCTGTCGTAATTTTATCTTAGTTCTGTTCTAAAAAAAAAAGTGGCGGTGTATAGTTTTGTTTTCCATTGGTGACGGAACAGTCACCGGACCCCCACGATTTCTATCAATCACTGCTATACCGCATTGCGAAGCACGTGCCCTCTGTGGGGTGTTCCGCAACACATTGAAAAGCTACGGCGAAACAACAGCCATATGACGTCCGTCACATCGTGTACTCATTTGCACGGTCGAGGCTTCGACAGCCGTTGCACGTAACTATACTTCATCGAGCGGGCTAATGGCTAATATGGCGTATATATAAAGCACGATATTGCGTGCGGTTGCGTCAGCGGGGAGGCGAAGCCTCTGTGGCGGGCGCCACCGTCGCACACGTACGAGTATAATTCCATCGCCGTCCAAGCACCGCAAGTGCGCGCAAGCTTGCGGAGCACTTTGAATTTCTGCCACAACTTCCTCCATATATACGTGTATACGCGTGACAAGTCTGAAATAGCGGGTCTTGTAAAGTACGATGCGGCATTCGCGTCACGACTCGGTCTCTACAGCAGCCCGTGTCTGCTTCCATGGACGCGGGTATAGCGGCGCTCCCAACGAGGATGTACGGTACGTGTAAGCGCCCACCCTACATGCTGCGCTCGTCGTTTCGACGCGTGTGTTCCCGTTGGCCAACTGCCTGCGCGGGACTCCATTACCTCGCATACCGCTCCACAGGGGCGGCGATCGTTGCTTAATGTGGATGGGCGGAACGCCTGTCACGGAAGGACATTTCTTCCGCCGCCCGTTAGCAACAAGCTTGGTTAAATAAAGGGGGAGCCGGTAAAGTGATGGTAAAGCTAACCGAGACGTGGTCTTACATGCGATCGAAAGTGTGTTGCAACTGCCATTCGGCGCGTGGGTACATGCGGTTACGCTGCTCGGAGCGCTTCGTGGAGTCATTCTGTCGTCGTAGTTATAGACCTCAGACTCTGCCCAGGCGGCGCTGCGGAAAAACCCGTCACCAGCGCCCCCATCGCAGCCTTGGCGCTAACTGGGTAGTGCAAGAAGAGCTGTCCGCAAGCGAAGGTGCATAGACCACAATGGACCCTTCTCTTTCGTTTGTGTTGAGGCACGGTTTCCTAAAAATCAAGGACCTGGAAAACTTCTTCCGCCTATCCACGCTTCGAAAAGGAAGCTCAGCAGGGCGAAGTACGTGTACAATATAAAATAAAGTCTCAAGTGTTATTTCGGCGTGCTGCAACTCGCAAGTACAGAGAGCATCACGTTTGTCTATAGGCATATCAGCATAAAAATCTAAGCATTTCAAATTGGTTCATATTGAATATGTCCTGAACACAAGACTTAAGTACTCCTATATTTTTATGCATTTTATCGTAATGTTTTGTCTCGCAATTATTTACAGAGAGCAAATCTTTTAATAGCCTTTTCCAGGGCAGCAGACAGAAAACGGTTTCCAAGGCAGCAAACAGCTATCATAACGAAAGTAAGCTTCCTACAGTGCCTACGCGCTGCATCTTTCTTTCTCGCAGGAGCTACAGCATCGCTCAGTGCCTTAATTTGAACTTTTCGCAGACGCTTCGAGCAACAAGCGCGCACAAATAAATGTAAATAAACGTGACATTTTTTTTCTTTACACACATGCGTTACCTCGCAATTACTCATCCAGTGCTCCTATACAGCAACTTTATTGCTCACATTTGAAAAACGCAGTCGAGCAGGCTCAGTACATTGCGAAGCGTTCTTGCTGTATCGGCGCAGGACATGCAAAATACCGAAAGTAGAAATCTGCTCGCGATACGACGATGCTCTAGAACAGGATTTTGAATTCATAAACGAACCAAAATGTTAGGTTAAGCTGACCTGCCAAATCTCCCCGTTCCACTTGTTGAGTCAAGCGGACGCGGACGTCTGTTAAAAGGTGGAGATATCGATGGTACATAAGCTGGATGGTTCGCAACGTTGTTTTTTCTGTTACTAACGAAGTGGCGGCTGCAGATGCTTGAGTTTTCGCATGGTTACCACGGACCTCCGTCAGGGCCACGCAACACAATTACAGAATAACAAAATCGTCGCACTTTCTCATGCGAGCCGCTGTGTTGTGGGGAATGCAAGTAATCCGATTAACCAACAGGTTGAACGGCCCGTATCCAGCGCTCTCGCCTTTCCCCTTCATACGATCGCAATGGAAATCGGTAAAACTGAACGTTGTTATCCTGCCCTTCACATTCATGGCAATTTACAACACAACATTAGCGTCGATTGCGGCGTTTCTTCGTAGCGCGCGGAGCTATCGTGGTTGCCGTCGCTCCCGCCATCAGTCTGAAGAGTGAGCCAGCAAGCGCTTTATGGCACTTCGGCGGCGCGTCCGACTAGCGTAGAAATTCATAGCTCTCTGTCTGGGTGTTAAATGCGCAAAACACTCGCAATATGGACCAAAATCTAGTTCAATCGTTGTTTTGCAGTTGCTATCTGCATAGGCAACTTAGCAAGGGAGTCGGGCTTCGCACTACTCAATTACTGCCTCTTCGCAACGGCAGGTGGCGCTACGTGTCTTGCAAAACTCCAGAGTCTGACGTCCATAGGCGCGATTTCGTCGTTTCTCTCTCTCTCTTTCTCGGCAGCGGAAAGAGCGAGGAGGACTTTCCACGTGTTCGTCCTGTCTTTCCTCTGTCCCCTTATGGCTTCGTTCCTGCAGTCTTCGTGTTGAAAACTATTTTTGTATAGGTAGTTACACTAAAGCTGGCAGAACAGCAGCATGTGTCTAAGTGTTCTTTGTGGTCGTCTTTTCGCGCTGTTTAAGTTTGAAGTACGTCGCACCGACTTATCCAAACAACAGTACGCTTATCTAACGCGCTTCTTATCTTAAGCCTATAGAGAGACGTGTGTGCGATTGCAGCTTCATGATTCATTAACATAGGTGGCAGTAAGTCATCGTATCGTGTATTAATTCACACCCTTGGAGATTTCCGCAGAGCTTATTCGGTTAGTCATAGTTCTCGCGCTCGGAGTGGCGGATAAAAGTGTGCACTCACGCGATGAAAGGTACGATCATTAAATCGCTTGTCGCACGGGCACCCTCAGTGATAACTGGGCGCTATCATCGTTGAACTTGCGTATCGATTGCCGGTTCACATTGAACGATAATCGCAACTGCGTCAAGATATGATATGTGATTAAGTGATATGCATTCTTTTCCAGTGACCGTATATTTTAACGTTTCGTTTTTTTTTCTTGCACTTCGTGATTGGCTTGTGCGAAGCCTCGCACCCACTATGTCGCCTGGATCGGCCACTCGGCGGCACGGACGATAAGGTATGATTAGGATCGGCGGAAACAAATCTTTCTAGGTGCGCGTGTCCCAGGCAATAGATTCACTCATTTGAGCAGCGCTGGCTCTTATAGCCCTCACTGATGACGAGCTCGACAATTTCGAACTGCAGTTGCCTTCAATTATCATTGGAGAGTGCGCGCACGTGGTACGGGCATTAAAAGTTAAAAACGCGAACAATGCACAACGTTGGTAAACGTATCCCCCTCCCCCCCATTTTTTTTATTAGGAGCCGGGTGGCATTGCGAGCGGGCTTGCACACTCGGGCGCATACCGAGTCGCCCCTTCTTTGCCTTTTCTCTACGAATTTCTCTACGAGTCGTCCTCAGAAGACTGCGCAGGTTTCCGCATTCCAGGCGGCGGCCCTGAGCGACAGCGTAACGTCGTCGTCGTCGTCGCCGACGGGCGTTTCCACAGCCCCCCCCCCCTCCCCTGAAAACGAAGGCGAGCGCCAGCGCCCGGGGTGGTCGCGAAGCCTGCAGCGACGCGCGTGTTGTGTGTACAGGCGGCGAAACGTGCGCGTGCTTCATTTCCATGCGAGCGCGTGCCGAGAGCCGTCTTTCCGACTTCTCGCAAGCCGCGCGCCTTGTTTCCATGCGCCCATACAGAGTAAACACAGGACCGCGGAAAGGATATTTCGCCTACTTCCAGGGGACGCCTTCGTGCTCGTATATATCTGCGTGTTCCTGTCTCGTGCGTTGTATCTCGTCGAATAAAGGTCACGCTTCTTTCGGGACTTTTCCAAGGCTCACGTTGCCACCAGTTGCGTGTCCCGTTCTCCTATAGTCTTCTATTATATTCCGTATTTCTCGCGCTTACCATACGTCCTGCCCAATGAGCCCTCTGTCGTCCATCAGCCTGTCTTCGCTGCAGCGCAACTGACAGGTATACAGCTGCCGGTGCTCTATTTCGTAGGCGCGGATAACTGTCACCCGAAATGTTTTCGCCCAAATGGAACGAAGTTCACTTATTTCTTTAGTAAGTATACCGGGTCACGTACACGCATCGTATCCATAGCTTCGTTTCACGTGGAAGCTCGTGAAGGAATGATAGAACGGCCCGTATGAACCCAGCGTCCCAAATCGGGAGGCTGGCGCACCTGAGACGGGCTTCACGTGCTTCTAAAGGACTCAAGTGCAGCCCTGGAGCGCTTCTAGAGCAGTATTTAATGACACGTACACGGCACACGTACACGTACACGCGCACCAGCGAATCGGCTTTTCCTATAACCTCCACCTTTCTTCGTTATCATTTGCCTCCACATCCCCGCCCTAGCCTTGCTCAGGCGCTTCCTTGTGATTCATCCCACGACGCGCATTCTCGACGCTGCGTGCTCTTTTTTTTTTTCCAGAGCAGCACGACCTCCTCCTCTCCTTGCCTGCGACATATCTAAAGGGACTATTTCTTTTCGCGCTTCGTCAACTGTCCGAGCGGAGCTGCGCGGTTACGTCATCGCAGGAGCTGGCAGGTAGTGCCAAGTGGTTGATAAGAAGAGCGTAGGATCGAGCCAGAGGAACCGTCTCGTTATACCGGCCCTGTAGGTGTTTCTAAACCTCACGCTGAGGATGCCGAGGTGTACTTTCAGCAGCAGGCATTGAACTGAATGTCGTGAGCGAATGCGGGACTGCAAAGATAAGAGACGAAGAGAGCGCTCACATTGAAGTCAATTGAGTAATTACGAGGCCTCGTCGGTATGCTGCCCACGATATTCCTTTGTTTTATTGTGCCATCTGGCGGC
The DNA here is from genome assembly GCF_023375885.2 of Dermacentor andersoni. Classification (NCBI taxonomy): domain Eukaryota; kingdom Metazoa; phylum Arthropoda; class Arachnida; order Ixodida; family Ixodidae; genus Dermacentor; species Dermacentor andersoni. The sequence goes on along the minus strand of NC_092816.1, from coordinate 61,953,409 downwards.
CTGGATCAGGGACATCCCCGCCTATTAAACGCGGTCGAGCCAAGATTGTGTGAGGTCGGCATGTTAAACGGCTCGGTGCAGATAGACGAAGCATTTCGAAAGGCACCTCTCTCTGAGCGCTTAGTTGGCCCGTTATTATTTCTTAGTCTGCGTCCTTCGTAGCGCCGTTGTCCCACTTATCTTTGTTTCTGCGAGTGTGCATTCTTTTTCTTTTTTTTCTTTAGCCGAAGCAGAACCGATGGGAGATTTGGCTACTGGCTACTGGCTATTGGTTACTGCCTACTGGCTATTGGCTCCAGATTCGGCTACTGGGAAAGGGAGGGATGTTCATCAGATTGGAATACACGGTTTGCTACTCAGCATGGGGGAAGGTGAAAGGCGAGGCTAAAGGGTAAAGAGAGAGAGAGAGTGTGTGCAACACTGTCTAAGCGAGTATGCAGCACAGCCACGAACTCAAAAACACGCAGAGCTGTGTGACCGAAGCGAAGAGCGAAAGATAAAGAAAAGGAAAGGCAGGGAGGTTAACCTGGTTGCGCCTGGTTTGCTACCCTGCAATTCAGGAAAGGAAAGCAGACCCGTCGCAAGGGTTTGTACACCCTCACAAAAAAAAAATATGTAAAACGTCTGTAGAGAGTTTTTTTGTGATGTCTATGAATTGTCTATATTAAACAGCTTCTAGACTTATAGCCCCATACTATTTGTCGACTAATATCTGCAGACGTTCTGCGGACAACCCGCTTGGAGGTCTGTGGACCACAGTAAACAAAAGTAAACATACTTGCTAACGACTTTTATACATAGACATTGCATAGACTTTATAAATTATCAAGACGGAAAGTTGATATCAAGGTTAGGAGGCACGTTAAAGAACCCCTGGCGATCGGAATTAATCCGGAGCCCCGCTACGGCGTGCCTCATAATCAAATCGTGGTTTTGGAACGTAAAACCCCAGAATTCATTCAGTCATTTCAAAGTAAAGCGATCTACATGAACAGTATACACAACCTTTGAACTGTGCAAAGTGATTAAATTCACACCTATAGAGTGTTCTATTTTTCAGCTGCACTAAATTTTTGAACAGGCAAATAGCACTGTTCTAACCCTCGAACTAAATATTACTCGATGAAGTGGCCAATAATTATACGAGAAATTAAATGGCCTAATTGACTAATCAACTTAATTACTCTAAATATTATTTATTTAGTTACTGTACGGTACATATTTAAATTTACGAATTGGAGCCGGTGAGTTCGCAAGCACATCCACTTGGAACAAATTCTCATGACTACACCAGTTTCGAGATATTAATTTTCAAGGTGTCTAACGAAATGTATTGGCATTCCAGTTATTTTTGTGCTTCAATGCATAACACAGTGTTTTCTTTAAAAAGTAAGTGGAACAACGGTGCATTTTTACGGCGAGTTTGGTGGCGAATATCTCCAAACTGGTGTAATTTTGGATGTTCATTCCAAATGGATACGCCCGACAAACTCATTTGTTGCACTTTAGTAAATTGAAATATGTGGCGTAAAGTAATGAATTAGAAACTTAATTAGCTTAGTTAAGTTCTTTATTCAGTTAAGCATTGTGATTTTTCGTAGAATTAGTGACCGCCTCATCGAGTAATTTAGCTCAAGGGTTAGAATTGGGCTATCTGCCAGACATTTTTTTTATTATTATTGGCGCGGCTAAACAAAAACGCGCCTGGTGTAGGAGTTGCAAACTTCTACGTGCCGTATCAAACGAGTAAGTGTAACGAACCAGTGCAGTGCATTCACTGCAGGGTGAAGTTTGGAAAATAAGTAAATGCTGACAAGAAAGAGATGGTGTCAGGACAGCGCGGAACAATATCCGAAAGGAGCGGGGCGCGTGCACCTGTCCTACCTATGGTTAAGTTGAGCTAGTCCAGTGTTCGTGCGTTGAATGGCGTCTCCGTATCTGCCGCCAGACACAGTGGGGACCGTTTCTCTCGAACTCGGATGTTCCGAATCACTGCCTATTCCGAACAGCGGAAGTATCCACTTGCAAGTCTCGTGGGAGCGTTGCTCGTACATGTGTTGAACATCGTCCATTGACGCATTCGATTCATCCAGCATTGTGACGCGGCCTTAATCCGCACTTTCTTCGTCTTGCTCACAGAGGTCGTAGACCGCTCACGGTATGGTGCTCTTCTTACACCCGTGGTCAAAACAAAGATGCCGCGCGGCGACCGCGGATTGCACCCTCCGCGTCCTCGACCTCGAACCCGGTAACACCTTGTGGCGTATTGCGCGGGCACTGCACTTCCCCGTAGGCCACGAAAGTAGAGCATGCGTTCAACTCGAGCGCTCTCTTCTGCATGCAGTGGCGCTCAGTGAAAACTTTTGCGAACGTTTTGCGTTGCGCCTGCAGGGTTTGCAGATTTGGCTACTGTGCGCCGAAACGGTTGCTTTCAGGAGCTGGTACATGGTCTTATGTACGTGCTAAAATTTTGGCTACTCTACCGCTTCGCTACTGTTTCGCTCATTTGGAATCCATACTATAGAGGTACATTAGTAAATCCGCAAATTAGCGAGTAGCAACACATCGTTTATAAACAGCCACAGTTTTCTCTGTAACAACAGTATGCCTGGTGCTGCTCTGGTTATTTCCCTCGTTTCCAAATCTTCGGTCGAAGGCACATTCTATTATCGATTACTAGCAAGCAATTGCAAAGCTTGAGAGTTGATAATTCAATCGCTGTTCGGCTACTTTCGAGGGCCGTGTTCGGTTTTCTTTATCTTTTTCGGGGGGGGGGGGGGGGGGGGGGGCTACTTGAAGAATTCGCGGCTGGTTCTTGAGCATGGCACGAGGCAACGCTGCAGGCGGCCCAGTACGGGCATTCTCATTTCAGTGAGCTAGAATGTAGGGTAATTCCCAAGGAGGGTAGGTGTTATTCGGCTTGCGAGTGGTGTGTTGCGGATGCGAATTCAAACCTGTCTGCGCTAAATATTCAACTTGAACGAATTTCAAGGAATCTCAAGAAACGTTTGTTCAAGTGAAAGTTTGTTGAAGTGAAGCGCAAACGCTCTGCTCTCGGCGCGGAAAATGTTTGAGTTTCTTAATTGAACTGAATTATTCGTTCATGTGACGTCTGATGGAGTAGCATTTTACTGTGATGAAATATCGATCACCACTCATAAAAAATGCACCCCCCCCCCGTCCATTCCTTTCGTTTCTTTTGTTCTTTTTTTTTTTTTTTTGGCAACGTTAACCATGTTTCGGTCGAGCACTCGGCTGATTTCTCAGCCTACGATTTCGCTCTATAAGGCAGGACTAGACAGTCGAAGGCCTACAATTTCGGTCAATAAGGCCGGACTAGACAGTCGAAGGAATGCACGGCGACTGCGATGACACTCTTTTAAACACTTCGTTGCAGTAACAAAGATGACGTCGATGGCGTTCAGCATGATATTGCGTGCAAAACATATACAGGACGCATATTTAGGAAGCAGTCCTTCGACCCCTCAGGCTTTTTAAAAAAAATTATTTACAACACTTCAGGCCCTCGTCAGGCCCATGCAGGAGTGGATAGGTGATCAAAACTGTGCAATGTGGAATGATGCACATTCCATATATATGTGCACATGTCTTTACGAACGCTTTGGCTTGTTCGTAGAACATGTATCAGCCAATAGCCAATAGTAGCCAGTGACAAACAGGTCTCACGAGCGAAATTTTTAAGCTTCATAAATTTGGTTCGAATTTTAACGCACTAAACAGCCCGACATTGGAGGACGAGGCCGTCATATTACTGCTTCCTTCTGCGCTACATTGATCTTCAGAATGATGCAGCACTTGGATTGGTTTAATTAAACACTGATCATGGAAGGGAATATCACACTTTTTCCCTGGATTCACTGTAAGTAACTCCCCCCCCCTTGTGGTTGACAAACCTTGTGCTGTCATTGTTTGAGGCTGAAAAGTGCGGCTAGTTGGCAAAGTTGCGTATATATAGTGACGGATAAACAGCACAAAAACAAAGACGTTTGTGTGTTTGCGCTGCGACTTCACTCGACGATACGTGCATTGATTACTTGCAGCTTGGGCGGTAGGGCAGACATTTCAAATTACAGTAAGAAAAGGAAAGAAGAGGTGCTACGCCATCGGTCTTGCGGCTCTTGTCCCCTCCAGTATTACGGGTTCGGAACAGGGAAACTCGGCTAACTATCGTTACTATAATCACGACTGCGTCCAGCGGTGCCTGTATTAGCGGCCGGCTTTGTCGGAGGCGCCCCTCCGAGAGGCGCGCGCGGAGGGCGGCTTCCGCGACGGGAGGCGTCGGCCCCGTGACCTCGCGACGCCAGCGGCGACCTGGAATGGCGAAAGACGGCGGCGGCAGCGGCGCGTTATGAAAGCGCGTTCCGCACTGCGACTCCGCCGCGCCGCGTGCGCTGACCTCGGCCGGCCCGCTGTGCTGAAGGGAAGGAGGCTTCCCTCTCTCTCGCACTTATCAGTGTTCACGCGCGCGGTCGCACTTGGGTCTCTCTTTGCATTCTTACGCTGCCAGATGCTCCTTCGTACGCTCCAATCGGGGGTTCCGTGCTCTCTTGACGTAGCTGGAGGGGAAGATAAATACGAGAGGCGGGTGCATCCTCAAATATAAACTCTTTGGTGTGTTGACAGACAAGCCTGTCAGTTGACATCTGCAGCGAGAGTTGCAGTGCACAAACATGCCGATCCTCCGTAATCTTCTCTCTGTTTCTCTCTCTGTGCCTTTGTGTGTGTGTGTGTGTGTGTGTGTGTGTGTGTGTGTGTGTGTTTGTGTGTGCGTGTGCGTGCGTGTGCGTGTGCGTGCGTGTGCGTGCGTGCGTGCGTGCGTGCGCGCGCGTGTGTGTGTGTGCGCGCGCGCCGCTCGACCACCCAACTGGCCGCATTTGACTTGACCGAGGCTATGCGAGTTCTGAACATAAGGTCGCGGAGTTCGATTCCCTCCCTACCGTGCACTGTATAGCCACAATTCCGATAGGGGCGGCATGCAAGAAAGCTCGTGTGACGAGAGTTCATTGCATGTGTAAGAACTGTATTTGGAGGCGGTGAAAATTATTGGAGGGAAAGGGATCAAAGTGATAAGGGCGACCATCCGTTCATCTCTGCAGCACGTTACCCGCCGCGGTGGGTCAGTCACTATGACGTTCTGCAGCTGAGCACGTGGGTTCGAGCACGTGAGCTCACACGAGGTCGTGGGTTCGATGCATGAAGGCTCGTGCGTTTAGATTTTGGGGTCCATCGAACAACCTCGGATGGTCAAAATTATTCCGGAACCCCGTCACTGCGGCGTCCCTAATAAACCACTTCGCAGTTATACAGGACGTTAAGCCCAACGACCTTAATTTAATTTTTCAGCCAGTTCTCAAGACGTTCGCGTGTTGTTCATCCGGCCGCCCAACGCAGAAACGACGGCGCTGGCCGACTAAGTGCATCCCAAATGTTTTACACGTTTCCATAACCGTTCGCTCATTCTCCAGGCGTCACTAATACGACAGGGTTTGTGAGCAAACCGCAATGTGTAGCACAGTTTCGCGAACGCGCGCTTCAACAGTTACGAGCTTGTATCTTGTATGCAGTCCCGTTGTGACCAGGGGCCGGGAGAAACGGGGAAGGGGAACTGTCGTACGTGGGACGATGACTTAGTGGTTTCAATATCGCAATGTGTACCTCTCTTTCAGTTCCATTTTCTTTTTTCCCCCTAAATTTCATATTCGCCGCGAAGGCTGCGGAAGCGTAATGGCAGAGGTACGCAAGAGCTCAACCTCGCCACAGCAAAGCATTCCTAACAGAACGGAACAGCTAACCTGGTCATTTTTTCATTATACATTCGCTATAGTTTCCAGGGTGTTCCTCTCTCTCTCTCTCTCTCTCTCTCTCTCTCTCTCTCTCTCTCTCACGTACCCCGCAATTTATTTATTTATTATATAATTTCTCTTTTTTACATTTGGTCATCGCGCTATGCTTGAGTGCGCGCAGGTTTGCTTCGCGATGGATTGTCATTTCAGCTTCTAGTGTCGATACCTCGAAGACTTATCGCAAGCACAGGCATTACTTAGGCAGCGCTTTTCTGTAGAACATTAAATTTACTTAGCTTTCCTTTTCTTTAGCCTTGCTTTTCTTTTTCACGTATGCTTATAATACCTGCCGTGGTTGCTCAGTGGCTATGGTGTTGGGCCGCTGAGCACGAGGTGGCGGGATCGAATCCCAGCCAAGGCGGCCTCATTTCGATGGGGGCGAAATGCGAAAACACCCGTGTACTTAGATTTAGGTTCACGTTAAAGAGCCCCAGGTGGTCGAAATTTCCGGAGTCCTCCACTACGGCGTGCCTCATAATCAGAAAGTGGTTTTGACACGTAAAACCCCATAATTTTAACGTATGCTTATAATGTTTTCTTTTATTACTAACGACGGTGTTGCCGGAATAGCCGGCCAGAATGAACGTTTCCCGTCTTACTGTATATCACAGAAGCGGCAACAAAGAGGGGGCCGCACAAAGAACAGGACATAGGTATCCGTGCATCACGACGTTAAATGGTTGCATGAATGCAAGGATTGACGTGGGTTGAAATGAATACTTTACAGAGAGAATATAAAATGTAATGCAGCCGCGATAGTCCGGAGCCTTTGCTTGGAGATTGTCGTTGCCTATACAACGTCTTGCCCAGCCACACTACGGACATAGCAACCACGTGTCCACCACCACGTGTACGCAAAGTCTGTCACGATTCATCAAGACGCTTCAAAGCTACGAATGCGGGTTCCTTGTGTGCGCCGCGCAGCTAATCGGGATGCGTACTGTGCATCGCCGTGGCACCACTGATTATTTCCCGCTGGGAGGCCCCGTCGCCTTAATTGCGAATGCCTGCGGTTAATTATCCCGCTCTAAATAGTCGCTCTATTGTTGAGATCAGGTGTACGTCCGGCCACGAATGACGAACGACGCACTGAGTAATTCGAGAGATATAACTCGACGAGAGAGAAAGACAACGCGACGCTCGTTCCGCCCGCGCATGTGAAGGAAGAGTCCGACCACTGCGTGGTCAGTTCATTGTCGAACGATGGCGATTACCGTGCTCGCCGAGATAGTAGTTGCACGCATGTACAGGTATGTGCGATTCGCACAGCGTCCACCGAAACCTTAATGGAAGTCGTGGAAGAGGGAAGAGAAACACGGTACGGGTTGAAGACTAGCCTGGCTTGGAAGCAACGGTTATATAAAACGACGGCAAGGTTTTAAATGGATGTCATTCTTTTTTTTTCTAGTTTCCTGCTTGTCTTTATATACGCCACCCACATATCTCTTGTATGACATGACCTCTCTCTCTCTCTCTCTCTCTCTCTATCTATCTATCTATCTATCTATCTATCTATCTCTCTCTCTCTCTCTCTCTCTCTCTCTCTCTCTATATATATATATATATATATATATATATATATATCTCATTTTCCTTCCCTTGCGCTTAATAATTTTTTTTCTGCACACCTTTTTCTCCACATGATGGTTGGAAACAGAAGTCAACAAACGTGCCAAACGGCTCTAAGATTTCGGTACACTCTAAAGAACATATATAAACGTTCAAAATCAACCCGGAGTCATAAACTTGGGGCCCTCTCTAATATGGGGAAGTTGTTGAGTGTTAACAATCAACGCCTTTGTCTTTGCTTACATCTAGAAATTGAAGGGTGCCATCACTCAAGAGAGATATAATGTATAACTCCAGTGTTAAACTCTTCTTTCTTTTTCGCTTGACAGAAAATTTAATATAACGTGAAGGAGAATAGCCTATGTTATAGGTGAGGGCCGTATACGCTCAGGTCAGGCGCCTGATGTTACGTCTCAGAGAACTTGATGGAGCCTTTTGTGCGGAGAACAGTGATATTCCAGTGCCCCGTCAACAGAGGAGCGATTTCCACGGTAATCGCGAGACTACAACTCACGCGTAACTTGCACGTGCGGTGACGTACAGTTCAGCCATCTGTCACACTTGTTTACCACGGGACCCTCGATTTTCTTTTCTTTTTCTTTTTGTCAATGGCGAGCCGTGTCTGTGGCTGCGCACCTACTACGCGCGTCATTAGCGCCAAGAAGACAATTAACGGAATACCAGCAAATGCTGCAAAACAAGGATCGCGGCGCGGGGGCTTTATGCAATATTTGAAGCAAGCGCGAAACGCGCCCTCTCATTTCTCGGACGCGCGCATGCGCGCTACGATCGAGTTTCCCCCGGGAACGCGACACGTGACCGCCGCCGCCGGCAGTGACGTCACGCGCTCCCGAAATTGATCGAACCTCCCGGGCCTAGAGGGAAGAAAGGGAGGAAGGAAGGAAACAAAGGAGGGGGTAAAAAGGAAATAAAATACCGGCAGGGAACAGGGGTAAGGTTCCGGGTTTTCCCGGACTGGGCATTCGCGGAGAGGGCAGCGTTCGCCCGAACGTCGTGACGCGGTCTCCGCCGCCCTGCAGTGCAGCCTCCTGGGGAAGCCAGCCGTCCATTCACGGTACCGTTAACCGCATTACTCCGTACTACGAGCAGACAGAAGGGCGTGTGCTTGCTGCGCGCACACGCGGAGCATGCATCTTTCCCGCAGCTTGCGCCTTCCTTGCTTTTTTTTTTTTTTCATCGCCGAAGCTTGCATGCACGCACGATACCGGCAGATAGACGGAGCATGCGCGCTGCCCCGGTTTGAGTTGCAGATGCCTACAATGCGTGATCTTCGCCGTTGGCTTTGCTGTTTTTTTTTTTTTTTTTTACGAGGTGTGTAGTACGTATATTACCGGTCGCGTGTGGCGGGGCTCCTTGAAAGTGTGCGAGACCGTAAATGCGCCGCCTTTATGTGCGTGCGCGAAATAGCTGTAAGCGGGCTGCAGGGGGGCAGGCTGTGTATGGGCGCCCAACTCTGTTCGCTGGTTCCAGTCTACGCCCCCCCCCCCCCCCCCCCCCACCTGCCTTTATCATATCTGCACGCTCTACAACCTGCCGGACGCGTCGCTCGTTTACGCTGCGAAGTTGATGCGCTCGCATCACTCGCTGGGCTTCCTTGAAAGCTGGCTGGTCTTACCTAGTATATTTTTTAACTTGGCGCTCTGCACTGACCGTGTTATTTTTGGCTGGTTTAATTTGTGTCGGAAGTGCTTGAGCCGTTGCCTTAAGAGGCTGCAGCTCGTAAATTCTGTCGCTAAAAATGGAAATAATGTTTTCGTTTCACGCAGTTCAGTTTGTTGCAGACTGAATTATGAGCGTAATGTGATTATTGTATGGATCGATGATTGTCGCCTTCTGAGGCGAATGCCGAGAGGATATATAATCTGCCGCGTCCCGGATTATTACGTCTCCTTGTACGACGCCGCATTGATTTTTTCGACTTCTGTGACCCGCGGTCCCTCGGGCTCTGCGGTAATACGTTAGATTTTCTCGCTTTCTGTTCCTTCGCGGACTGTTTCTTAAGGTTCTTTATTAAACAGAGATTCTTTCTGTCTTTAGTTTTTCTGAGCTTCAGTCTTTTTTCGTGTGCGAGCAGTTTGAACGCGAGCAGTATCCGCCACTGTGCCATTTGTTGGGATCTCTGCAGTTATTCGAATGTACTTCGAAGGAAAAAAGGAAGGAAAAAGTGGAGAAGGAAGGCAGGGAGGTTAACCAGTTTAGCCTAACCGGTTTGCTACCCTACACATGGGAGCGGGATGGGGGGGATGAAAGATGGGGAGAAGTACTTCGAAGTTGTTAACGTTCATACGACTTTGGGCCGGGTTGCCAGAATTCACTGATAACATTCAATACGAAAACTCCGGAGGCTGCTGGAAACGCTCAAACGGATGTGCGTGAGCTGATCGACAGGTATTTATCTAGCGCGTTGCAGACGCTATATTATAGCATGATAGCTCACTATTAAGCAACACTACACTTCCACAATAACAGTGCTATTTACTTTTTACCAATACCAATGCGCACGTGCATCACTGTCGGGTATAAGTTTCTCAGATCCACTAGAAATTTCGTATTCGCCTTAGCACGAGTGTGATGGCGTCTAAATGCGCTTGTAACATTTTATGGGATCACACGGACTTGTTTAGGACTGCCAAACCAAATTTAGTAGTTGTGAGGGGCTGACTTTAATGAAAATCTTGAAGAAGAAAATACATCCCTGTTGGCCGCGCTGATAACTGTCTATCTTATCAGCTGACACCTGAACGGCGGCCAGCAGAGGGGGAAATGATGAAATGTATGTAAAATAAATGGAAGGAGGATACGCAGTGTATAAAAAAAAAGCTATTTACTGCTTCACCGAGCAAGTGAGCGAGTAAGTGAAGCGAAAGTTCACGCTTTGTTCGCGTGTTGCGTCACTTCGCACAGTGCTTGTAAAAAAAAAAAAAAAAAAAAAAAAAAGAAAGAAAGAAAGAAAGAAATGCGTAGCAAATACAGAACAGGAACACGATTAAAAAATTAGATTATGGGGTTTTACGTGCCAAAACCACTTTCTGATTATGAGGCACGCTGTAGTGGAGGACTACGGCGTGCCTCCACCAGGAGATAACATATATAGAGTACGAATCATTGTATAAATGGCACGCTTGAAAAGAAGTGTCAGTCCACACTCACTAACATATAACCACATATAGACCCACGGAAACGCATAGCTACACATAAACTAATTGTCACATTACACAATATGTTCAATATATACAGTGTACGCAATGGTTATGTACAATGATGATGCACTTTACATAATTTTGTAGCGGTGTTATGAGATGTGTATATACAAAGATGATTATGCATACGAGAGCACACAGAAATCACGGGCACCTACATACATATATATTCAGTGAATACTTTTGATGGCATGGCTCCAAGAACCAGGCTGGTCAAAAATTAAGCCATACACGTCCATCAGCCACCGGCAGGAATCGGCATGACCCCTGTCGAAGGAACTCCTCTTCCCCAAAAAAGAAGAACTCCTCTGACAGAAACGACAGTAGCTCAGAGTAGAGCCTCTCCAGAAGTGGAAACAGAGCGCGGCGACTATGTCCCGCGGCAACTGCCTTGCACCGATTACGCCACAGACAAAAGTCCCCCGCAGCAACTAAAAGTCGCGCAAAGCGGCCACGTGAGCAGCGACCAAATGTAATAAAGCGCTTAACTCCAAGGCCACGGAAACCAGCATGCACGGCTCTCCGAAATACGCTAGCAACTACACTTTGCAGCAGCACATGGATTCTTGAAGGGGGCGATGGGGACACGGCGAAGATGGGACTATGCCCCACCGCTCAGGTCTGTCACGCGTTGGGAGCACTTGGCGCCCTGGACGCCACATGACGTCGCGTAGGTGGCCAGGCAGAAATGACGCCGATATTGCACCCCACTACGCATTATTAGAGATTGGTGTGTTTAGAAAAAGTTTATTTTAAGAATACACGATACGAACACTGACTCACAATCACTTCAATACACATCAAAGTTCTAATTTTGTGCCTGTGCCCATTCAGCCCTTGGACGCGCTGCACATCAGCCTTACGCAACCTCCGTAGTTGTTTCGGGTGTGTGCGTGGAACTTGTCTAAATTTCTCTTCGATTCTCGCACGAGTCCTAAAGGGGTAAAAAAGGTGCAAGGGTAAAATTTTAGTGCAAGCGTATTTTCTTTAACCTAACATCAACGTTGCCGCAAAGCTCTGGATTCTGTCATCGATATTGTAACTATTAAAGGGACACAAAAGGCAATTACTAAGTCGACGTGGACTATTTAAATACCATTCCAGAAAACTCTCAACGCCTGTTTAGTGCCAAAAAATAGTTAGTTTACGAGCAAATTGCATCTGAAGGGTGCGAATAGCTTTTTCGAAATTCAAATCTCCCGCCACTCAACCGAGGGAGTGGTGACGTTGCATCCGCCATCACCACCACTCATTGCGGCCGTCGGTGAGTAAAACGACGCCCGATAGACGGTGGTACCGAACCAAGGCAGATTAAAGGCAGAGCGATGGATTCGCCGCTGCAGCTGCTTGTTGGTCAAATGGCGTAGACCGTTCGGGCATCCCGCGACATCACATCGAAGATGAATTCTCTGCTACTTGCAGTTTGTGCGAGTTTTGCGAGCAAGTAAAACCAGCGCAGCACTACGCGATAGCAAAACTGCTGAAACGCGAAAGCGTGGGCACCGCAGAGTCGAGCGAAAACGAAACCTTTCGACCGCCCGCGTCATTGTCAAGGGTGATTTCAATGACTTCTCTTCCCTAAAACTCAAATAGAACTGTACAAGTAGAATTTTATTTCGTCTTATAATACAATACAAGGATGGTTAATGCAACGAGTGCTTGAGTACTAGCGACAAAATTTAACTGAGGAGTGCTTTCGTCATCGGGCCCAGGGGAGTCTCTAATCATGTCCTGCATTTACCTGAATTTCTGTATTGTGAAGGCTCTGTTCGTGATAATATTGACGCCGTAGATATTCTCGAGGACTAATGTATAAATTTAGCTTGACTTAATATTTGCCTTTAGTGTCCCTTTAAGTGATGCAAGAGAGAGGGAGGAGAGAGCAAATGATAAAGGAAAGGTAGGGAGGTTAACCAGGACTGGGCCCGGTTGGCTACCCTACACTGGGGAAAGGGAAAAGGGGACAGACAGATTAAAAGAAGAAGAGAAAGTCTACTGGGGATATCGTTCGGTCACTCAGTCCGGATCACAGACGATGACTCAGTCCAGTAGCTTTCAAATATCGCAGCAGCGCTTTTGTGGCCTTTTGTAGCTGCGATATGCGAGGCCATGGTCCCAAAATCTTGTTCAAGGTGAACGGTGTTCTATCTAGCTGATTGAGAGCTGTGAAGAGGTCATGTCATTCGTTTTCAAAAGATGGGCAGTAGCACAGTAGATGTTCTATAGTCTCCTCGACACCGCAGGCATTGCAGTCGGCGCTATCAGCCATCCCAATCAAAAACGTATAGTTATGCAGCTCCAACGCGCTTGTTGCGAAGCTTTAGTGGAGCGGTAAATTAAATGGCATACAAGTAAATAGGATGCATACAATTATGTTTATTTTCATGCTATGTAGCGTGTAATGGCATGCAATTCCATGTGCAACGTGTAATTTCATAGTGTGTAATTTCACTCTATGCAGTGTGTACACAATCGCATGCAGAAGAAAGTAGGCACGGTTGAGCGAATCCAAGGCAATAAGAACTTAGAAGACGTACGCGTTCATCTCAATATAAACAAGGCGCCATTACTGTTGTGACTTACTTAGACATACATCGTAAGCAAAAAAAAAAAAAAAAAAGAGGTCACCGTAGCAGAATTAGGTGCCACCACTTTAGGGCCATTCCGGTTGCAGAGAAAGTTGTCTTCGCGTAGCTTCGAACAACGCGTTAGGTTACCACAGACGGGGCAACCATAACGACAAGTCAAAGCAATGGACAATAAAGAAGTTAAAAACAAAACAAAAACAAATCGCTGCGAAATCGAAGCGGAAGAACAAGCGTACCGCGGTTAGCGGTGGCGCCGACGTCCCGCTTCATTGGGCCTTTATATAACTTTTTTGTTAATGCTACCCGCACTGTAAACACGTCCGGTCTGCCTCGCTGTCCCCCCCAAAAAAAAAGAAAAAAGAAAAAGAAGAGAACATCAGCTATTATTCTTTGCGTTCACGATAGAGCTGCAAAGGGCTTCCGTCCTCTTGCAACTATAGTCCTTGCCGGCGCCGTAATATATCTGCCAAGGTTTCGACTGTTCCTGTCGAAAACACAGCGGTCATGTAGCCCTCTTCCAATTCGCGGCCTTGTCTTCTGTGTGTCAGCGCAACTCGGATACAGGCCGAACGCGTATAGATTGTTTCGATCGAGGTTACGAGAAAGCTGCAGGGTGTCTGCAGCGTGTGCGCGCGATATTGAGCAGCGCCCTTCGTGTATATATACGCGTGTCTGTTGACTTTGCGTCCACGTATTCTATATTTTTTCTCTCCCTGTCTCCTTTCTGTCCACAGCAAGACGAGAATTTCGTGGTTGCCGCCCTCTTCTGCGCCGTCGAAGAAGGAAACTACGCCGGCCTGGAGGAACTCTTCTCGATGTCCCACATCAACCCCAATCAAAGCAATAAGGTGCGTTTACTTGGGAAGAACCTGCACGGAAAGCGGTCTATATAGCCGCTGTTACCATAAAAAAAAAAAAGGCTGAGCGGTCAATGGGAACATATCCCGGTTTCCATGCAGCGGTTGCGCCAAGTTAGAGCACCCGTGCGATGTGAAACGCCTGCGATCGATGCACGTACATGCTAAATATAAAAAAAAACGTCAATTTAGCTTACTCCTTCCGTGCTTGTCTTCATTTTACGGCCAAGAAAGTGGCCTTTCCTCCCTCCCCCCCCCCCTTTTTTTTGGCGGGGAAGAAAATTATGCATATCCCACGTACCGTGTGGAAATCGGTGTATACGCAAAGATTTTCGTAAACAGGCATAATATGGTGATCGCATCTCGACCGGAGCAATAGACGCACGACAGGCTATACACATCGACGAACGCGCGCGTCTTGCAACCGTCAGCCCAGGCGGCGTGAAAACGCGACACGGCGCAACAGGCGGCCGCAGCATCTAAACCTTTGTACTCCACAAAGCTCTCACACAAAAGTCATATACCATGGCGTGGCGCATTGCATATATATACCTAAATATATGCGGAACCTCACGGCAACGCTGACGACGACGGCAAAAGTTACCTTGGAGTGTCCTTATAGTTGCTGTCACAATAAAACCATTTCTCATCTCCCTTGTACTTAGATAGAGGAGCCCCCGAACGTTGCAGTGGCATACACAGCGCGTCTCACCCCGATCACCCATACTCCCTGACCGGTGCAAATAAAGTGCTTTCTCTCTCCCTCTCCCTCCCTCCCTCCCTCTCCCCCTCTCTCTCTCGCGCGCGCGCGTGAGAGAGAACGCGAGAACGTGCACATGCTCTCGCACGCACGCGCCACTGGTCCCAATTAGCTATTGGCATTGACACTAGAGGTATACATGCAGCTATGGCCTAATTAAAAGGAAAAAAAAAAGTTGTGGCCTAATGGTTAGAGCATCGGACCGTTGTGCTAGGTGACCGAGGTTCGACATCGCCATCGGACATGTAATTCTTTTATACTTATCTGTATGACCTATTCCGTAAGACAGCGGCAGCAGCTAGCCACGGCCAACAAAGTCCGGAAAGGTGCGAAAGGTCTTACACTTCTCGTTTTTAAATTTGACGCTTCCATGATGCCACTCAGATTTTTCATCTCTGAACTTCGCGCCACGGTTTTGCTGCAAAGTTCTGATATGAGAAATCTGAGTGACGTTATCGGCGCCACGCTTTCGGCACCACCTTCATAAATAGGAAATGTGACTCTTTTTCTTTCTTTCTTTCTTTTTTTTTTGTCTGTGCGTGCTAATGAAAACCACCTTTCTGCACCAGGCGAGAACCGCGATTCTCGAAAGTGACGTTTCGAATATCGCGCTACTTCCGCAAATGGCATGAGTTAGCTTTCTCTTTATTATTATTTTCCCAGACTTGAGACCCAAGGCTGTATCCAAATTGAATTTTCTTATTGTTTAATCTAGTGCAATGATTCATTTATTTGTTAAGCGATAAACAAGCCTATTCAAGCTGGATCTTTCGACCCCGCGGGTAGCATATGCAGGATTTTCTAAATCACGTTGGCAACCAGGTTTAATTTTTATTGTTTTGTAGTGTACTGTGCCTCTATTCTTCTGTAAAAGACACTTATTTAGCTTTTCAACAGCGTTATCTACCACCCTAGCTTTTGTCCTTTAATTAATGTTCCTCCAGATACCGATGACAGCTGATAATTAGCTGTAATGATATTCAGCTTTAGGTTACACTCCTTCATTTCTTCATTGCACCATACTATATTTTAGCAGAGAAAGATAATCCAATTCATATTTAAGGCAAAATATTGTCAAGCGTAAAAGCCTTATGCTTTGAATTATGCTTGGGTATTATGCAAGTGTTTTATTGTGCCGCAACAGATTCAGTTTATATTTAGTGCAAAACAATGCATAAAGTATACAAGTACAGTTTTGTTCATCCCGTACATTAATACCATGCTTGCTTGCTTTCAGGACAAAAATTAGATGAAGCTAAAGTTTTCTTCCTATAAAGGCTACTAGAAGGCCTTTCAATACTGGCTGCGAAATGTATATTGTTTTTCAAGTCGTTACGACGATTAAGCACATACCTCCTTATTATAATTTTTACATTGCTGGTTGAAAACCGTTTTCACAACATTTGCAGTTAGGTAAGAGTTGCTTAGTTGCATGTGGTTGGTAGGTGTGAGAATGGTTAATGCCTCAATCAGACCTGTCTGAAACGAATTTATCTACACAAGTTACTGTTTGATAGCAATCCTGGAATATTAAAAAGAAGTTAGAAATTATGACTACGGAACGAGTGTTGGTTTGCGAATGGTTTATATATATATATATACATATATATATATATACTGCAGTGGGAAAGTTGAAACTGGCAGCTAAGACAGTGACTAAAAAAAGTGGTGAGTTTTTATGTAAACAGCCTCTGGAATTCTTTTCATCACTAAACCAGTCCTTAAGAAAAGGTGGAAGCAAAGCAAAGAAAAAAGAATAAGAACACATCACAGAATTTTAATACAAAGTAGCCATTAGAAAGAAAAGGGGTTGTTTTGGATAAAACAAACAAAGAGAATGCACAATGTTTATGAATGAAAAAGAACATTCCCAAACCCTGTCCATACAACAAATACACTGAAACTTTATTACAATGAAGTTGCATATGACTAAGAATTGACTTTTCATATGATATTCGTCATGACCATATCTATTTCTATATTTCCATATTTATTTATTTATTTATTTATTTACAGTTTACTTAGTTATAAAAATATTTGTTACATGCTGATACCAGCTAGAAATCTTTTAGGTGTACTTTATTCTATTGATGTTATATCGAAGTTCAATTGTTATAGTTTTGCTGCTTAACTCCCATCTTTTAGCTATCTTCCATGCTTGTTTGTGGGGACTACATGCCAAATTCTCCTGTTTTGCAGCATGGAGAAACAGCCGTCCACATTGCTTCAGGCCTGGCGCAGTTGCAGATACTCAAGCTGCTGCATTCAAAGGGAGCCAACCTGAAGCTTGCAGACAGTGTAAGTGGCTACTGATCGAGTGTGATGCGCAAGAATGACTTGCACAGCTCCTTGTGGGGTTCATCAGAGAGCGTATGGCAGGCATTCGTGTCTGCACACTGTTATCACTAGAGTGTTTCTAAATAAACACATTTATAGTCGCACCACTATTGGAGAGCTATTGAGCTGCGTAGGAGCTTAATTTGCGTGTTTGACTAACGACTCAAAACTTAACAGTGTAGAAAAGAACAGTAAAAGGTAGAGAACACTCACTGTGCAAGTTCCATTTCTTACATTTTATTCGTGCTTCCAGAAGAGGGTTATAGCGCCGAAAAAACACAACACACAGCAAGCGAGACGGGAATATTATTCGTGCCTTTCTGCACTCTCTTAATTTCCTGATTGTAGTAAACCATTCCACGCATAAACGTCTTTGCACTGGTTTTACTCAACAAAAGATCAAACGAAACATAAATGTTCCACCACTTATATGGGTGGTATCATCAGTACACTAAAAGAATGAATACACCCTACTTATCTACAAAGCAGCCATGAACATCCGGCCCACGGTTAGAATTGCGTACCGACCGATTACGGCAGATAAACCATGATTCAACCAATTATCTTAGGCTCCATTGTTTCTCCCGCGCCAATGTTGTCGCATTATCAAACTGAAACATATTTTTTTTTTAGTCCAGCAGTAAGTCCCAGATGTTTACAGCTGTTTCGTAGATAAGTAGGGTCTATTTGCTCTTTTAGCCCATTTGTGCACTCATAATGCCACCTCCATAAGTGGCAAAATGTCTATGTTCTGTGTGATCTTTTGTTCGATAAAACAATGCAAATTAGTTTGCAAGTATGAGTTTCCTTCACTTTTGGAGAATTTGTGCACTTACTTGAAGCTGAATTGTTCAATACACATCTATTCTTTCAAAAATTCGTTACTAACACATTTATGGCAATGCCTCACCTGCTTGAGCAGCCCCATTGCCTACAATGTATGTAGAAAAAAATGAAAAAAAAAATCATGAGCCATACCACTCTGTGAAGGTGGATGACAAGCTAAGCTGTGTAGCACACGACAAAGGTGTGACAGCGAATTTTGAACAAGGGTACGCATGCATTTATTGTCTTGGTTGGTGGTAATCGTGATGAAGGGTACGCGCACACACTTTTATTGTTATACATTCACGTTCATCCGTGTTATAAATTCGTTATACTAATTCGCTATATACATTCGTGTTTTCATTTCGCGATATGTTGAGGCAAAGAATTTGACACCGAAATTACCACACCGACTCGCGGTTGGGCCAGCGCCGTTAGCCCCTTCGCAGAGGAAGGGGCAGTATGTGAACGCTGGCATGATGAGCGCCATCGGAGCTAGTTGTGGAAGAAGACGACGACGAAGGCACGAGCAGTGGCACAAGTGCGAGGGGACGTATGGGAACGCTGGCATGATGAGCGGCAACAAAGTCAACTTGGACGAAGACCACCACAGCAAACGTACGAGCAATGGCACGAGCCATTGCTGATGATGATAGTTTTATCTCACACATACGAAAACTTCACCGAACCTAGCCATAAACAGCTTCGCTGTAGAAAAAGGGACATGGTATGTCCGTGAAGAGCAACTTGAATGACTCTGGAGTCATTACAGTTAATCCAGAGTCATTCCTTGTGGTGCCCCTTTTTACCCTCGTGCATGCTTTTGAATGCTAAACCCATCAAGCACCTGGAATCACTGCCACCTTGATAGACAAATCCTAAAAGCACTGTTACTAACATTGTGATTAACAGTGGTCTAACAAGAAATGTTGCTGCAGCCAACATTTCGGCAAGGGAACTTGGCTTCGTCAGGGCAGCAAAAACGTTGGCTCCAGCGACGCCTCTTGTTTGACCAGTGTTAATCGCATAAAGCTTCCACCTTCCTGTAATCTTCTGCGTTGTTTAGATTGCTACTAGCATAGTGTTTTATCTGACACCTTTCCTTTGACTCTTGCCAGCATGGGGACAGTGCCATGTACTGGGCAGCTCGGCAAGGCCACACGGACGTGATCCAGTACCTTTGGGAGAATGGAGTCTCGGTTGACTGCCAGAACAAGTCCGGTGAGACTGCCCTGCATGTCGCCGCCCGCTATGGTCACCACCCAGCAGTCAAACTTCTTTGCTCCTTTGGTGCCAATATTAACGTGGCTGATGAGGTAAGCGGTAATCCTGTCCTCGTTTTAACAATGCTTCATTTTTATCGAACTGTGTCTATAATGTTTTCTCTATGAAATGCCTTAATTATGCTACCAGTGCATGTTAATTGTTCATGCTGAAATTTTTTTGTATACGTAGAGCTGTTAGGTTAGGTGGTCGTTTATTTTTATAATTTTTTTCATTTTTCAATACCTGTTTGAGTGAAACACAATTGTAATTACTATTACGTGAAAACCATTGTCTGAAATGTATGCGGAGTGGGGACCTCCATTAGGCATGTGTGCCTTTAGTTCTTGTTTCCCCTTGAACTTTCAGGAAAGTAATATTGTCAATCAATCAATCAATCAATCAATCAATCAATCAATCAATCAATCAATCAATCAATCAATCAATCAATCAATCAATCAATCAAATGTACACCAAATATGACAGAGCTAGTCAGGTGATGATTGAACGCATCATCACAACCAGAGTTTTGATAAATAAGTTAGTGCTATGTACGCAGTGAATGATGTGAATGAGATCTGAATGAAATGAAAGAGTGACTGATTGAAATGAAATGTTTAGTTGAGTAAATCTGTAACTTGAAAGCGATTGAAAGCTTTAATGAGGTAAAAAGCTAGCCAGGTTTGACACATTTATTGTTGATCATGGTGGCTTAGTTGCAAGAGGAGGCATCCAAAAAGTGCCTTGAAGTTACATTCTAGGCTCTAAATGGTCAAAGATTGGCACTAAACTTCGCTGAAGCGGCCACACCATGGCAGAATTTCTGGCTTTTTATTTTCTTATTTGTTCAGAAGTGTCACCAGCAGCTATGTCGTCCTCAGCTCTGATATTGAGTAAGGCACAGGAGCTCATATGCTCATTATCATACTGTTTTCTAAAGGTGTGAATGCTGGTTTCGACATTGTTGATTAGCCCCCTGATACACCACCGGCAACTGGTATCCTGCCGTAAAAACCTTCTCACAGCATGCGTCTCGATTGGCTCTGGCAAAGGATCTTGTTTTGAGTAGAGCTCACTGCAGCTTTTTTTTTTTTGCAAGAAATTGAATTCGTCCACCCTCCTCAAAGTCTGACTTGGGTTTGACTCTGTCGGAACAGATCGTTCCACATCATCAGTGGGTCTTATCATCAGACCAGAAGGTTGTGAAAGCACTACATTACTGTGCTTTTTGTGATCCACGAGCCTGCATGAACACTGTGGTGTTCGATAAATAAATATGCATAAAGAAGTTTGTCGAACGTGAGGTAGGCAGGAGTTCCTCATAAGATGCTGCTGTCCTGTAGAGCCGCACACATAGGCTAGACAGGCAAGTGCCTCAACGAAAGGCTTGAGGAGCACAATAATTAGTTCAAGCACGTGGCAGCCGCTGAAGGAAACCTCGCTCTTTGTTGCTCAACATGATAATGTACCCCAAACTTAGCAAACACAACAGGCGTGGCGTGCAGCAACGACAGGATAAGGCAAAACATTCTAGATCCATACAGTAGGTTATTAGGAAGGCATGGCCACTGCATAAGACTCCCCTCTGATAGCTCTTACGAATAGGCAAGTCTCTTGACTGGGTTGCCAGCAAAATCTGGAGCAGGTCAACTCGAGCGCAGTTGCTTCCACAAGTTGAAGTCGTGTGCAAGTGTTAGTCTATGCGTCTGTAATTTCATGTTTTGTGTACAAGAATTTGTCTTTCATTGTTTCGTTGTCCTTTTTTTTTTCATGATATGTGCATGGTATTCTGTGCAAAGGCATCTTTTTTGTGCCCATGCATCTACTTCCCGCACGCTTCTTCATGAAATAAACCAGTTGAAGCATTTTTTCATTCATGTTTTGTCTTCCCCCCTTGTCTCTTTCTCCTAAAACTATGCAGCCCTGTTTTGCAGCAATGTATGGAAAAATTAATTTTGCCCAGTGTTCATTGGCTGATTTATGCAATTTAGTATTGTCAGTGTCTGGCGCCACACAATTGAGTTAACTTCAGGTTGTTCAGCTTTTGTGAAATGCTAAATTGCAGTTGTTCTTGATTTGTTGACTGAGCTGATAAATTCAAAATTGAATGATTACATTTGTGTGCATTACGCCTTGCAGGACACATTGCACTGTTTTCCGCTGCACAGAACATTGATTATTTTCACACATTTTGTCTTGCCACAGCATGGAGACACGGCATTGCATATTGCAGCATGGCATGGGTTCCCAACAATTATGCATGTTCTGTGTGAAGCAGGGGCCCACACACACCTTCGGAACAAGGTTCGATATCATGGTTGATTTCTTTAATTTTGATTTGAGCAATTTTTGTTGCTGCTTTATATTTTGTGCATGGCATTGTGCTTTGTGGTGTGTGCCCTATCTGGGAAGTGAACAAATGCTACGAATGCACAGACCTTAAAGGCGCTTGCAAAATGTTTTATAAAAGAAGCCGGCAGATCTTTCTTTTGGAGGGGGTGGGGTCATGTTCTCATTGATCCTTTGCAAGAAAAATTTCTTGAAATGTACCTTGTATGAGCAGTGTTATCAACACTGAAATGTTGCTGCTGTATTTGGCTCTAGAGTGCTGTACAAAAACCATTGTTAGTGCATGCTTTTGTCGTGTCTAGAATGTAAATTGCAAACTTTTAAAGGGACACCAAGGAGCAATACCAAATATGTTTAGACTGACCAGATATATATTTTTTTCAAGGCTTCGTTTGCTTGCATTTGATGCAATGTGATTGAGCACTAGCAGATGTAATGATGGTCGAAAATTCTCCAATTTCTACACTTAAACACCAAGAGCAACACACCATTGTTCCATCACAAATTTTTAACTGTATTTCCACGTATTTTGGCCATTCTAGCATCGAAAAAAATTGTCAGGAGTTGTTAGGTTAAGTTTCTGGTTTCTTTAGAATGCAGTTGTAATCTTTGTTCGTGAATACAGTCAAACCTTGACGTAACAGTAAATAGTATATATACTTTTTGCAGATATCCACATGGGGCACGCTTATAATGATGCATATTATGGAGGTATTGTCACATTATATGCAACATCATTTTAACGAGGTTCAACTGTAAATGGTTAACTAGCCCTGCGCAATTGCTGTCAAAATCCATGGCATCATGGGAGGCTGCAGCACAGGAGCTTCACGGGGGTGTTTCAAGCTGCCTGGCCATTGCTTTTGCATGTTTTCTGGGTTACCAAGCTCCCACTCACATTAAAGCTGCTGGCTATGGTAAACAAGAATTTGTAATTTTTCACTCCAGCATACAATAATATATTTCTCTTTAGTGTCTCTGTAAGGTTTACATTTTACTTATTGGCAGTGCTGGTACCAATTTTACCCTTCTTCATTCTCATCCTTGTGTGTGCCGTAGTGTTCACCTTAACTTATTGTCAAACCTACAATGTAAACATTCAGGTAATATAGTATGGCCAAATGCAGGACGAGTTGATTAGGTAGGAGGTCGAAATTTAATGGTGTTGCCATCTTAAGGTGATACGTTACAGTTGTGTCTGTGTATCATTAACAATGTGTCGGTGGTTTTTAAGATCTGTCGTTGACTGCCTGAAAAAAAAAATTACCGCCACTCATTTTCTACAGTGACTTGCTTTTATTGTTATGTGCACCTTAGTTGAAGGAAAACTTGCATTATCTTGGAACAGGAAGGCGAAACTCCAATCCACACAGCATCAGCAAGAGGTCATCTTGAAAGTGTTCGTTGCCTCCTAGAAGCTGGCGCTGACCCCGACCTTTTAGATAAGGTTTGTACATGTACCTTACTGACCCCAAGTGGGTGTTATGCATTGTCTGTTTTTTTTCCCTATGCATGTACTCATGTGCAGCCTTTTCATTTGCAGCTAGCGATGCATCTGCGTATATTGCGTCCCTGCGAGCTTGAGTTGTGCAGATGTATACTTATTGCATATAGCATGTAGTATACTGCACATTGAAAGCTGTGCGCATAGCTCACTGTGTTATTTTACTATCACTTCTTATCTTAAACAACGCTGCCATAGGCATGCAAGCTAATATTACTCCACTGTGCACAGCAGGGAGCCCGCAATATTGCATAAAAGATCACTCTACCTCTCAGGACTGTTTTTTTTCGAGGCCTCCCTTGTTATGTCCAGTTTATGACATCGTAGATGCCAGCCACTGGGCAATGTTTGATACACGTGAGTTGCTCCCGAGTGAAGCTTGTGCACGCACTGTGAAGTTCTAGTAAATGGCGAAGCCATACCTTTGTCCGGTACCAGGAGCTCTGCAGCCCCTTAGTCACGTGCCAACATATTGAAGGATTACCATAAGTGTACTGCCCCATAATTGTACCATGAGTGTACCATAAGCATGCAGTAGGAAAGGAGCAATATGCAGCACATGTTGCTATCTGCACTGCCGCACCTATGAGGAAACATTGCGTTGAGGATGAATGGAAAAAGTAAACAATATACTCTTTATATAGTCCGTGTTATTATTAGTACTTATAAAAAATTTCTGCTCTTATATACACGGAAAGGCATCGCACTCATTGCAGTGGGTTCTCAGTCTTCAATAAGTGTTGCACAGCTCCCTCAAGGTGCTTCTCAGCCAAATCTAGTTGTCTTACAAGAATACGGTGCTGGCATTGTATGTACACTTTGGCCCTTTGCACTATCTTAAGGCAATTGAAATTCCTTTTGAATATTGTGCAGCTTTAGGAGGTTGGATGTTATGCATGGATCTGCTAAATATGATATTATAATTCCTTTACAGTTTTCTAGTGCAACATTTTTGTTGTACTCTTCGTTATTTAATTGCCTTAATTGTATGAAATACTTTGTGCATTCATGATGTTTGGACACTACGGCATTGCTGAGATGCTAGCTCACTATAAACAAGTGCCTCTCTTGGGTCATCTGGTGCATGACTCGCAAGTCTGAATCCCAGTCAATGGTACAGACATTCGTAATTTCATTTTTTTGGAGGCTGACTATTCGTGAGGAAGACTTGAATGAGACACTAACCTGGCTCAGTCTAAGACCTCGTTGACTGTGCCTGTAAGCATTCCAAGCTCAAATGCAGTGCTGACACAACTGCCTGCTCACTGTGCTCACTTTCGTTTTTTCCATTTTGCAGCACGGTTGCACAGCCCTTCACTTGGCTTTGAGGAGGCACCATGTCGCTGTAGCTCTTCTCCTCCTTCACAATGGCTGCCAAACTGATGTTGTTGACAATGTAAGTAAGCATAGTTTGGTCATCCTCACACCCCCTTGAACAGTTGGTGAACTCTAGGTAATGATATTTTCAAGATGCCTGGCTTTTGGCACGTTTCATTTTGAATCTTACGTGACCTCGACTAGTGTTCCTATAGTGTCGTATCTTAAATGTACGCTCTACGCTTGTTATAATAAAATTCATTTTTTTGAAATTTTTATTCAAAGTATTTTGTGGTTCCAAGAGTACTGCATCCATTTGGATCGGATTAATTGAAGTGCAGTAGTGCAATAATATAGGGCTCCACTTAGTATGAAGTGCAAAGTGGGAGAATCCACACCAGAATGCTCTGTGCAGCATACAGATGACCATTTGCATTTGTTTAGATGGAGTGGAATGCTTGAAGCTTGAAACTGCCCAGGCAAAGATCGCTTCGAAGGTAATGCCACCATTTAGTGGAAGCTGCATGGAACGAACTGCATCGTGTGGTGATATCCAGGAGTCATTCATCAGCAGATTTTTACCACTGTCATGTTGCCACTACTGAGTACAGTTTTATTTCAATATACAAGTACAATTAACGAGATCTCATGCTGTTCGAGTGTATGTCCCACGCTTATATGATACTTCTATAGCTGCTCCTATTTTGATAACCACTGACAATAAGGTCAACTTCCTGTCCCGATAACTCCATTGTAGTGAGGGTTTACTGTATTTCTAGTTCTTGTCGCTCTACGTGCTGTTGGCAGAAAAAAAAAAGACGGTATCATAGAAGCAAACAGTGTGTTTTGTGATGGCAAGAAAGGAGCAAGAAACTTAGTTTTTGCAGAAGCTTCAAATCTTCCTTTAAACTGACTGTCAGCTCCATGTACCATGTCAGATCAGTCACAGCATGCTAAGATTGCAATCATAAATGTTTAAGAAGTGGTGTTGGGCTGCTAAGCACGAGGTCACGGGATCGAATTCTGGTCCCGGCGGCCACATTTCAATGGGGGTGAAACGCGAAAACACCTGTGTGTTTAGATTAAGGTGCACATTAAAGAACCCCAGATGGTCCAAATTTCCTGAGTCCTCCACTACGGCGTGCCTCATAATCAGATCGCGGTTTTGGCACGTAAAACCCCTTAAGTTAATTTTTTTAAGAAGTGAACTCAGGTGGTTTCATTGTCCATCATGGTGAAGGAAGAGGCTGAGAGCTCCGCCTTTTCTTAATTACAGTTACAACTTTTGTAATTCTCAATCTTTCAGCCCCCTTCCTTTGATGTAACTGTGAGAACTGCCACATAGAGATGTAGGCAGAGGAGAATGCCAAATTTTTGTAGTTAGGTAGGAATGAACAAAATGTAAAAACATGTTATCAGATAAATTATATACATTTGTCTGCATTCTGGCAATAAAAGTAAAGGCAGATGAGCCAAGCTGCAAGACGAAATTTCCAAAGAAATAATGACTGGAATAAGGTTTATGAATATTACTTGTAACTGAACCAAGAAACTGCAACACTACCTTTGAGAGCAAAGGAGATTAAGCCTTACTTTCTATTACTGCGAAACTCCTTTTCATCAGTCATGTTGTTATTGGTAGTGTTATAATTGATGCTGTCTTGAACTGCAGATGTTAAGCCATTTTATGATGACAATAGGGACAAAATGTTACATGAAGGAAGCAGTAATTATACTCAATAAGGCTTTTTACAAGATATGTTTACAAGAGCATTTACAGCGCTGACCAATGTAGCTAACGGCTTGGCCAAGGGCCCATTTGTTGTCGGCTTCATCGGGTGACAGTGCTCTTTGAAGAGACGCACATAGAACACATGTGCACTCCCCGTCAACATGAAAATGAACACTTCATCCGTGTTCAAACAGAAATTCTCTTAAATGTGCGAGTCGGAACCTCACTTACTGCTATTTGTTATGTTGTTCTCTTGTTGAAGAATCCCACTCACAGAACTTTCCTCGTTACAAGCATGCACAAGTAAAATTATAGGCTTTGAATGCAAATTCAGTGTTCCAATTCATATTGGTAGAGGGCGTACATAGCAGTATGCAGCCTCTTTCCCAGTGTCTTACAGGATATATCTTAGTGCTGTCATTGCTTTCTTTTCACTTGCTGGGTACTTGCGTGCCATATTATACATGGCTGCCGCCTCTCGTCTTTTTGCAGCACGGAGAGACTGCAATCCATGTGGCTGCTCGTGATGGCCTGCTGTCCGTAGCCCAGACACTGTGTGCCTTTGGATGTAAAGTAGACGTGCCAAACAAGGTACGATAGCTTTTCTTTTAATGCAAAGCATTATTAGGATCAACCTCTGGGTTGCTTTGTAAATCCAGCTGGGTAGCCGCAATCGCAGCCTCAATAACGATAAAAAGAATTACATGTCTGATATGGGTCCACCAGGGTGGCAGCTCGATGTCAATTAGGCCACAGATGCGTGCACAGCTGAATAAAATAGCAACCTTACTGGTGCTTCACTCATCTCAGCTAGCACTTTGAGATGATATGTGATATGGATCCTCTTTGGGATTGGCTCAGTTCAGCCAAGACGCAACACCCAGTAGGTATTGCATCTAGTTGTTTGGTTGGTTTTTCTCTACATATGGATCATACCTACTGTGAAGGATTGGCTAAGAATTGGATAACATTAGAAAAAAGAATTAGTCGAGTACATGAAAAAGGAATAATCAGATATTTTGGGAGAGTTAAAGTAAAGTAACAAAGTGTCGGAAGGATTCAACAAGGAAATAGTCCTGAATTAAGCAGAAGTTCCTCATCTCCAACGGTGCATTGTGCGTGCTAACGTTTGTTCTTCCTACACTCCAGCTGGCGATAGGCCTTCCCTCGATCAGATGCTTCCATGCCATGCCTGTAAAACCAACTGTAGGTAGGTAACTGTAGGTGTAGGTAAGAGTGGTGTCAAGCATTCCACCCATCATCCTCTCTCTTACAAAGCAGATGACATTCTAGATTTGAAAATTATAACAGCGCAAACACATGCAACCACAAAGGAACAAGGACGAGACACAAGCGCTGTACTGTCACCTAAATTTTATTGACGGAAGACGAACACGTTCTAGTTCAGCGCCATGTGTGTGTGCGGGGTGATTTCTCATCCTCATTGTGCTGATGTGTCATGAATTGTGTTTGACACGCTGTTACATATTTTACTAGAAATGGCGTTGATGAGGTCATGCAACGATTGTGCTGTATAAGACGAGATGCTTTAAGTATGTGCGTCAGTCTGCTTCTAATGACCTTGTATTGAGTCCTAAAACAGCCGAAGTGAAGTACGCACAGAAGGAAATGTTAAAATATTTCATCGCGTGCATTGCGTGTGCAAATGCTTGACATTAACTTAGGTTCCCATAACGTCTGAAAAACCGTGTAACATATTTATTTTTACATGAGCATTATGAATCATTCACGGAAATTTTGTAGGTGTAATATATCAGAAAAACTTGGTTTCAACCGAATATCTTCATCCACAAGCCCCGTCTTAGTCGTTTTATTTTATTATTTTATTTTTATTTATTTATAAAATACTGCAGACAAGAAATCAAAGCAGGGTGAGCAGAATTTGTTTTGCCATTTGTTTTGAAAAATTCAAAGTTAGAAAACCATAGCTAGAATTCAAGGTTACAGAATATAAGTTGCTGGGCTGCTGTTTCACCTCTGACATTGCGCAAAAAGATAATAACATGTCCAAGCACAAGTTGCACATTGATATAAAATCATCATTCACATGAATTCAAATATATTTATAGCATTACAGCTCCTATAATGTTGTAGAAGGAGAGTATGTCGGCGTGGGAATATGTTGGTGGAAGTGTTGCTTACTGATTTCAGTCTACATTTCTCTTCTAGGCTGGGTTGTATCCTCTACACCTGGCTGCAAAAAATGGCCACACAGAGATTGTGCGCTGTCTGTGCCTTGCTGGCTGCAATGTCGATCAAAAGAACCGGGTATGTTCACCTTGTGAAGATAAAAATGGACTTGCACATTTGAATCATATGCGTTGCTAGTGTCTTGAATTATTGCTTCTGTGCAGGTGGCTGTTTCATGATTCATTTTAGAATACAGATTCACAAACTTGTGTTACAATTTATTCAGTGCTAAAACATCACTGCTGTCGCGTGAATAATCAGTGCCCTTACAGCGCTCCATCGTTGATAGTCACCTGGCAATTTGCATTACTGGTATTTAATGCCAATATACGCTTTTCCGAAAGTAAACATAAAAGAGCACCATAAGCACTAGTATACTGGAAACAAAATTAACGCTGCATGTGTGTAACTATACTTGACCGCATAAATGTATACTGTAGGTCACAAAAGTTGACAGGACACGGCGATTTGTGAAAAAAGCTGATTCCCACAAAGCCAGCTTTTGTGACCTACACATTGATTCATTAAATTAGAAGTGCCATGCCTTGACAGTGTAGAAATTAGTATTTGTCATGGAACCTGTGCCCTGTAAACTTTTGTTCCCAACTGTATACATGTTACAGCTGAGCCATATGCTAAACTTGGGTAAACGCGGCAAAGTATTCATAGAAGCGCACTGCTCTACCGTAATAAATGTATCTTGTGTTCCCATTGCATTCCTGCACTTACTGTGCGAAAGGTAACCATGGATCACCATCAACTAGCCAGAACGCACACATGGTTGAGTTATATTGCACTTCTGAGAAAACAAAGGCTATTGAAATGTTTTTGCATTTTTTAGCTGCACATAGCACACTGCAGGAAAAGGGCATGTGCGATGTTATTTCAAACTCCTAGTCTTGGCAGTAACAACGTTGTGCTAAAACGTTTCAACTTGTGTTCACAGGATGGAATACCAGCAGAAATCACTGCCCTTGCTCAAGGCCACAGTTCTATAGGGGACCTGCTGAATCGACTTAGGAATGTAAGTGATGAATAGTGTGCCTTTTACAGCAAAGCTGTTAGGAAGAGTTATGCAACACTTCTTGTGCGGCGACAGTGAAAGCTCAGCATGCAGCCGCGTGATCGGTGTCGAATGTCAATCAAAGAACAGTCAGCAATGCAGCCTGTGTCGGAGCCCTGAATTAGCTTTGTAAAGTAATTATCATTAGTTATCAAATAATAAAAGTTACTTTGTGTACACCTCACTTGGATACACAATGACTTCCTTGTGCAGTTTATTTTAGCCAGTTATCCGTAATTTTTGTTTCTCACGCCGCATTTTGACGGCTTCACGTTGGAGGTCAGCTAGGAGCGGCCCAAACCAGCAAGTATATGGGGGATATTGCTTCTGGGCGTCTTGGCTAAGGTCAATTATAATATAATCTTACCAATGCGTTTTTTCAAGAATGATTTTAAAGAAAGAAACAGGAAGTCTCTGTACAAAGCTCGGATATAGCGAAACACTTGCAAAGTCCTAGGTAGATTTGGTGCAGTGGTGAAACGGGCCCATAAAGGGCTTTGGCATTATGCTGCTGAGATCAAGGTTGCGGGTTTGATACTGCCCACGGTGGCAGCATTTCAGTGGAGCCGAAATGCAACAATGCTCATGTACTTAGATCATATCAAAGTTCACGTTGAAGAATCCGGAGGGGTCAAAATTAATTTGCCTCACGGTGAGATCGTGCTTTTGGCACATGTTGTGTTCAATTCAACAGTCTCCCAGGGCCTGCAGGGTGTGTGAAAACTCCCTTATACAGCTTCACTGTCTTTGATGTGTGAGTTGCTTGGACTGGCATACCTCTGCAAAGGTATACTTGCTGCGCATTTGTTTTAGTAGTATTGTGTGACATTCCTGTTTCCTTTTAGGAGCAACTGAAGGAAGAGTACATTGCTCAAATGATACCGGGGACTCAGCCACTCTCTCGAATAAAACTCAAGGTGCTCGGCCACAGCGGTGTGGGGAAAACTACAATGCTGGAGTCACTGAAGTGTGGATACTTCAGTAGCTGGTTTCGGCGCTCCAAGACGTCTCCTACATCACCAAAGCCAAAATCAAGCAAGTGCTTCAGTTGCTTTGTAGCTTGCCTAATCTGTTGTGTGTTGCTGTAGCGTCAACAAATTTGACTCCACTTTCCAAGTCTTAGCTTCCATCGGATTGTGCCATTGAAACTATGGTTGCTCCTGGTTGGAGTAAGATATATTGTGAACACCTGACAATAGATCATGCTAATATGAATAACATGTTTGCCTTAACAGTGGCACAGCCCTGCAGTTTACATGATAGTGAAAACTGTCAATCCACATTGTCGTGATGACAGTTATCTGGTTGTTGAAACAGCCAATTTGGGTAAACTACGTTTCTCTGTGCCTATTCTTCAATTTGAAATTTAAATAGAGAAGTAGAGATCATAATTTTTAGCTGTGATGACTACTTCTTTTCACTCAAGATGTGAAAAGGTCACAGAAGAAAAAGAGAAAGTAATGAAGAGAAAAAGTTCTGTAATGTTTATTCCAAGAGAGCTAAGAGGTTGTAATTGGTCTTTGAACGTAGACATTGGATGATTGAAGAGAACAGTATTAGCAAATGAAATACTGCTCAACATGCTAGCAATCCAACTAGGCCAAGCCATTGCACTTTGGCTGTGCATGTATGTGGAACTCAATAGAAACTACATACACGTATACAAACATACTGAAGGTACTGGGCCAATAATGG
Organism: Dermacentor andersoni; assembly: GCF_023375885.2. Lineage (NCBI taxonomy): Eukaryota > Metazoa > Arthropoda > Arachnida > Ixodida > Ixodidae > Dermacentor > Dermacentor andersoni. The sequence continues at coordinate 61,922,254 of NC_092816.1, read as the reverse complement.
GAACATAAAAATCAGTGATGGAGAACTTTAAAACAGGATATTACACTGTGCTGTGCTTAGTTCCAAGTCACAGTGCATTTTCATCAGTTGTTGGGCCACATGCAAAGCACTGCAGCACATTTGAATCGGCTCTGCATATGTCACTGCACTCCAAAAAATGAACCTAACAAATGCTTATGTAGCTGTTCCACAACCATTGCATGTTTCGTAAAATAATTCGTGTAAACTGAGACAGATTTGTACTCTAAAGATGGATAGATTTCATCTGACTGCGCATAATGCGTAATGGCTAGTGTGTAGGGATGTTTGTTAGTACCTATACATGTAATGAAACAGTTCCCATCTTGCTTGATTTTAAAATTAAATCCAATTATATCCACGTTATTAAGTTTATCTAGGGGGTGTGCATTGTGACAGTCATCATGATCATTATTTATAGCCCTTGTTTAGCAAGTTCTGGCCACATCAATGGCAGCTTGTACCAAAATTCTTCATTCGAGGTACATCTGCAAGAGACTAGCTGATAGCAAAATAATCACATGTAGTTTTTGTAGAGGTAAGATAAACGTTTTGTAAGGGTGGGAATGTAACTTATTTGTGTGAAATAATGGGACAGAATTGTCAAAATGCCAATGAATAAAAAGAATCTATACATGAATGCAGCTGATTGCAAGTTGCTTTCCAGTTCTGCAGCTTTTAATAACGGTTTCCTTATACTTTATGCCCAATAACTAGGTTAATGGTTAGCAAATTATATTTTACTGTTTAGCTTGGTTAATGTCCTGTCCGCCACTGCTGCATGTTGCCACATTTTGTGTCTTTTGGAAGAAACTGGTGGCTTTGGGCGTAGACATGGCTGGTGTGTTTTTGAGTATGCTAAAGTAGCACTGATTGCTCCTTGTTCACTTTCTTCAATGATTTGTAAAATATAATAAGATAAAAGCAACATACTTCTTTGAACAAAGACATGTAGACACTAATAGGCAGATTCGAATGAAACCAAATTAAATCGGTTGGAGTGAAGTCGAATGTATGAATGCTGATATTGCTGGCACAATCTTTGTTATCTCAGTCTCCTTGCTTGCCCCTCGTGTTCTCTGACACCATCTGCAGTCGTGATAAAATAAATTGCCAAGTGTTGTTGCAGGACTCTAGCACTCTAAATTTCAAGAGAGTAAGAAGAGTCGTCCCTCTCACTCTTTGGAGTTTTCAAGCAATAAACGTTTACTGGAGCTGGAATAAAAAGCTCAGTGACAAGTCTGCTAAGTGAAAAGTGGCTTCAAAAATTTTGACAAAGACTGTCATAATATTAACATGATCATTGCCCACTCTCGAGACTAGAAGGCCCCATTTTCTTGCAAAGTATAAATTTCATGAAATGTACTGAGAGATCGCCCACCACTGCAAATCTCTATATGACACTACTGTGCCAATGGTTAATGGGCATGTTAGTTAATGCCTTGCAGTGGCTGTAGGCCACATTAACATTTTTTATTTGAAATTGAAATTTTTCTTTCAAGTTATTCTTGACAGTTTTCAAGGTAGAGGAGCTAAAGACAATCAGCACCTAACAGGGGCTCCTACAACTACCGTATGCGATTGTGCATCACATTACACAGCTGCTTACATGCTTTGCAGAAATACATTTGCTACAATGTATGCTAACACTGCTTGTAAGTCATTCGGCAAGCACTTTCGCAGCTGGTAATTTTGATGCTTGGATTGTGAACTCTTTCACCTCTTACGCTCTTTCACCGCTTACCCGTTTTCTGGTGAATTTCGCTGTCAAAGGGGTGAGCAGCAACTCATCATAATTATGTGCACAGTACACGCTAACCATTTTGCTTTTTTGCACAGCGTCAGGGCCCCACAGCAGCCGATCCAGCACGCCAGCAATGGACGAGTACACCATCGACACAGACAGTGAGAACAACATTAGAACTGCTGACCTCAACGATGCCAGTGAAATGAATGACTACAAGAAGGCGATTACACCTCCTGCACTACTCATCTCCAGCTGCACGGATATGATGAGCAACTCGCAGCCATTGTTTTCCGAGACTACAAATGTCAACTACACACATGGCATTGATGTGCAGCAGGTTTGTAGGGGTCCAAGGTTTTTTGAAATTGGTGGCAGGAAGCTTGTAAAAAGTCGACATGCATGCATTCCAAGGGATGAACCTAACGAATGCTTATGTAGCTGCATGAATGCATGCATTGATATAAACTTTCTCTTTGTAATATTATATAATAATACAAGGTGATCGAAAGGTGACAGAAGAAGTGGAAGCTCAATAATTGGAAAAGTATAGGCGGCAGGACTATGTAGTTGAGGGAAATGCACAGAAATACATGGGATTTTTTTTTGCCAATACATCTTTTACAAGGATAGTTACATTTGCACCAACGTGTGTTACTTTAGTTGTGTCATTATACTTTACCATGGCACATAGCACTGCAGCGCTACCTACGTGTCCACAACCAATGTAGCTATTCAGGCAAGAAATGTTTTGGTACAAAAAAATGTCATGTCTTTCTGACCGTTCCTGCCTATACTTTTCAAATTACTATTGAGCTTTTACTTTTTCTGTTACTACTGCATCACCCTGTATTTAGGTTGTTATGACTTTTGTATTTGTGTAAATATGACAAGTGCTGAGGTTTTGAAAGAGACATGAAAACAGTCTCTATTGCAAACACATTAGAATTACCTGTTTAATTGGCTTTCCAGCCCTCTCTTAAGGTACATTTGACATGCCTAAAAACTGGTCTCAAGATTATGTGTAACGGCATCAGAATATTGTGTACTTCAGCTAAAACTTATGCGAGCTGAGTACCCACAAGGCCATTAGTTACGTTCACAACACACTGTCAGCTCTATTTTTGTCCGTGAGAACCTATACTACAGCTGTTCAATGGCTGCCTGCAGCAAAAGCTTTCTGAATACTATTTGTTGACAGAAGATCAAAATAGCTACTACCTACATGTGGCTGTCAGGCAGATAAACGAAGAAAGACTGTTTTCTAGCCACTGTACAAGTGTCGTTTGTTTTCCCTTGCTTATCTAAGTTAATTTCTCTGACAATATTTGAAGGTGGTACTGTAACCTATGAAGCCGATTACCATGCACTAGTTTTTCAAAGTGCTAGGGCGCCACCTCTACTGTGCTGTTCTGCTAGTTCTACTGCGCCCAGAGCATTGCACTGATCTCATATAATTGAAAGGAAATAAAGTTGGATGTTGACTCGGCGAGTTCTTCTGTGCATTATTCTTTATCTTTGCTCAGCCTGTGCCATGCATGTGGTATGTACTACTGAAGGTGATTTGTTGAACTGTTTGGAAAAGAAAAGAAGTACTACTAGGCTATATGCAACATCATAAGTAAATGGAGCATGGTATACAGTTGCTATGTGGCCCTTTTTCCAGCCTAGCGTGCTTCAGTAATCGTAGCAACCGCATATACATCCATAGCTGAATATTTGCAGAAACTGAATGAATGGATTTGTTCAATTTGTCATTAATGTTAAGATAATTTAATTTTATCGGTAAGTTCTGTTGACATGCTGAAGCTGCAGTGTCATGAAGGATTGATGGTAGCTTTCATTTTGTTTTTTCTAATGTGCAGGTGACCGTGTCTGGTGTTGGTGACCTGAGCATATGGGAGTTCTCGGGACATGAGCCATACCTCATGCTTTACGACCATTTCGTAGGCAATGCCCACTGCCTTCATTTAGTTGTGTTCAGCCTTGCTGAGCCTGTGCACACCCAGATCAGGCAGGTCTCCTTCTGGCTGGCTTACCTGCAAGCAAGGGCGCCACCTGTAGAACCCTTGGGTAAGCAGCACACGTTGACTTTCACGCAAATGTCACCAGAGGGCAGTCCAATACTGCAGTCTGTCATTCAACCAGTTTGGGAATGGGGTAAGCTTGTCAATGTTAAATAACTAGGTTAAGAATGTATTTGGGACTTCCTGCCTCTTTGATTCTTTTTTTTTTGTCGAGCCACATCTATCATGGTCTCCTTTTTTACAAAAAAATGTTTTACGTCAAGGGGACGTTGCAAAAATGCCTTTCGAACATTGTTAAATTAGTGGAGTTTGGCCGTTACTTTCCTCAACATCCTCAACTTAGTGCAAATCTCTTCAATATTGCCAAAAATTTCTCAGCTGTACTCAGTTATGATAATAAAGCTATAGAAACCAGAGTGATGTTGGCAGCATGACAATGATCACTGCAGTATGACAATGACAACAGTTACAGCAATTTCATAATGGCGATGGCATGACATGAACAATAAAGGCATGAAAATGATGGGGTGGTGACAACACCTTATTGGCTGAAAGATATGCTGTGAATGACTGCATTATGCACCAGCTATTCAAATACATTCCTAGAGGCCTCCATTCTTGGAGTCTACATTGTGCACAAAACCCTAGATGAACTGCCAAGTGTAAAATTTGTCTCATAGCTTAGTGTTTGAGGCACACAGCTACTCACTGCACATAACCACAGGGACATGAGTTTAATCTGCAGTGGTGGTAGTCGTCAAAGTTTTGTTTTTATTTTAACATATGGTGAATGTGAAGTTGGGGATGAGAAGGCGGTGAGGACAGCAGTCAGCTCGACGATGACAGCACTATAACGACTGCACGACAACACAACAGAAAAGACAGATAGATGAATACAGCAAACTTTCTTTGGTGACGACAGTGATTATTGCACAACAGCAGATTGCTACTGTTGAAGTAATATAATTGTCTAGATGTATGCTACTGAAAGGAAGGCAAGCTGTCTGACTGCATGAGCATGTTGTGGGTGCGAGTCGTTCTGCGCAATGAGTGTAAAATTAGCGATTATCTGCAAGAGTAGAGCATAGCTTTGTTTAATACTATTGATACAGTCTTCTAGGGCAACTGTACAGCTGGGTCTTGGGAGTTCAAAGGTGAATAATTCCGTACTGATCACCTTTCTTTCAATTTCCTTTCCTTTCACTGTGGCAAGAAAGAAAAGTCAACAGTTAACATTGTTTTTTTTTGAGTCATAGAACTTTTAGGTTTGTGCACAGCATGTATCATAAGATGCTTTCACAGGGGGGAAATGTGTGAAAAGTGAGCCTTCTTACCTGTATGGTTGCACGTAATAGGCTTAGTGTAGTTTAATGGAGCAAATGCTGAACTATCATGCGTGATAGCTGCGGAGACAGGAATTTCTTGTTCTGTCCATTCTGCTCTGTGGCACTTGTGTTTTGTGCTACAAGAATGTGAAACTAAAGGACTGCATGAAATCATGTGCATTGCATAAATACTTTGCATAATCTTGCCGCTTGCAGGAATGGGAGGGAAAAGTGCCTCTCCCCTTAGAGTAGCACTGGTGGCCACCCATGCAGACGTATGTGCGAGCAACATTAACAGGAACCAAAACTGTGATGCGCTGCAACAACAGAACAATGCTGAAGCCGACGCCAAGATCATCCTGGCAGCTGCACGGGAACGCTTCCAGCACGTTTTTGACCTGCACGAAACCGTGTTTGTCGTGGATGCCCATGTTGTTGGGTCCCAGAGTATGAAGTCTCTCAAGCAGTACCTCTCCAACAATAGAGCCAAAATTGTGCAGGTTAGTTGCTTTTGCTTTTACTAACCTAGCGACAACGGTTGCTGACTCTTTCGCATTTATAGGCATTTTCATGCATACCAACATGGGGAACTTTTACTTAGAAGTTGAAGGTAGCTTGAGATAATATGTATATGCTTATCACATTCAAAGGATTTCATTCCTACAGTTACTCCTTTGCATGGGATACAAAGACAGTGCTTTTTATTGCTGAAGAATTACTTACATTTTTGGAAAACATCCTTTCCAAATCATGTTTCAGCCCACAGGATAAATGTCATATTTTTTTAAAACTACACTTCAGATTAGTGGATTGGTGGAACTGTGTGTTATTGCTATAACAGTGCGTGCTGTTCAGACTTGTATATGTTACAGAAAAGAAATAACCAGTTAAGATGTACTTTATTAAAAATGTAGTTGGTTACAGTGACCAATTACTGCCCCACAAAAGTTAGTGAGCAATTAATAAAACCTTATATGATTATTTGTGTTTCTTTTTCCCCTGAATCATTATTAACATTGCACAAATGCTCGTTAATAAAATGACTGTTTGCATATATAATTGGTTACTGAAAAGAGTAATTGAATTACAGTGAGCGTTACCGATAGAGTAAGGAATCAGTTGAAAAACTAGCAGCAGTTGTAACTGATTACACATAGTTAATAACATGTACAGTGCGGTCCGATTTTAAAGGGAACACTCAGATGTTCGGTTCTCACTTTGTTGGCACCCTCACTGCAAGTGGCTACACTTGTCTTTGGACTTGTCATTCTACTTGTCACTGCACTTGTCATTGCACAACGTCAGGGCACCGCTCAGATGTACCGAAAGGAGTCAAAGCTACCAACCACAAGTTATCTGCTGCAAATTTGCGCGATTGTACTCTTGTGAGAGAGGAAAATCTGGACATGCTCTGCACAAAAGTTTTCCCTTTAACAGTGGAGCATTTTGTACATGCTTTAATTATTCACAAGTGTGTTGCTAGGGAGCTCATACACATAGAAGAGCGTGTTTATCAGCCTTTATTATTTCTCTTGTGTGTATGCACTTTTGTTTATCATACAAGAAAGCCTTGCTTCTGTTATGCATGTCTTTCTTTTTTTTGAGGTCATCTTTTTTATTTGCTTCTCTTTAGTACAGCACAAACTAGTCTGTAAACTGTCCTTGGTTGGAAGCACTATCTTTTTGTGATGTCTCCTGCAACTCAATGCATAAGTCAACTCCCATTAATTTTGCTTCCGGTAATTTACCTTCTTGCTTAATTCGAACAGCTCTGAAAGGTTCTGGCAAGAAACCGTACATTGCTGTAGAAGGAAAACTCGTTTAGTTTGAACTTGAAAACATGCTGCTTCAGCTCTTTCAATTCCAAGTGATCCCTTTGGCACCCCCTCATGCGCGTAGTTGCTACTAAAGCCTTGAAAACACAAGGAATTCAGCAGATAGCATTACTGCTTTCGTCTCTTTTGAGGATTTTGTCAGTGCTGATGACAGTGTTGATATTTCTGGGCCATTCATTGACAATGACACTGTCAGCAATGTAACAGTCCGATGCTGATGCAGTGTCTAAACATGTCTGCACTCTTCGCCACATGCTAGAATGATTCACCTGTCAAGATGAAGAAGCAGAAGCAAAAAGACATTACAGACTTCTTCCAGCAACAAAGAGATTTAAAATTTATTTATTTTATTGCCATTTCTTAATTTGACCTTTTGGATAGTGCTACCAAATCTTGCAGTGCTGCAAGCATTGAATTAACGGGAGTTGACTGTATTAGCTTGGAATTTCTTCAGGTGTTGCCGAGCGCTTAAATTGTTTTCTTTTTTTTTCTTCTGCAGAACCTTCCTAAGAGCACTGGCTTTCTGGAATCAATGGTGGGGCACCTTCCCAACTGGAGGAAATCATCACCCTCGTTTCCGGTGCTCACCTGGCGCCAGTTTATGGATATGGTGCACATACAAGTGAATCCTCTGGCAGGGGAGGAACACATGCGTGAGCTCATCCACCAGCTCCAACTGATGGGAGAGGTGAGTTTGTCTTCTTAAGCAGAGAACTGAAGCAGAGAACTGAAGCAGAGAACTGAAGCAGCGAACTGAAGCAGAGAAGCTGCCTTTGCCACAATTAGTGCCGATTTAGAATACAAGTCGATGCTTTTGGCTTATGTCAGCATACTTAGTTTAATAAAGCTACTACATAATTTTTATGAAACAAATATTCTACAAGCTAGAGAACCCCAGGCTGCTGGCCTACTTCAAATGGCAATCCATCCAGCGTTAAGTTGCACAGCTCAAAATTCTTGTGTAGGTCATTGATCTTAGTCAAGCACAGATGTGGATAAAGGACAGATAGAAAGGAAAGACCTTGTATTAGTTGGCGACATGCAACTACTTCAGAAGATTTCCAGTTTGTGCTTGCCCTGTCTGTGTTTTCCAGTGTGGTTTGCGTGTTTGTGAGTATGGACAATCATAACAACTCGATTTACATATTTGTGGAAGCAGTGCCTTTGCCTTATTTCAGAATTTGAAACTTACAAATTTTTCTTTACTTGGGGGTAGCTTTTAGTGTGTATGCCTAAAGACACTCTTCCCTACCTGTGCCATGCAATGCTGCCTCTAATATAGCCGTGCTTCCCACTTGATCATTCTGCGTACGTGGCTGGGGCCAAGCTGTCTGACTGCCATGGACATCATAGACTCCTGCTGAGGCTTCTGATAGCACCATGCCAATCATCACTGGTGCTTTAATTGTGGCTTTGTGCAAAATCCTTATACCAGCTGAAGTTGCCAAGTGAAAAGCAGTGGTATCTTGACATGTGCATAAGGGCAGTTCAGAACAAGCACTTGCTTGTACTCCATCTCCTAAGTCATTTGCAGCACTGTGGAAGCTACAGGACTCCTTAACCTATAGGAAGGCCGAAGACCCTTCGAGATGTGTTCATCCATGTTGCATTGTCTGCTCACCACCACCGTAATTCGTGGTATACCACTTGCATGCACAAAGGTCCCAACATGTCATGTATTGCGTTAACATATCATGTACTAAGCAAAGATAAAACCCTCCAATTCCACCATTAATCAGACATTTATGCGCGGAACTAGATTCCTCTGTGCAAGGATATTACTTGTGTACACATTGTACCTTCAGCAGTGTCGCAAATGATTTGTGAGATGGAGTGTAGCTATTGATGTGCATCACGGAAAACTTTGCATCTTTCAAGTGGGCTGCAATGAATAGGCATGGAAGGCCAAAGTTCTTTTTCCTAATTTCTCTTGCCTGCAAACTGTCATCACAAATTTCAGAAAAACGTAGAAAATTTAGGTGCTGTTTTACCTGAAATGCTACGAAATTTCATAAGTCGCACTTTGTTCTTTTTCAAATGCAGTTTATTTCTCTTTTAATTATTATTAACTACTTACTAGCCTCTGCCAGACATTCCCACAACCTCTGAATTAAATAAGAAAGCTTGAATGAACTTGCCTTCTGTTTCGACGATGCTTTTGACTTATGAAATCCCTGCTCTTGTTAGAACTGAGCCCTTTGCTGTTTGAGAGGGCTAATGTACTGATGTAACTTGACTTAGCATAATTCCTTCTTCCATTTGCTTAATGTGCTGTAGCGTGTCTGTCAACTACAGTCTCTCTACACTGTGGTGCATTTCTCATTGTAGGTGCTGTATACAAAATCTGAAACGGAGGACACGGTGGTGCTCAATCCTAAATGGCTCTGCAGTTCTGTCATTGGAGAGCTGCTGTCCCAGGAACACCTTGAGAAAGCACGTGTGACAGGTTGCTACACTGTGGAAGATTTCCAGTTTGCCTTCCCAGACACAGATGCTATAGACCTCCTGCAGGTGTGTTGCTCTTTCTTTCATAATTACTGTACAATGAGAGTACACTGTGAAGTCAGTCAGAAAATTGGAAGAGCATGTGAAGAATTGTACAAGACATTGTGCAGAGCCTGATCATGTGAAATCTGTGGTTCCTGTAGAATTACTCATTTGGCTCATATTAAGGTTCCTTTGCCCTGCCGTGGGCGTAACCAGGATGATGATCATGATGATGATGATGATGAAGAAGGTTCCGTTGGGCTGTACAGGTTCTTGTTACACTTTTTACTGAAACTGATAGGATTCAATGAGTGATTTTGAGTGGGAGAACAAGAGAAAAAAGCACTTTATGTCACCTTATGACCTGTTAAATAGTATACATTTAGATGTTGAGAATCACTATCTTTTGTTAAAGATACATTTTGTTCCAGTCGGAAAGTAAACTAATGTCTAAAGTGAACCTCGACGTCTAGTGCTTTTTTTGTAAGAATGTAGTGAACATTGTTTGCAACTTGGACAGCAAGGATTTGTTTTCTGGCTAGCTACGCTTAGGCACGTATAGGTAAATGAACTAGTTGAGGTTTAGATGAATGAATTGTAGCATGGTGCATAGAATGGATGATATGCAAAATCTCATAAGCCACATGCAGGTCTGCAAGGTTCCGTCATAACCAGAAACTGTCCTCCACAGGCCGCAGATTTAATGAGGTACTAGTATGGAATGCTCAGGAACAAAGCATAGGTATGCGGTATGGTCCATTCCTAAATGGGACACCTATAGGGGGCTAATAAAATGCACAACTACAACATTTCTTGAGCCATGTCATGAAAAAGTGATGACTGACGTGATGCATTAGGCATAAATACATTAAAAAGAAGAAAGTGTCTCTGTGCGTGTGTTTATTCATCATTTATTGCTTCAGCAGAACCTGCTTTTGCCTGTTCTGTCCGATAGTGGCAAGAAAAGAAACATGAATAATAAGCTGCAGTTAAATTGAATCCTCTGCTTACAGAGTTTGGCTCCATCTCACTTCCATGTCCAGAGTATTGCTACATAAGACCAATTTACGTCAGGCACTGCTGTGTTTGACGAAAAGTTGAATGGGCGGCAATTCATCAGCAATAATGAAGGATGAATTTTTCCTTCAATGATTTTGCCTTTAGCCAATAATTAAGTTGTGAATGTGCTCCAAACATTGATTCAATTCCTGTTATGAAAAAAATTCAACATGACTGATGACTGGCTGTACATCAAGTCAAGATTGAATTAGTATTCTATAATTATGAGGGCTTGTTAGAAAATGCGTAAGGGATGATTCTACCACCTCTACTTTCTTTCAAAGCATTCTGCAAAACCTTGGAATAAAATCATGTAACATGCACTTTCCTTGATATGCCGTCATAATTTGTGACTGAAAGGGATATCTCAGCTGTAATTGATGGCAGAATACGGCCTAGGTGTTCTCATTAAGAGCGCACCATACTGTACAAAGGCTTTTGTCCGCTGCAGTTGTGTAAAAAGAATCATGCTTCCTCTCACTTTATTTTTTCATTGTCATTGTTTTTGCACTATTGGGAAAACTAGGTTTCATCTCTGCTCAACATGCAACAATCCTTCACGACGAGTTAGCCCCCTCTGTTCCCCTCTGCAAAGGCATTTGCCCCTCTCTACTATTTCTGCACATCCCTGACAACTGGAAGTGACTGCAATACATTTAGATTATGGCATTCCCCTTTGTGTCTGTAAATGTAATGCAGGTCTGTGGATAAGAGATTTTGTTTGAAGGAAAACTTTGCATGGCAGCTAATGTCTAGATTTTTTGTAAGCCACTAGTCATTCATGTCAAGTATCAGGGCCCATGAAAATACCATTAATTTTTTTTCCCTTGAGATCACAGTATTGGCTTGTTTTTGTTTATCATGCCCACTCAGGTGCTGGAAAACCTCAAGATGTGCACCAAGTGTGACAATGATGGCGATGTGGAGTACGAATTTCCATGTTACAATTTGGTTGAAACACTGGAAGGCCTGTGGGATCCTTCAGATCCACGTTACACCCAAGGCGTGTATTGCGGAGTGCACGTCCTCCCATTTGACGACTTTCCACACATCCTGGCCATAATCTTTACGCGGATACAGGTAACTGTCATGAATCTTGTATTGTTCTTCTGGTTAATATGCTTTTGGGAAGTTCAAAACTGATAATTATATGACGTAGAAGTTCTGGGGAAACCCGCAAGGTGGAGAGAATTAATAAAGGGAAAATCAGACATCCTTTATTAATTACTTCTCTCCACCTTGCGGTTTTCCGCAGCACTACTACGTCAAACACTTCCCTTTGCTTCGTGTTGTCGACAAATTTGACTTCGCCCTGCCATCTGCTAGCGGCCTGGTTAGCTCAGATGGTAGAGCGGCTGCCTCGGAAAGGCGGTGGTCCCGGGTTCAAGTCGCGGGCCAGGACGAATTTTTCTTCAACTCTGAGGCTTTTCTTTCAAGGAACCCGTATGGGTTTCCTTTGTAGCAATTGCTATGAACGGGTGGATGTCTGATTTTCCCTTTATTAATTACTGACAATTATTTATTCAATTGCACAGTGCACATGTCTGTAGTTTGTGCTGTTACATATACAAAAGGAGTATAATTTAGTCGCACATTGTTGCCATGTGAAAGAATTGAAATGTGATCTTAGGCACAGGGCTTTTCATTAATGTTTCATTCGTAAGGAAAGCATCTCATTAGTAATCAGTCTAATATGGCTTGTACATTTCTTCTAAATATTATTGGAAAAAGGTAGCCAGTATGATGCTTAGTGCAGATATCTAACAATGAGAGATAAATCTGCAGGCCTTCATTTCTAGTTTAACCTGCTATTATTGCTTTAATACTAATCAGTTGTGTAAGCTAATGTTCGTGTAAGCTGTTTAAAATTTGGGGATGCTTTTCAGAATTTATCTACGCTGTCGCAACTAGTTTTTTAAGGCTTACATCATGCATATTGCACACGCCGTCAAAGTAATTGGAAAGAAGCCATCATCTGGAAGATGAACTACACAAAGGCATGTATGAATTAAAGGAAATACATAGGTCAAACATAAGCATGCTAACAGCAAAAGAATGAAAGATAGCAAGCTGCAAATGAAAGGTGGCACAGGTAACGAGTATTATGCTCTAGAAAAGACCGGGATAAAAAGGACAGACACAAGACGAATGCTTGTCTTGTGTCTTTCCTTTTTGTTATGTCTTTTCTACAGCTTGATATACTTGTTAGAATGGCTTAGCAACAAGGCTGAATGTCAACCTGTGGCACAGGTGCCTAGAAGTTATCATGCTACACAGAAAAAGGCATATCCCGCTTGTCATTATATAGTCATAGGAAATGCCACGGTAAAAATTCTTTGCATTGCCTAGAAAAAGTGGCATGGGCTCTCACATAAGGAAGAGTGGTATGGTTCGACGCAATGTTGAGTGAACACAAATATGTGCACAAATAGCACACATGTTTGTTCTTGAGATAGACAAACGATACAAGATGGAACTACATAGTATTTTTATCGAAAACATGGGCATGTGAGCTATAATGAAAGCTTTAGCTGTGAGTGTGTCTTCTTGGCAACAAAAGCATTACTGCCTGGAAGCCACACCTGAAGGCAAAATTTTACTACAACAGAGCTTTTGCATTGCTGTGAAGCCATGCCATGCTTCATCAGAGAACAGCTGTGAATGCTGTGATAACTGAAGGTGAAAAATTGTTGTGGTCTGTTTGTATAACTTAAATCTCATAACTTTGAGGCAGGTTGTATGTGTAAACATGCAAGATATGTTGATGCCTGTATGTACTATATTGAGGCATTTATTGGAATGTTGGTTAATTGTGTGCAGGTGCAGCTGCGACGTGCATCTATGGAACATGCAGATTCTGATAGTGATCTATACCAATGGCTGCGGGGCAGCAAGTTTTGCAGTGGGGCACTGGAGGGAATGCTCACACTAGTTGATAATGACAGTGCTTTGGAAGTGAAAGTGCGCGGTCCACGTGGTTCATCTTCAAGCTGGTGAGTAACACCATCATGCAGCTGTATATATGTAGTGCCAAGTGCTTTTCATTAGGACAGGTGGAAAAAGAGCAACAATACACTAAGCAGGGATCATGTTATCAAATTTCAAAAATTTGCTTTTAGCCAAGAGAGGTTGTCTTCAAAGAGCAGTTTAGTATACCACAGGAAGAAAAGGAATGTGCATGTTGCTGTGTGCTGTCGAAAATGCTATTGTAGGTTTTGTACAATGTGCACATTCCTGATGTTTGGATAGATGTACCACTTATTAACACATAATGCACTAGTGAGTGCATTTGCACAATATTAAGTTCTGACGGATTGTGATAGCATTGAAAATGAATTAATAGAAGATAGTTTTACTATGAAGTCTCACTCCAAGCTTGTTGACTGTAATATTAGCGTTTGTTTCTTGTGTGTGCATTATATATGTCTGACTGGATAATTAAGGATCCACATTGCTGCAATGCATTGGTTGTAGCTCCATTTTTACGTACATTAACCTAACTGCATGATCAATACACATAAACTATGTGTGAGCTGTGTGGAGCTGCCATTTTTGATGCTCCTTATGTATTTTACAGAACTGCATCTCCTCCTTTCTCCCAAAAAGAAACAAACAACGTAAAAGCCAACACAAGCTATGATTGTCACAGTGGAAGTAATACAGGAGTCTGCATGGTCTTTTTGTTAACTGACCTAGAGCACTGAAACTCCACATGACGTTTTATAAGCCACTGCATCAGTTCTTATGTGAAGAAGGCCTGTATACATTTATTTAGATACCATTCATATACATACAGTGCAAGTAGTTGAACTTTATAAAAATAGAGAGGGAGAGAACTTATTTGAAAGAAGGCATAGAGGTTGACCTGAGCTTGCCCACTCTAGCCTGCTACTCAGTACAGGGGGCGGGGGAATGGGGACATAAAGGTGTGATGAGGGATGATGACGACATAGCAAGAGGGACACACAACGGTGAAAGAAAGTTCAACATTCTCATGATAAACATTCAGAAATGTCATCCATGAAGCCACTGCCGGGTTCCATACTTGTCTGTAGTCACTAGTTCAAGTGAACCTTCGGATAAAGGCATCAAGACGTAGCTGGTGTGTGCACCTCCCCTGCGTGAGCAGCACAGCTACCAAGCAAAAGCTTTACAGCATGTAAAAGCTGCGATAAGCGGCTCCAGTACGGTGAAAACCTGCAGGGCACCTTTAGCGACCACAGAGAATCACGCGCATAGACTCTGCCAGATGCTTCAGCATTTTCTGAACGCTTTCCTTCTCATGTCAACCTCCTTGCTTGCCTGTAATGTCACTGGTTTCATTGGCCCTATCAATTTTGGCTTCATGGCACAAAGGTCCACTAGGGCTCGCTTTCATGGCCGTGGGTCTAGAGGGCAGCAGCAAAGGCCATTCCGTGCCTGTATCAGCCGGTGGAGGCGAATATTTGCTGTGCACTCTTGCCGACCTTGAATTAGCAGTAGGTGCGGTTACCATCTTCAATGCACACACATGCAGAAGTGGTCGGGGGGCGCCTGTGCCCCATTATGCAGTTCTTCTTATATGACTTTGTGGCGCTTCTTGTGCAAGTGTTGGCCACTGTGGTGAACAGATTTACTAGCCTCTTTACGTGAAGATTGGTCTCTTGCCATTTTTCGAAGAATACGAGCTTCTTGTTGCATCTTGAGGCATTCCTTTGAGGTCACTTCGTGAGAGCGCATACAGTTGGGACATTTAAATGAAGACGCATCACAGTCGATAGTATTATGCCCTCCGCCACAACGTGAGCAGGTGACTTGCTTCTAGAAACAGCACTCACATGTCCTATCTCTAGACATTTGCGGCACTGAAGAGGCCTCGGAACGAATGGTCGTACTACACGGTGTATCACGTAGCCCACTTGGCAGACGCTGGTAATGTCGAAGAAGCAAATATTAACTTGATGCATCAGGAGTTCCCTAAACGGTGAATCTAAAAAAATGTGCACCAATGACCTCAAAAGACTCTTGTGGTTGGCATACTTGATTTCAAGCTCCGTGTCGGAAATCACACCAGTCGTTGTTTCCTTCCCATAATTAATAAAGGAGCGGACTGAGATTGCACTTAACTGTGGAATGGTCTTTAAGTTCTCCAGTATTGTTGAATTCTTCGCATCTATCGTCAGGATGTTCTTGTGAGTGTTAATCCTGATCTGGTTGATTTGTCCAGGGGCTGCACTTTCAAAATATTCGGTTAGAAATTGCCTGCCGAGGGAGTTCATGCTGTGTTACGCCGAGAGCGGCACATAAGAAACCATAAAGGATTCCTGCTTACTCTGATTCGATGAAGTCTTCTCAGTGGACATACGGCGCATTGTCTTCATATGGTGGCCCGTGGCTATGGTGTACTCGCTGTTAGAGTCCACGACTTCCGGCATTGAGCTTTCCCAGGAATCGAGCTGGTTCGATCTTCCAAAAGCATGTCGTCCAACAATAAGCGATGTAGCAGACGACTGACTTTGTTCAGGTGGTCGTGGAAGCATCTTGCTCATCCTTGATGAAATGACTCTCACAAAAATGGCAAAAACGTAAAGAACTGCATATCAACGAGAGGCCCAGAGCACTGGTTACCCGTGGGCACTTCTTTCTCTTCCACCTCCTTTGTACAGTAGTACTGGTCTGACGTACCGTATACACCCATCTAAGGGCTGCACTTTTTTTTTTCACTATCTTGACGAGCTCCAGCCCTTACACAAGGGCAGGCTATTTAGGTCCAATTTCTCTGGTTGTGCCTAAACTCTGTGATCACACTGTACCATAAGAGCAAACTGAATTTAATGCTTTTCGCAATAATGTCGGTTGGCGCAACCTATGGTGGTGGATTTGGGGATGGTGAACGTTCCCCTGCCTCCATCTCCCAGGAACTGACCAGTGAAGTTAATCGACTGAAAGGTAACCACAAAAGCTTCGCTGACGTCTTCAGGCCAGATTAAAAAGCAGTTGTGTTTAAAGATTGCTTAATATATCAGAAAAAGCGAGCACAAGCTGCGTGCATTGCAACTTGAACTTCAGTCACTGTGGCTTCATTGGTAGTTCATCCAAAATGTCAACCGCAGAAATGGAAAATTCTCTGTGCGTGCCTAACAATGCTAGTTCCAATTAATCATAATGCACATGTCACGCTACGGAGGTAGGTTTTCAAGTGCCTCATTGTTGAAAAACAATTGATATGCAATGATATGCATTTTTCACTGCCGAGCAGCTTCTACTTCCTGGAGGACCTCCTGATGGTCGTCGACGACGTGCTGGGCGAAGTGTGCCCGGGCGCGCAGTTCGAGCGCCACCTGCTGAGCGCCGCCGACCTGCGGCATCACGCGCCGACCCCGGCGCGCTACCCGGCGCGCCTCGTCATGCGCGCCATGCTCAACGACGGCGGCCTGCACGCCCAGGTGCTGCATCCGCAGACCGGCATGCCCGAATCGGCGTGCGACCTGCTCTGCTGCCGCGACGTGGCCTCGGTCGCGTCGCTCGTCTGCGGGCCGGACACGCACGCGTCGCAGCTGTCCCTACTCACGCGCCAGAGGCTGGGCGCCGCGCTTGACCCGCCGGAGAAGCTGGGACGGGACTGGTGCCTCCTGGCGGTGCAACTCGGCATGACCGAGCGCCTGCCCGAGCTGGATCCGGAGTCCAAGGAGTCCGGCGTGCTCGCGACCTCGGGCAAGAGCCCCATCGCCAGAGTGCTCGGCGAGTGGACGCTGGTGATGGACAGCACGATCGGGCACCTCGCGCGCGCGCTCGACGAACTGGGCAGGGGCGACGCGGCGGACATTGTGCTGGGGACGTCGCCGCTCGTCAAAGTGGCGGTCGCATCGGCGCCGACGTCGCCCGCGTCGCCGCCGGCGGGCAGGCACGACGATGCGAGGGTGGCGGCGGCGGTCTCCGCGGCGTCGAGCTCGAACATTTCTCGCTAGTGCCTTGTTCTGTTTTCAGTGCTTTGTGCCTGTTTTCTTTTCTTTTCTGCCTTTTTTTTATTGCGTGAAACACGTGAAATGTTTCTCTGTACATGTGCGCTTGGAGAAGATATGGCGGCGGCAGTTTCCGCGACGTCCATTTTTGAACATTTCTCGCTGGTGCTTAATTTTTTTTTCCTTCGTACCCAAGGTGCGACGCGTTTTCTAAATGCAAGTTTATCTGTGTGGCAAAGCTGCCTTTGTTACGACTACATTTTGTTTTACATATGCTGCAGCTGTACAAAATGTTGCAATTACTTTTCCAGAAAGAACAAATCAAAAGCAAACACCTGTGAAGAGTGTTCTTGCGTAAATGTATGAAGTAGGTTGTCATACCTTTACCAGGGACATTGCAGCGTAAAGAACAAAACACCCAAAATAGACTACCACTGTTTACGTGACCGACCCACTATACAGTGCACCTGTATGACTGCTATAATAAGGTGGCTAGGTAATTCTCAAACGCTTTTAGATGTTGCTTCACATAACTGCTTTCTATACTTGCTCAACATCTGTGAAGGTAACTGATCGCACATTATAATATCTAGTTATGATTGTGATAACCTGTGACTGTACATCAGACCTTTTTTTTTTCTGTTTTGTTACATAATCTTGTAGGCCTGTCAATTTTGCTTTTACTGCTTCTATAAACTGAATAAATGATATATTGTTTAAGTCAGGGCAATGTTAATACTAGAAAAGTCTTGGCTTCTTGCATTACTTGCTTTTTGTAGTCCGAAATTGATGCTTTTGAACTCATTACTTGTATGCATTCTTAGTGCTACCTTTGTCAGTTTGACACACAGTACAGGTTGTTGTGGCTACTCCGATGTTATAATGTGTGCACATATGTACATAAAGCTGTTATGTTAGGCAAAAAGCTAATCTAATGGCTTTAGTATTGATGAGCCAGCTAGAGAGGCTAACACAAGCCAACTAAAACAAAGTGTCTTGCTTATGTAGCTAAAGCTCAGGCCAAATAGGATTCTCCTCGCCTGGCATGTAACACACATCCGGGTAGATTTTAGTGTCGGCTAAAGTCTAGTAAGGTCTTGCACACAGGCAGTTTATGTTGTTAGGATGTGCTGTTGAAAGATTTTTGCTTACTGTAATGTGCTACTATGATTATGTGAACACAAGAAGGCATTGCTTTCCAATGTTGACAGAAACATAGATGGTGGGCATCAAAACAGATTGCTCAAACTCGGACATTACTGCTACTTAATTTGTATTGCTGAAAATATACAGTTCATTCTAAATGCAGCCTCATATTGTGGGCTGATTACCAAGTTATAACATGGGTAGCACATAACCTATTAGTTTTGTTAGTTCTTTGGTCAGACCTAACCAGTGTGCATGTTATACACTAAAAAAGTTCTGCACCACTCTCCTTCTCCCCACCCCCCTTTACTAGAGCAGTTCGAACGAAATCATGCAAATATGTGTTTTGCCACGCACATGAATTTATGGATGAATTTGTTGGTGTGCACAGCATGGAAGTATATAGTAGTGATCTGCAGTATTGTTGGTATGTGAATTATTTAAGCGTTGTCTGTGTTCTAGAGACCTTCACTTTGTTGGAAACACAGGTGTTGTGAGAGTTAGGAAAGTTTAAGTTTCTGTCAGGACAGTTCACTTCTCTTTCCCATGCAATGCACTGTGATGTGTTCGTGGTACTGATCCTCACGTCAGCAATATTTGCTTGTTATTTGTGTGTTATTCTTGCTGTTACATATTTCAGTTCTTGAAGAATTTAGACAGAAACTAGTGATAATGATTGTGGAACCATGGTGGGGTCATCGTGGAAATAGCCTGATCAGTTATAGCACGGCCAGTACCATGTCTTAACATTAAAGACTAATAGTTGTGACCACAGTTGTTAGCAAAGCAAGGAATTAACGTTGATTCGGTAACTGCTGATCTAACACCTTGAGTTAGGTAAGCTCGGGCGTTGCAATTCTGAGTCAGCTTTATAGGAATGCGTGTGGGTGTTCTTGCTGCGGGCTACCTAGATTCTCTATGACACAGCGTAATGCTTTCATGCTGTCTAGCATTTATCACTTACTACTGCAGTACAGTGTCTGACAAGTGCCAAGTAGGTAAGCCTCTTTTTTATGATGAAGACGTACTGGAAGCATGTGGTGTTCCCAACCATTTATGCATTCATATATCTAGAATTTTTAACATCTTTGATAGTAACTATTTTTACGCGCATCCGCAGTATGTGCTTGCTTGTAGCGAAGGATGACGTGCTGCTTTCGATGGGAAACGATGGTTCATTCGCTTTGGCCATGCAATGGTCACTGTTTTTGGTTGTGTAAAGCAAGTGATTACCATGAAGGTTATATCCAGATTGCAGTGGTTAATGAAGTAAGCATTGATCCAGGCGTGAGGGGGTCGGTTGTTATTCTGCCAAAAGGAACAGTGCAATCACTTTTGAGTAGAACTGCTGTGTGTTTAGCTTGACGCCACTCGTGCATCGTTGATCTTTGTTGCTGCTTTTTCTAATAGTGACAATAAACTTGCCATTCAAGGACACACTCGTGACGTGTGGTGTTGGTCAAATGCGAATATATATATATATATATATATATATATATATATATATATATATATATATATATATATATATATATATATATATATATATATATATATAAACACAGTGTCTCCCAGCTAACTTGGACCAAGATTTTGAAAAAAGCCTATGCGTTCTTCAGAACAGAAATCGCGTGGATGTTGTTAGTGTTTATCTAAACTTACAGTACCATTGTCTTGCTCGTCTTTTTTTGAGTAATTGCCGACATAAATTAACTAACTTTTTAAATATAGATTGAAACGTTCAGGCGTCAATAGGAAAGTTGTGGAGCTTCACAAATATTTCCCAACCCAGGTACTTATAACGGGATAGACTTAGCGTGGCCGTTTTTTTCTGGAAAAACGAAAGCCCGCGGAGCTTAGAAAATACTACGTGACAGCGCGCTGTGTGCGCCCGAATGTGCCGCGATAACAGCGCTCTCATGAGTGATTTGTAAAAACATCGCCAGCGCCGCGCCTTCCCTTCACTTACGAGAAATGGCTTCAACCTTTGCTCGGCTCTGACATTACCGGCAGCGGCTGGCGACGGCGCTCCGAAAAGGCGCTTCGTCAGCAGCCGCTCGCGCCTGTCGCCGAAGAACGCGCCGTCATCAGCCGTTTATTCCGATATGACGAGAAGAGCAATTTTTTTCCAGCGTTCAAGTCGATGCGGAATAGAAAAAATACACACAAAACATGCATCATACATCTGGAACCTGTGCGAGAGAGAGCTTCATTTATTACAACGCCGCTTTTCTTCCAAGTTTTGCCAGCGGCAAGATGCATGTGAGCTCGACTGTCTATTACTGTCGTGCCGTGCAACCGTTTCGAAGAATTTGTTTGCAGTGCCTAAAGAATGCCGTACTCAAGCGAGCAGAAGGCGAACATGGTCTTAACCTTGGGAGCGGCACAGGGCGACAAGAGGAAAGCTGCCAAGGTATACCGAAATTGGCAATGTGGGGGAAGACCTAGCGCGAACACAATTATGAGGAGTTACTTGACGCTGAAAGAAACAGGTAGCTTCAAGACGCGGCACAGAAAGAGGACCATCAGTGAAGAGGCTGAAGGAGACGTTTTTTTCAAACGCCAGTGGGTCGGGCGGCATGGACCAATGGCATGGCCTGCAAGGTCACCGGACTTGACACCTCTTGACTTCTTCTTGTGGGGACATGTGAAAGACCGAGTGTACCGCAAACCTACAACTACAGCAGAAGCTCTTAAAGGCAGAGATTGCTGAGGCCTGCAGCGAGATACCGTCTTGCGTGATCAAAAAAGCTACATCGGACGTGCTCAACTATGGCAGAAGGCGACTTGTTTGAACACATTCTTTCGACAGACATCACAGCGAATAAATCTCTACAACCGTTGTCCATGAAAATAGCCATCTGTGTGAAACTTTTGAACGACGTGGGAAGGCACATAAGTAATATGAAATTACAAATTCTCTGCCGACAAGAAATGGACAGGAAGTTAAAAAGCAACCTTATGTGTCAGTTTACAATTCTTTCTTTTGGGACAACCAGCGTAATTCACATGACGTTATCAAGCTTGTTATAATGCGTGTTCGCTCGTTGGGGTCTTGCTTCCAAATTCGAACTCATGAGCTTGTCATTTTTCCACCGCATGCATTCTGCTAGCGTGAGAGTGCAATTATCGCCGCAGAAACGGGAGCAGCGATGTATTTCAACTGCCGCCCGAACCCAGTGGCGTTTATCTCGGAACCAAGCACAACGCGAAGCTCTGTCGTGGGCAGCACGAAAGGCGCGAAGCGAGTGATGTTTTTTACAAAGCATGGTTGAGAGCACTGTAATCGTAGCGCATTCGGGCGCACAGAGCGCGCTGTCACGTGGTATTCTTAAACTCCGCGGGCGTTTCTTTTTTTTTTTTTTTGAATAAGAACGGTTATACTAAGTTTATCTCGTTGGAAGTGCCTGGGTTCGGCAATATTTGTGGAGTTCCACAACTTTCCTATTGACGCCTGAACGTTTCAAGCTATATTTAAAAAGGTAATTAATTTATCTCGGCTAATTACTAAAGAAGAAAGATGAGCAATAAGATGGTACTGTAAATTTAGATAAACGCTAGCAACATCCACGCGATTTCGGTTCTGAAGAACGCATAGGTTTTTTAAAAATCTTAGTCCAAGTTAACTGGGATATAAAAGGATAGAAAGTTGGACGAGTTGGTACGGTAACATGATATTGGAATGTAGCGCGAAGTGAACACGGACACAAAAAGGAGCAGACAGGACGAGCGCTAACTCTCGACTAAATTTTTATTAAAACGAAGAAAAAAATATATAGGTGATTGCAAAAACCGCAGCATACGAACGTGACAAGGTAAAAAAAAAAATCAGGTGAACATATCAGGAGGTATGGAAGTCAAAGATGGAAACACAAAAATGATTACTTCATATTAGTACACGTACTGTGAAGGTACTGAAATTCGCAATCTAAAAGAGACAAAGATGCATGGCT
Organism: Dermacentor andersoni; assembly: GCF_023375885.2. Taxonomy (NCBI): domain Eukaryota; kingdom Metazoa; phylum Arthropoda; class Arachnida; order Ixodida; family Ixodidae; genus Dermacentor; species Dermacentor andersoni. The sequence continues at coordinate 61,899,719 of NC_092816.1, read as the reverse complement.
AACGAAAGTGTCTCCTAATATTTTGATGTGGAATGCCTCGATTATTTCCCGTGTGGTTTGGTATTTGTGTCTGGAAAGAATTTTTGTGTCTTCAAAGAAAGGTTCACATCCACAATTGAAACAAAGTGACGCTAAATGTGATGCGTTAGGGTTGTTTAGTGAATGTTTGTGTTCTTTTAGTCTGATATTGATGCACCTGCCGCTCTGTCCAATGTAAGTTTTCCTGCACTTGAGTGGAATCTGATAAACTATACCGGTGTTACAATGCACTAAAGGGGACACATGTCTAACGCCGCAATCATGTTTTTTTTTTTTTGCCACCCTGTTCAAGTTTCCTATTTATCATAGGGCACATGTTAGACAACTTGCGGGGGACCGAGAAAACTGTATTGACGTCATATCTATTGCCCACGTTCCGTAAACCATGGGATAATGTACATAGAGTACCACAGCAAACTTTTTTTTCTGTTTTTCTTGTTTCTTACCGGGGCTTTTTACCCATTTTAAAAGCTTTTCACAGGTTAGTGATAATAAATTCACAGGATAATTGGCCTTTCCAAGCCTTTCTATTTGTTGTGAAAAACTTTGTTGCATATTGTGTGGACATTACTTAGTAATGGCAGACCTAAGAGTTGAATGAGCTATCCCCTGTTTAACAAGTTTAGAATGACAAGAAGGAAATTCAAGCAGTGGCTTCTTAGCCCCAGGCGAATAATGCCAACAGACATGTTCATTCTGGAACGTTAAGCACAGATATAAAAACTGTTAATTTGTTGCTCTGGATAAGCTCAAGCGTGAAACCTAGACCCCCACCACATTCCCTAAAAACTTTTAAAATATCCGTAGCTTTCTTGGTGTAGTTATCGCGAGAACAAAACACCAGGTAGTCATCTACGTATCTAAACGCATGCACCGCCAATTCCTTAAGATTGTTTTGTAGTTTTCTATTGACGCGACTTAGATAAATATCACTCAAAACTGGCTCAACATTTGAACCAGTCCAAACTCCCGATTTTTGTACATACATAGAACTACCCCATTTTACAACGGTATTCTCTATGTAGAACAACAAAAGCTCTAAAAAAAGATTCCACGGGCATCCCACAGTCCTGAGTAAACCGGAACTCATCATTGTTGAGCGTCACTGCTTCTTTAACACTACACATTAGTTCCGTTTGCGGAAGCGAATAAAAAAAGATTTTTTACATCAACACTGACTGCCGAGCATTTACCTGGATTATTTTCTGCTAGGAAGGCTACAATTTCTTCCGAATGTCTTATCAGGAAGGGGTCATTAAGACGAACTGAAGACAACACATTATGCAAAAATGTTGAGATAGTGTACAGCCACGTTCCTTCTTCAGAAATAATGGCTCGAAAAGGAACTTCCGGCTTATGTGTCTTAGCACTAAAAGATATGTCGAGGTGCAGACCCTTGGAATGTTTGACTCCCGACGCGAGGCGCTCCAGACCAAATCTCTCAAGCAAATCAATTGCAGTTTTCTTCACTTTCTTTAGATTGGTAATTTCTGGAACAAAATTTTTGTCAATAGCGGTTTTAGCTCTTTGTGTGTACAATTCTTCAGGAACAACAGCAAAGAAACTTTCTTTGTCCGCAGTAACCAAACTAAGCTCATGCTTGACGAAAAAACGTGACACACCAGTTAGGTTGTCTGACTTACAGGGCTGAGGTTGAGAGTTAGCGCTCGTCCTGTCTGCTCCTTTCTGTGTCCGTATTCACTTCGCGCTTCCAAGATCATGTTAGCTGGGATACCCTGTATATAGCAACGATATGTTTATTTGAGGCTGCACAATAAATATCTCCTTCAGACTTTAAACAGCATACGTTTGTCTATTCATATCAGCTTGAAACCTTATCGTTTCTTTATTGTTTTTCATCTTTATTTGTCCTTTTCTATTTATTTTTAATGTAATTCTGGGTCATGATCACGTCAGTACATGAATTGTGCCATGTTTTTTTTTTTTAAGAAGAAAGCGAGCTTACTGGGAAACGTCAGGACTTCCTATGTTAGCTTGCATGTCAGTGGGCCAAACTGCATTGCAGAGCATATGTTTAGCGGACAGAGGAAGCGATATTTCACGCGAAACAAAGACGCTTTCGTCGATATGATTTGCTCTGTAAAGCGTGCTTTGCTGTTAGACAGGTCAGTCCACGGTGAAGCTTTGTTGAGTTAAGGAGGGATAAACCAAAATAGGCTAAAAGAAGGTAGGGTAAACCGATAATAAGAAATAAAGAAAAAAGTGTCGGGTTTTAGGTTATAGCCCCAAAGGATCATGCACAACCTGAGGAACAAGACGGGGAAACGACGAATTAGGACGGCCGATCCAAACTATTTAGAAAGGGCGCCAGAATTGCGCACACCGGTATTTACAAATACGCGCGCTTGTGTTTATATGTCATCTTAGTTGTTTTGGTAATGTATTTTTTTTTTATTGAATAACGCGACCTGATACGCAAAATGCATTCAGTTTCTGACGCGTTTGTTATTTGACACAACAAATATTTCGTAGTGAGCGGGATTAAGTAGTCATGCGTCCACGTGACTGTTTCGTTTGGAATTTTTGGCCGATCTTACCTGGGTATTTTTCTACATCGGTTTGTCCCAACGTGCAAAAAATAAAAAGCGCATTCGAAGTGGGCAGTGAAGAAAACTCATTTTAAAGTGCCGATCTGAGTGCGCTTCCGTCAGATCACGTGCATTCTGCTAGGTCACTGTTCATTTACATGTGACAAAGAAAGGGCTGACAAAGCAGAGTCACGCTCTTCTTCAGAGGGAAAAGGGCTGACGAAGAGGCGAAAGAAACTTTAAATGAAGGGTTTGGCGACCGATGAAATTCAATTGAAAAAAATCACTTGCATTCTGGTGGAGACGTTTCAACCGTTGTTGAAAATGGAGAAACGTATGAGTTTTTCTCAAAATGTCATTCTTGCATATTTGATACCTTTGATACACATTTTCCAGAAAACTACTTGCCAGATTATAGTGAAATTTTCGCTGTTTATAGTAGATTGCGTTGCTAACGATATTATCTAATTGTCGAAAAACATTTAAATCCTGAAGTTCTTTTCTTGTAGGTCACGACAAGTGTGAACAGCATTCTTTTTATTTTAAATCATGATAATACAAATGAATTTTTTTAAAAGTTCCGCTTGAAGAAAGTAATACGTTGACTATACCTGCCACATTAAGTGACTGTTTTTTCATTAGTGTATGAAAAACAGTACATCGAAATTTGAAACTCTCGTCTAGAATTTGGCACATAAATGCAGAAACTATTACCTCTGTCGGAAAAGTAAATAACTATTGAACTTTAAGTTAAATGGCATTGCCGTTCAGCACACGAAATCTCGTATTAATGCATTTAGTAGTTCTTACGATAGAAAATTGAAACCGACGTGACACATTTACCTAACAAGTCCCCTCTTTCACGAGAACCGAGATTGGTGGCTGCAATTATATCGGTGGCAATAGTGTGTTGCTCTTGCGAGCAACGCACTATTGCAGCGCATTCCTTGGTATTCATCGTCGTGAAACGCATCCAGAAAATCGTATGATTGCTGGCCGCAGACCCGCAACAGGCGCCTGACAGGTGGTGCAGAGATTTTTGCGTGCTGTTTCATAGTAGAGGTAGCAGTTGATGAAAAAAAAAGTTGCTAAATATTTATTTATTTACTTATTTATATACTTACAGTAATAAGCTCATTAGGAGTGTATTACAGGAAGCTATACCAAAGGTATACGGACTGGATTCCAAGGGAACGGAAGCGTAGCAGGGGGCGGCAGAAAGTTAGGTGGGCGGATGAGATTAAGAAGTTTGCAGGGACAACATGACCACAATTAGTACATGACCGGGGTTGTTGGAGAAGTATTGGAGAGGCCTTTTCCCTGCAGTGGGCGTAACCAGGCTGATGATGATGATGATACCAAAGGTGCGGCTCAAGAGACACTTTACTTAGACACAAAAGACTAAAATATGAAAAAAAGAAAGGAAAATAAAAATAAAATAGTCAGCGGCTGATGTTTAGGCCAAGGCACCGAATTGCTGAAGGAAATCGGAACTAAGTCGCAAAAAAGCGAAATGAAAAAGAAATGAATAAGGAAAGCTGGGCATGGCTCTGGAAATGTACCTTTACCATGCAAAATGATCACGTCGGCCAACGAGTTTCATCTGTCAGCCGTGCAAGAAATGAAATGAGTGGAACACATTCGCCGTTCTTTCTTTTATATATATGTGTAGACAGCTTTAAGGTGGCATCCCTTGTTCTATAAATTTTACAAGCAGGAAGTCGCTGGTATGAAGGAATTCTTGACGGGGTCGGTGTGTCTGTCACTTTTGTCCGTTCCTAATCTGTAGAACTGTTATAAACGCAGCAGCTACGTCGGTGAGAGGTGTGTCACAGCTCTCTGATATAAAAATTTAGTTCCCAGCCTATTTAAATGCATGTAAAACGCACGTCAGGCAACCGCTGTGTCGATATTGCGTGACATTGTTGATCTTATCTGAACTACGATAAAAAGAAAAGAAACTCATATTACCGAATAAACCACGGAGGCTGAAAAGTTTTCTTTGTGTGTTCGCAGAATTTGGATTCGAAGGTAAGCAAAAATATTTAAACATTCGATAAATTAGACCAGCATCTACAAAAAAATGCTCTTTTTTTTACGCAGGACTGTTCGTAAGAGCAGGTGCCAGCTAAATGTAATGATCGACACATTAATATAAGGGACGAATAACGAAAGCCTTTGTGAATTCGGCCTCTGAAACGGACATATTTAAAGTTTATTAATTATTACTAATAGGAATGGGCACTTAGAGTTAAATATTCCTGTGCCAACAACACACAGCATGCCAAATAATCGAGCCGAGGAAAGAGTTTTCTGTAGGGCGCGCTGCCACTTCGCGCGTGCGAATTCACCGCTCACGTTTGGGTACGCGGGTCAAGCTTCTGAGCTGACTAAGCGCTGATGCAAATAGTTAGCGCATGCGCTCCTCGCAACGCGTGGGTGACCATGGACTGAACGTGGCTGGCTAGACACATTGGATTAAAGCAAACGTCGACACAGCAACGCATCTGTCATCGTTCGAGATATGCCACTTTCGTGCCAACCATGACCGACTGGCAACCCCAGTTTTCAGTTGCGCACTCAAACAGCCACAACGCCACCTGGTCAGCGATGGTTTTCCATACGGGGGTTCACTTTCGCGCGCTGCAGCTCCTAGTAAGCATATAATACAGCGGGTAGAACCGTTTGTTAAAGCAACCTGACGCAAACGTGTCTCCTCTAACCGCAGCGACCATCACGGTGACGACGCACGGCGGCATGACAAGGACGAAGATGGCGACATGACCGTGACAAGCGACGACGACACGGTGATTTTTCACTTTTACTTTTTTGCCCGAATTGATGCAGCGCCTTCGCAGCACTTTGTACCGTGGTGGTACGCTGCATTCCGCCAAAATGTTCGTGACAGACATGCTGCGAATGAATTGTTTAACAGCTGACAGTAATAGAGCAGGCAACGCTGCTTAAGTTCTGCATTGGGCGAGCGTATTACTGTTATCTGTATTTATTTTTTTGGCAACCGTTGCAAAAGAACAATTACATTGCCACAAATGCCGCGAGAGATGAATGAAATACGACGAGCAACTGGCGGAGTAAAAGTAAACGGTTCGTAACCGCGGGCCCCACCCATTCGGGTTTGCGATCAATGTGACAATGGAGGCACCTGCCAATAACGGTTTCTGTGAAAGATCAAATCTTCGCACATTCGGTCCTTGTAGCTCATTTTTTCGCGATTAGAAGATTAGATTAAAAGGAGTTGTGACGTTCCGAAACTCAGTAATGGGAGAGCTGACGGACACATCACCTCATAAATTTTCTCTAACATTATAAAGGCTATAAATTGAATTGAATTCTGGGGTATTACGTGCAAAAACCACGATTCTATTGTGAGGCACGCCGTAGTGGGGCACTCTGAATTAAATTTGACCACCAGGATATCACTCCGATAAAGTAGGTAGCGGGGGAGTTCTCTGACGTTCCTCCATCGGTTCGTGAGAACATTACAGTCGCGCCCATACCTAGGAACATGCACCCGATCATTATCGCGCTAGAGGGAGGGCAAGGGCGGCCAACCTCCTTGGGCAAATACAGTGATCGGTGACAGGTCGGCTTTGTGGATGCTGCCTCTTGTTAGTGGCGTCGGGCGTTCACCATCGTCACTGTCGATGGTCGCAAGGAATCACCAATGCTGCCTCGGTTCGGACCAGGGACTCGTAAATTGCTGAACAAATGGCTATTGCGCTAGCCGTGCTCGATAGCTCAAGGGATGTTATTATGTATAGCGATTCAAGGTCTGCAGTTAGAGCATTTGAAGAAGGCACCGTTTCCAAACAGGCCCTCAGACTTCTTGGCAGCAAGGAGATCGCGCACTACTTCATTTATTGGTTACCCGCGCATCAGGGTCAGATAGAGTGCTCCTCCCAACCTCAACGAGTCGGATCACGGGGCTAGGTGCGAACTTGCCCACCGCGCTATCCCCCACCTATCGGAAGCCGACTCCCCAGAGAACAGGGACACGCCCTCCAACTACGACGAGATTACTAAACACTACTATCTCAGCCGTAGAACCTACTTCGTTCCTCATCCGCGGCTCAATAGAGCTCAAGCATTAACGTTTCGTTTACTACAAACAAATACGTATCCCAATCCGTCGCTCTTACATACGATCTCTCCGGATACTTACACCGACGGTACTTGCCGCGATTGTGGAGAAATAGCCACGTTAGAACAGATGCTCTGGCGGTGTGTCCGGTCACGCTCTATCATCGATAACAGCTCGGCCAGATGGGAAGCGGTTCTCCGCAGCAGTCTTCTGGCTCACCAACGCTGGGCTGTCCAGAAGGCCCACGATGCGGCCGAGAGGCTTGGCCTTCCGGTTCCCACGTGGGAGTGGCCCGCTTCTTGATGACTCACGATCTGCAGGAGCTCAATAAAGTTTTGTTGTATACCATACCATACCAGGGGATCATTACCGTGCCCCCAATGAAAGACCCTAAAATCTCTGCAAACGTAAACTATTTCTATGAAATGCTTCAGCTTAAAGTAGAATTTCTATAGGTGCCTTACATATTTAACTAAATGTTATCTACAGTATGCATATACTGTGGGTTGTGTGCGAGCAATAAGAAAGATACATAGATATAGAGGAGTGGCGAAGTTTTCCATAAGATGTAGGGTGTCCGAATCTGTTTCGGTGAGCCCGTGTGTGCTAATGCGCGTGCTCGCGCGTGTGTGTGCGTTTTGGGATCCTTCTGCGTACTGCAGAAGGATCCAGACTCGCGTATTGCCTGCATTTGCCTCGTTCGAGCGGCTCTTTCGTGGAACGAACTGATTAAATGTTTGCCAACGTTCGCGCCGTCTTAAAGCGGTCTATATTTAAAAGATCCAACACGTTCTGCCTGTAAAACTTGGCTGCTTCAGGTTTTACAGATATGCGAACTCTCAAAAGTTCTAACGCACCGCAAACATGGACAGTAGCCACGAATACACGCATCACAGTGATATCATTTCAATTAGTGCCCCCGGTTCTCCATCAAAGACCGCGTACGGTCTTTCGGTAAGTTCACCCGCAACATTGCCGGTATTATAGCAAAGTGACGCGCATGGCTACATCCCCGATCTGTTCACGGCTAGGCTGGACATTTTGTGGCGCCGTGATAATTGTCGTCTTTACTCAAGCGCTCTCGCGCCCGCATACTGCACCACAATAGCTCTGACAAAGAGAGGTTTCTTTAAGGCCTCTTACTACACCAGTATTTGTTCCTGTCGATCGTTTAGTTGGCGTCAGAATTCCCAAATAAGTGATCGAGGCACAAGCAGCGTATGGGTGTCCGGTAGTTGAACTGCGAATAGACGCGAATGGATGGTCCACATCCCCCGCGGTTAACTGCCATGAGTTGAGCTGGATTACGCCCTCTGGGCTAGGCCTAGCAAAGTTTAGATAGATAGATAGATAGATAGATAGATAGATAGATAGATAGATAGATAGATAGATAGATAGATAGATAGATAGATAGATAGATAGATAGATAGATAGATAGATAGATAGATAGATAGATAGATAGGAAATGAAAGTAATGGAAATGTTGCGAGGTTTACCAGACGCCCGTCGGGTTTGTTGCACAGCACAGAGAGGAAGAGATATTGGGGCGAAAGAGAGAGAGAGAGAGAGAGAGAGAGAGAGAGAGAGAGAGAGAGGTGGAGAGAAAGAGCGTAGTTGCGCGTAAACGTGAAGGCGTACCACAACTCTATAAATGGTCGCGGAGACCTGTCCACATGAGGTACTACAGTAAGGCACTTGTTGCTTTCTGCATCAGTGGCGCGTCTGCGGACATCGTCCAAGGATCTTTGCATCCGATAACGGTGTTAATCCCAATAGGTTTAATGTCGTTTGGAGAGATTCACACTGGACGTCGTACTGGGAACAAAGGCACGCAATGTGTTCAAGAGTTTCTTCGCGTCCACGATATCAGAAGAAGCCAACAAACACTGACACCAAGGACAATATAGGGGAAATTACTTGTGCTTAATAAATGAAATAAAGAAACGATAAATTAATGGAAATGAAAGTGGATGAAAAAACAACAACCGGTTGTGGGATCGTTCCCCACCTGCGGCAAGTTGTTTTTTCATCCACTTTCATTTCCGTTAATTTATCGTTTCTTTATTACATTTATTAGGCACAAGTAATTTCCCCTATGTTGTCCTTGGTGTCAGTGTTTGTTGGTTTCTTATAATATGACTAATAAAAATCGGGCTTCTCGGTTAACCCCATTTCTTCTCGTTTATTACATAACGAGGGTCTAGAATCCGGCAACATTGATGCCTTCAGGTAGTATGTGTGGGTTTATTGACCGGTTGCCATCGCCCCCCCCCCCCCCCCCCCAAAAAAAAAAAAAATGAGATCACGTACTCGTGACGCCTGTGGCAGAAAGGATGTTCGACATCCGCCCCCAAGGTCCGTGAGTGGTGGCGCTGGCTAACACTTCCAGGGTTCTACAAAGAAACATAAATACCCAAGAAAATGGATGGGGAAGTGGCGCCGCGGTAGCTCAATTGATAGAGCATCGCATGCGAAATGCGAAGGTTGTGGGATCGTTCCCCACATGCGGCAAGTCCTTTTTCATCCACTTTCATTTCCATTTATTTATCGTTTCTTTATTTCATTTATTAAGCACAAGTAAATTCCCCTATGTTGTCCTTGGTGTCAGTGTTTGTTGACTTCTTATGATATGACTAATGAAAATCGGGCCCCTCGGTTAACCCCCTTTCTTCTCGTTCGCTTCCGCGAGTCACATATATGCGTGTCCCCAATCCCAATGAAGAACGACTAAACCTTTGTAAATGACACCCTGAGCCAGAGGCGGCAGAGCAATGACGTAGAGTGGGACGCATTTATTGGCACTTGCCGCTTTATGGGATGATACAGTGTGTGCATACAGCGCTAGAGGTTAAGAGAAGGCCAATAAGTGTGTTCATACAGTTCGAGATAGGAAATTAAGCTTTCTTAGAGGGTCTGTTCTGGATAGGAGGATCGGAACCATTCGAGCTCCTTCATAATACCAAGCAGCCTCATCGGCGAAGCCATTGCCAGCAATGTCGGTGTGTTCTGGCAGCCACTCGAATATGATGTCACCCGCCGTGGTTGCTCAGTGGCTATGGTGTTGGGCTGCTGAGCACGAGGTTGCGGGATCGAATCCCCTCCACGGCGGCCGCATTTCGATGGGGGTGAAAATGCCTGTGTATTTAGATTTAGGTGCACGTTAAGGAACCCCGGGTGGTCGAAATTTCCGGAGTCCTCCACTACGGCGTGCCTCACAATCAGAAAGTGGTTTTGGCACGTAAAACCCCATATTTTTTTTTAAAAATATGGTGTGATGCTCTTTACAGAGAGCTTGATGGTGTGGTCCCCTTTTATCTCGTGTACCAACTCTTCACGATTCCTGTAATGTAGGGCAAATTAAAAACACTGAAGTGTAGCCTTAGAGTGGCAAAACATGATCCATCTGAGAGGTTACGATTGCAGAACGTATTTTACAGCAGCATGAAGGGCAGCAAGGTCTGCCGTCATTGATCTTATGGTGCCTGTGGCAGTTTGAACTTGGTTGTAGTCAACGCAACTGGAATGAAAACAGCACCTGTAGTGCTGGTGGGTGATACCGACGGATCGGTAGAGATGTGTTTTTGGTCCCCATAGTCTCGTTCATTAACAGTAGCGTAATCCCTTTCAATGCTGCTCTTGGGTGACTGACCTTCTTAGTTGCCCCCGGAATACTTACGCGCAACTGAGGCTGCTGGAGATACCACAAGAGAAATGAAGGCCTAGCTACTGATGTGTATACTGATGGAAGACAACTCTGATGTGTGACGATAACTGCCGAAAACGTGGCTCGAGGTCTTGTGAGCGGAAGAGGGCCAAGTGGCGATAGAGGATGCGTGAAAGATGAGCGCACGCCCTGAGGCAATCGATGACGATGCATGTTCGGAACGGATTGTCTTTGGCGATCACGACTGTTACAGAGATTGAAGTACAGCGTCGAAGTCCCAAACGCGTGTGCATTGCCAGGCCCTGACAGCTTTTCAATAAGTGAACGTTCGACTTGTACGCATTGGACGGCACAGGGCGTAGCGTAAGAATTTTAGAGATAGAGTTATGAGTTAGTAAAGCATGAAGCGTACAAATGTGTCCCATGCTTTCTTCCGCACATAACTCTCAGTATGCGTGCGCAATGGACGACAGTCTCTTTTTTTTTTCTGATGTGGGCATTGGTGGCTCAACGAAAGATTTCGGTCGACTATTACACCCAAGAATTGATCTTCTTCTTTTTTTCCCCCAGATGTTATCGTCCGTCCGTTAATGGAGACTGGGTAAATCGTTATAGGAATTGGAGTGTGAAAGCAACTTAGGAGAGGAGGAGTATCGGCAACGTCGAACAGACACCAACATCCCCATCAAAACTGTCAATAATAAAAAAAGAAAGAGCTCTCCTCAAAGCTAGAATTTGAAGGCAGTTTGACGACTTGATGTTCAGCGTTGCTGTCTGCCAGAGTCGCTCGCTCGCTTGAACGCGAGTGTGGCAGCAGAATTCCAAAGGCAAGCCTTGACGTACGGCTTTGTTGGTAATACATACTTAAGATTATTTTAATCGCACTGACCACGAGGACAAGCGAGTGGACACACATAAGCGCCAACTTCAACAAATGCTTTATTGAAAACAGGTGCACATATTTATAGGCATGCAAACCACGCTCATGCGCATGCGTCAATAAGCAAAGGCAACTGTCATCGGAATAATACCAAAGGATAGTTTGTCTTGCGTATAATATGTTGCGAGTCCGATGAGGGTCACTTCGAACAAATCGGGGCTGGAACAAAGTGGAACAAAGTGCCCCCTGCGGTAGGTCATAACACGTGTAATGTTCAGCTGTGGTACCATCTTGGGTTTGTACAGAAATGACCGGCTGTGAGACGTGTTGTCAGTGCGAAATGTGTTTGCGCAATAACTTTTTGTGACAAGATTACTTTTTGTATGGACAAGATTACTCTTACGTGTATTGCGTCTACAGTGCGCATCCGCATATTGGACAACGTGTATATAGTATCTCATTGTACCATAACATAATCACCCGCCACCTACCTTTCCCTGTATTTCCCACTTCCCCTTTCCCCAATGAGGAGTAGCAGGCTAGAGACACGCTCTCCAGGCCGACCTCTCCTCCTTTCTCTCCATTAAAATCTACTCCTCCTCCTGACCGGCTGACTATAGGCCGCGTCAACAATGAAACATGCAGCCGTCAATTCTGACGGCCTCCTGGCAGCTGTGGATGGCTTCATGGGCAGCATTGTCATATGCGCTTCTGACGCACTTGCGGGCTTTCTCTTGTCGACCAAGAGTTGCGAGATAAATAACGCTGTCGATATAGGCCCGGCCCCGACGAAAACATGCCATGAATGCACGCATCATGTACTAAAACGTACCATGTACACCCGTGAGCAAAAGCATACGGACTACAGGGTCGCCGAAAAAAACAGACTTTCTTCGTAATTAACACGCATAAAAGGAAATGACGACTGCACTAGACAATTCGCAATATGAAGTTTGGACTGCAATCTTTAATTTCAAGTTGCTTTCACAGAAAAAAGGAGAAAATTAGCTTTACCGCGTGACCTCTGGTTCGTATACTTTTGCTCACGGCTGTTCATTGTATGTGCATTGTAGACACAGCTTCGTATAAAAATTCGATTCGGTTTTATTTGAGTACTATATTAAAGGTTACATTATTGGTGTATAGTGAATAAAATGTTTATCATGGAAAATAAAATTTCTTCACGATGAGAACCTTCAAACATTTATTTAACCAAATACCTATACGTATATGCCGCAGGGCAAGCTTCAAATATATATTTACTCTCCTTGAATAAACTTACAGTAAACAGCACGAAAAAAAAAAATATATAAGACACGGGGATGGAAAGCAACTAGACGGGGCAAGCGTTGTCTGGTTTCTTTCCTTTCTCGTGTTTTTTCGCGCTGTTTGCTGTCAGTATGAATCCCCAATTAGCACCTGTAGCTACCTTGCCTTGAAGAAAGCTTTGTATTATCCCTTCAGTCATGAATTATGATCGACTGTCGATTACTTTTAGAAATGGTTTAGGCGCATAAAATAAGACACGGACAACAGCATAAAAGGCACGAACAGGCGCACACTCGCAACCGATCTTTATTTTACCCGATGCGAACAGAAATATACACAGGTGAGGTCACATGAGATAGAAATCAAATCTAATCATATCCTATCAGCCAGGAAACTAAACTCATACTCGTGAAGAGACAATGACAGAACGTTGATACACCCGTCAGCAAACTTTCTTATATATATCGCCTCTGCTAGTTCCCGTGCCACCGTATCCTTACTTTTTCGTGATATATGCATGTGTTTCCCAGCAGAGGTTCACACGTGCATACTTTGCACTGATACGGCAAATGCGAGCCAGTACCATTCTTGATTTATAGAGCTTGCTCTCGCAGGTGGTCATTTATACAACGCCTAGTTTAGCCGGTGTATACCTTGCCGCATTCTAAAGGAATCTTATACGCGACGCCAGTGGAACATCTTTTCAAGAAACGCTTTTCCTGGTCCTTTACACACTCGGCCCTTTTTACGGAAGACAGGCGCGCACAAATGCGAGAAAGCTCCCGAAGAGCCGAAAACACTACCGCGGTACATCGTACCTAGAAGGAACATTCCTTAACGAATGAGCAACATTGTGTATATACGGAATGGCAACAGGACGCGTTTTCCGTTTCTTTTCACGTTCTTCTGAAGCATTCGGAGGCTGACGCCCAAATTTTTTCAACGAAGCTTCGCGCACCGGAGCTAACAAAGAAGCAGGAAAGCCTGCCGAGCCAAGCCTAGACAACTGCAAATTAAAGCTTTCCTGAATGACGTGGGGGCAAGACCTAGTTAGAGCCAACTGTAAGCTAGTAATGGCAATAGCTTTCTTTACTGTTTTCGAATGGGCAGAATGAAACGGCAAGAATTCTTTCTGTGCACGGGAGCGGTACATCTAACAAACATGGTTTTCACGAAGGGCGAGATGAAGGTCGAAAAATTGCAGCTTGTCAAAAGTAGGAAACTCATGGGTAAACTTGAGCCCTCGTACGAGCACTTTAAAAGTGTCTAATGCGTCCTTAACAGACTTTAGGTAGGCACAATCATGTTGTTTGTTCAAAACAATCTAAAGTCATCTGCATACCTAAATATCTGCAAATCGTTGTCCTTTAACAAAGCAGCTTCCAAGTCGTGGTCAATGTTCGCAAGAAAAATGTTGCATGACACAGGCACCAGACATGACCCTATACATATACCATTACTCTGCACAAACAACTCATCTTCAAAAGAAATAAACGTTTCCCCAAGATAAAACTCCAAAAGAGTTAAAAAGCTTTCTACCGGAAGTGAGGATGATGTGGCACGGGAACTAGCAGTGGCGATGTATATGAGGAAGTTTGATGACCAGCGTATGACCGTTCCGTCATTGTCTCTTCACGAGAATGTGTTTAGTTTCATGGCTCATCGGATATGATTAGGTTTGGTTTCTACCTCATGTGACCTCACCTGTGTATGTTCCTGTTCGCATGCCTGAGGGTATATAATTGAAGCATCGGGGAAGATAAAAATCAGTTGCGAGTGTGCGCATGTCCGTTGTCTTTTATTCTGTTGTCCGTGTCTTATCTTCTGCGCCTAAAACCACTGCTAAAGACCATGTACCAACTAACCCGGTAGCAGACGTTACTAGACTGTCGATGAATGTGTCAAATTTACGTAATTTTATGCCATGGTGCTGGAGACTCCATTTAAAGCAAATTGAGGTGGTAGAATGACTCTGTTGCATATTATAATTATCGTGCAGTCAGTCCTGCTACGTTTCTTCATCAAAAATGTCGTATCACCTGCTCGAATTACATGCGAAGAATAATTATTGGCTTCAAACAATGCTTAAAAAATACATTTTGCAATTGCTACTGAAACGCCAAAGCGGTCGTCTGCAGTGATACACTTCACTCAGAGGTGAAATACTCTAGTTATACCCAGAATGTTCAAGTTACCCTGAACTTAATGTTCGTCCTCTACTCTTACCACCACTGCACAGAAAGTAAGTCGCCTACAGAAATGCGTACGCCGTCACTGAACGGGTTACACAAAGTAGGCATTAGTTACGTGGCTTGGATATTGACAACTCCCAAATTAAATTATCAGTGGAGGGAATATAAAGATAGGTATGTCCACGATAGTCGCACAGCCAACAGGCATCATACCACATTTATACCTTATATACTCACTATATTCACGTGTGCACAGATGGCTCGTACCAGAACAATTTCTCTGCATCCGCTTTCGTCATACCGGATTTGACGTTACAGCAAACGTTTAAGTTACCCTGAGTGACACCTCCGACGCTCGCTGAGCTTTCTTGCTTTTCTATCTGCGTTGTATGTCTTAGCATTGTTGTGATTGGCCGTTTACGCCGCGGCAACCTGCGGTCACGGATAACGCAATCATGGGAAACGGGCCGATGGCCTCGTCAAGGTCGTTCTCAAATATGATGTTGTATGGCCACCACTGGAGTACCTCGGTCAGGAGAGGTTTGGGCAGTTAGCAAGGATGCGGTCCTTCCCCTGTCAGCCGCCCAAATTGGCACGCCCATGTCGGAGACGCGGTCTGTCCAAGGATACGGTCCTTCCCCTGTCAGCCGCCCAAATTGGCACGTCCATGCCGGAGACGCGGTCAGTGCGAGGATACGGTCCTTCACCTGTCATCAGTCGCCCAAATTGGCACGTCCACGCCGGATACGGGGTCAGTGTGCTATCCCCCATCCTCTGTTAGTGTCCAGTGATGTGCGTGTGTTTCCGACAAAGCTCCATTTGGAAGGAAAGGGCAACAAACCTCCGGATTGGTGGGACCTGAGGCCATCGGTCTCCTGAAGCCGGATTGGGTGAGGCGACTGAGCATTGACCGCGCAGGGCATAAAAAGAGCGACGGACCGCTGGAGTCATCGGCTGCTACAATTTCTTCATGAACTTTTTTTGTACTACTTTGAATTTTCTTTTAATTATGTAATATAAACTTGTATGTAAAACGTCCTGGATGTCGGGAACAGCCCCCCGTTCTCTTACTCCTCCACGAACAAAGTACATTCCACTTCTTCGGATTCCCAGTCGCAACAGCATCAATAGAAAATGCTAAAAAAATATTTTTTAGTGATTCTCAAGCGGTCTTCACATTAAATAGAAATGTACGCAAGAATTTGGTGAGTACACATTTATTACATGAAACGCATTAAGAGCAAACAAACGCAAGGGCGAAGGATCACATTGTAGCGCTTCAGTGGATACCAGGGCGTTGCAACATTGCTGGAAACACAGCAGCACTTGCAGCTGTGAAACAGGCACACATGAACCAAGAGACAATACGTTCCCTCTTTTCCGTATAGTGAAGTCCACCTGTTTCTGAGACAGATATCCCGCCATTGCTAAAAAAGAAAGGTAGCCAGCAGTTCGAGGATGAAGTGCGCTCTTTCGTGCTATCCTGCGTTCGCCCCGTAGCAGTATTTTCCTTTCTGCCTGTAGGTCGCCGATAATTTATATTAATTAATTTACCGTAAACTACGCAGGACAATATCGGCTCACGCGTGGTACAGGGTTTGTGCGAGAGGCCTCCGGCCTGCAGTGTACTTAGTCTGATTGATGGCGATGGTGAATCTACCACTTAATTAGCTACCTAATGAACGAGCTGTCAATTAGAAAGCTCAGCGTTAAGAAACTCGCGAATGAAGCGCTTCCGGCGAGCTAACGGTCGCGCAGGGAGAGATTTATTATTACGAAAAAACTAAGAGGTCAGCGCACTCATATTTTAGACCAGTGTAGCAAGCCTGACATGCAAGGCGCACCTACTATTAGGTGGCGCCTTTGTTTCTCTTCATTTAAGAAGCTTGTTCTTGCGACCCATGAAAAACCAAAACGGGCGCTGGGTCAGGAGGAGGGGCATGCAAAAATTGTATATGTCGAAAACGCTTCGTCTGGTGGTTCTGTATTCTGTTTACAACTTTATTATTACTGTCTGTGTCATTAGGTGATGGCTTTTCTAAAATTTTATAATCAGGTATGCGAATGGTCAAAACACAAATGTGAAGCATGCATTTTCTGAAGCAGGGATTCATATGCTTGAGGTTTACGACTACAAAACAATAAAGGCGCACTAAGTACACTGCCACAGAGGTGGTCGAAAGGCGAGCAGCGTTAATTTGGGCCTTAAAGCAGCCAGTGAGCTCTTGGATCACCTTCGAGACTAACGTGCAGCCCTGGCGTTCAGTCGCGTCCCGGAATTTCTCCTGTCCGTGTTAAAAAAAAAATACATTTTACAAAGTTTCATACTAAGTAATCTTAAAATGAAGCTGTGTTGCCAGGGCATTCTTTGATTCTACAACTAAGCGACGGGAAGCTCAGTACGGCCTGTCCGCACCGAGCACAGTTCACGTGCACAGGTCGTGCGGATAATTGCGCTTTATTCACAATTTTGAAAAAATAACGCAGAAACAATGTGGAAAGTGGGTTTTTCTAGGGACGGCAATACCAAGATGTTTATGATAAAATCGTTTCTTTATAACGTTGTAAAGGGGAAGGAAAGGCAGAGAATCATGACCTCAAGGCCTGCAAAAATAATAAATGCGCGACTAAATCCCCTGACTCAGACCGATGAAGTCAGTGAACCGAAGTAAGCCTGGTATAGTGAAAGAATTCGCTGACTCAATCCACCGCTTACAGAAGCTTGGATTCCTGGAATGGATGGAGGGCAGTTTTGGCTTAGAAATTAATTTATTTTCTTTTTATTACGATAACATCATGGGATCATTCATGGTTTTCTCTGCATTGCGCGTTATTGTCGAAACGAAGTAAGGGAGAGGGGGAGACGCGTAGAGGCGTAGATGACAAAATAAATAAGAAGATAAGGCAGATAACAGCGCTGCAGAGGAGGAAGTAGGATCAGGCATTTACGTCCGCATCACGTGACAGTGCCGCCTTCGTTGTCTGAAAGGAGAACGCACGCATGCTAGTATTTAACGTGGTGCCGCGTTACGCCGGGCGCCGCGCCGATTTGAACATCCTTTTTTCACTGGATTGCGATGCCAGACGCATCGTCGCATGCATCACCCTCTCCACTCAATGTAGACCAGAGCCCCGTATTAAGAATAAAAGTTCTTACGTTATAGAACTGTTCGCAGGAGCAAATGCAAGCCAAACTTGATGCTGGAAATATAATTAGCGAAGGTGATCGGCCTATGGTTATGGTAACTTACGATCGAAAAAAGAAATTGTGAATTTTCCCCCAGGATTTGAAGCGTTTGTTGTAGGTGGCAGCGACTTTTGCCCGGTGCTGCGTAACTGGCGGAACAAGCGGAGAGCGACGAAGCGCATTATGTTCGGCCTTGAAACGTGCAGCGCGCGAATGCCCTGGAAAGTCCCCGGGACTCGCCAGGTGTGGTGGGCAGGGGATGACGCAGGGCAGAAGGGATGGACAGAAAATTTTTGCTAGAGGCAGGGTGTAGGCACTCGCCGTGCCGGATGGACCTCTCGCGAAGTGGTTCGGTTAGCCCGCATCTCCTGTTGACTCCCACTGTGGTAGACAGCTGAGTATAGCGGAAGGGGTCATCTAGAAGTCTGCAGAGCGTGTCGGATCTGAATGTCCTTCGCCGTTCATCCAGAGGTCACCAGCGCGACGATGCTAGCCCTGCCGGGTAGCAGGGCAGCTCGCGCGGCCTTCCTGGCTTTTGAGCCCGAGTGCAGATAATGCGCGAAACCCTGCAGTGTACGTCTTGAAGACGGTCGATTAGATGGTGTTGGTGCATCGTCACCGACTGCACACCATTCCAATGTGGTCAGAAGACCCGCAGTGTTTTGTGGCTTGAGATATGAAGCCAAAATGCGTGTTGACCTTCGTAATGTAATGCAGTAATGCATGTTCTGGTATTCTGGTATTATGTAATACACTACGCTTTTCTTCTCACGCTTTCGCCATACCCTCTTCCTCCGCTTTCCGCCTCATGGTTCCGCTACACGCTCCTCCTCCGCTTTCCTCCTCGCGACTTTCATCCCCCGCGGCGCTCCGCGTTCGCTCTTTCATCCTTCGGAGTGCTCGCTCGCTCGGTTAAGCCCACGTCGGCGCTCGCCGCAGGAACAGGCGCCTAAGAGCTGCGCTCTAAAATGATCGTCGTAAATGCTAACATTAAGGTAGTAACTGCTTGTCACGAAAGTGACTACCTAGGTATTAACATACAGGTAGCAGAAGTAGTGGTAGTAACTTTACTAACTGAAAAAAAGTCCAGCATAAACCATCTTAGTTCGATAGTCGACGTAATTGTGACCGGTATTTAAGCAATGTAGCGACACACCATATTGCTGCCCCCGAAAAGCGTCACGAAGAAGCGTGCCCACAGTCTCTACGTCGCGCTTTCCTCTGGACACGCTGCGCCATCTAGCGGTGGCGCCGCGAAGTCCGCGCGTGTCTGATTATATGAACGCCAAGATTATCTAGATATATATGCAAGGGTTCTACACCCGTCCGGCACCGAATAAATTTTAAGGACTTTTTTGTCATTTAATAGGGCGCACATATGCAGTGCCAGACACCCAGTGGCCAAGTGGGTCTGACGCTTGGTTTCGAAGCAGGTTCCCTCAACACAGCAACCCTATGCTCTACCGATTAGAGCATGGACTACCCAGTGACCCCAGTACTTTTGGGGAGCGTAAGTAGCCCCGCAGGGCACCTGTGCAACAGGATAAGTAATTAAATTTATGGAACGAAATTTATATGGCATAGTGTCTTCGCATATGTGCCCGAAGATGTAGCACATAATTGCTAATGCAACATAATGGAGCTATAGCTTATCTATATTTCGCATAACCCTGCCACAACACGGCCTAATAGACAACGGCCTAGTCGATTTTACTGACTTTGTAGTTAGCAGATTCTATTAACTTAGCCTCAGTGCACCTGCAATGATCACTTACGTAAGTAAATAGGTAGTGAAACGTTAGGAAATATCTGTCGCAGCTAGTAACAACAACTGTTACTAACTTTTTACTACCTTTCTTTTTTTCGTTTCTTTTTGAGGGTGCGCTTATATTTATTTGTTAGATAAACAGTCGATTCGTTGACTGAATAGTTCGTTGAAGTGGGCAACCCAACCCTTTTTCGTTTCTCTAGAAATCGCTCGTACCTGCTGTACTTGTGAGTTAATTTGTCTAAACATACACGCTGTAAATTGTGCCATAAACACGTGAAGAAATGAAGGTGCGGGCGACACAAGCACCAACTCTTAATTGGTATTTTATTAAAATGCAGGGTTATTTATGTAAATCGCCTGATACAAGCGTCATCTGGTAGCGAAAAAAAAAGTCATACAACCTCGCTGAAATCCCACGAACAGCTGACTCATAGGAACTAGCATTCTGTCCCGCGACATGTGCTGCACAGACACGCGCGTTTCTTTCTTCTGTCAAAAAAATGGACATAGGCGTCTCCTACCTTCTTAATGTGAAAAGTCTCAATAATTTTTCTGTTGAATGTCTGTTCGTGTTTATCGTGCCACCTACAGTATGATTCAAGTACCAATTCGCCAAGCTTTCAGCTCTTCTGCTTATTTGTACTTCGGTCACTTTGTTTTTATTATCCACGGTGTTGGGTATTTCACCTTGTCGGTAAGCGTTTGGGTAAGCGTTTGTCATAGAGTCACGAGAAGGTGGGTTGTCAGCTTGACCACGTAACAAGAAAAAGGCCAAGCGGACGCACTCGCCGTCACGTATATCGCGCAATCCGCACGGCAACGGATCAAATAACTTTCAGCATCCGCTGGCCGGCAAGAGCGTATGGAGTGAAAGCGCAGCAGTGTTTCCGACGGTTCCCGCTATAGGCAGTTGTGTGCAACCTGTAATAGCGGACCGTAAACACGGAGTAAAGCTGCCTAACAGCACTCACAGGAAGCGTGTCCGGCCTTAATTAAATCTCGTGCTTAACGCCCGCTTCTTCTGTCATAAGCCAATCTGCTCCCTTGAAAGTGATGCCACCCAAATCGACTGTCCGCTCTCGTTCGAAAGTATCATTCTTATACCCCACGCGCGGTGCTCACGAAGAGCCGGCGATCACGTGCCGACTTAAGCACCCTTGATTTGGTGGTGGGTACCCCGCCCCCCCAAAAATAACACAACAAGAACGAAAACGAAAGGGCCGCTGAAAGCGCATTTCTTTTCGGAAGTATGTGCTTGTATACCATGTACAGTTCGGTCCACTGATAAAGGGCTCACATGAATGTAGAGTAAAATTTTCTCCCTGGCAAGTGCATAATTACCGCCCGGCTTTGCAGCAGATGACTCGTGGTTGGTGGCTTTGGCACTTTTCTACACATCTGTGTAATGCATTGACGTATATTTAGCCGGCACCTGCAGCTACAGAGCGCCAGAATATTAATAGCCGCACTTTTCTGGTAATTTGTGAACTGCCCTGTACATCTTCATTGCCCTATCGAAAATTTAAGTAAATTAAGGTACTTCCCGGTGTACAACGCTTCACTCTGCTTGTGGCCAATCAGAATGAACGCACTCCCTTCGGGGAATGCGATAACTCCCGAAAAGGGAGTTAAGTTGCTCTCGCAAGGAGACTTTCCAACGCTTCCCTTTGTTGTTGACGCGCGTACACGAGACACGCCTGCCTGCAGAGGTGCCCGTGCGCCGTCGCCCTGCTTCGTGTCTCTCCTCCTGGCGCAGAAACGCACACGCACAAACACGCGAGTCGAGCGAAAGGAACGAGCGCACGTGCTCCCCTCTTATGGGCGGAGCCCAGCGTCGCCGTCGGGCGTGGGAGGACGTGCGGGGAAAGGCAGCACGGGGGGACGACGAGGAGCGTCGGGAGGGCGTGGAGGTGGCTGCGAGAGCCCGTGAGTCGGGCAGTTGGTTAAGCGCGCTCGGCGGGCGCACGGGGAACAGGCGAGCACACAAACAGCGCACAAAGCCCGTATACAGGAGGTCCGCCGGGCAACCGGGAGGGATCGAAAGAAGGCACACACACACACACTAAAAAGAAGGAAGCTGCAGGAAAACAAAAGGACCAAATGAGGCGGCGGTGGCGAGGGAGGAAGGAAGGAAGGGAAGACGGGGTCGTGCAGCGGTGCGAAGAAGACCGAGGAAGCAGCACACACACAGACGCAAGTATATACACCAGCGGCCGGCGGCGGCGAATCGATCTCTGGCCGTCGTCGTCGTCGTGCTGCAGCCGTTCACGGGGGTTCGGATAAAGAGGGGTTCGCGAGGAACGAGGGGGTGGGTGGGTGGGTGGTCGTACGGTAGTGGCGGCGGACACCTCCCCCCCTCCCCCCTCCTTGGTCCCTGGACGCCGTCGTTCGTAACCCGGCACACACCAGCGCGTCCTCTTGGTCGGGGGCACGCGCTCTGGAATGAGGACCCGCGCGGAAGCCGCGGGATGCGGAGGGGGCGGCGCCGTCGTCCACACATGCGGCAAGAAAGAGCGCGTCCACCGCAACGCGCTCGGCCCAGCGCGTCCCCCGACTCCCCCACACCCGCATCTCGCGCTTCCCCACCGACTGGCGAGCGAGCACGGTCGAAGGGAGCACGAGGATGAGATCAGCGGAGCAGATCTGGGCAAAATTTCGGGTCCGAGCGGCGGGGAGGGCAAGCCGCCGTCGGCAGGAGGAGCGGAAGCCGCGGACTTCGCACTTTGGACGGTGTAGCCTACAGCGGGAGGCTGGTCGAGAGCTCATCAGCGGTACGTGCCGAGCGGCCCCGAACGTGCCTTGGTGGTCCACGACTCACTCTGATGGAGGGAGCCCTTTATCGATGTAACTTACGCGTACGCAGGACCTGCAGCTCTGGTCTTGTGTGCACGTACGTCTTAGCCCTAATCTTTTCGCACTGTTTAAACTTGCAACATGTCGCGCCAACTTACTCAAAAAGAAGCGCTCCTCAGCATAACTTTAGAAACTCGAGCGACCGCTACAGAGCCAAGGCGCAACGCCCAAATCGCTAAAATCTATAGTTCACTGCTGTGTTCTGCCTGCTTTCAACCTGTGGTTGGAATTTCAGAATCAGAATCAATGTGTTTCAGTTTTATTCCGAAGAACAAAAAATACTAACGAAAATTGAGGATTGCAAGAGAACTAGCAGCCTCATCAACTGCTTTAGAAGCCTCGCCAACCTCAAAACAAAGAATGGTAGTAGTGTTAGAACATATATGGCAGTACGTTGTTGCTGGATCTGATGGCGGGGCATACAGTTTGCTGATATAATGTGAAATAGCTTTCGTAACCTGGGCATAATGAGAATGATAAGCAGATAAGCGGAGACAGTACAATAAACACCAATTTACACTGCATAATTTTGAGGGAAGATATAATACGCAGGGGGCGTAGTCAGGTGGGCAGGTATCGGGCACGTGCCCTTCTCCATTTCTGCCCCTCTCCCGCGTGCCTATACCCGGTCGAAATTTCTGTGTACTAAGATCTCTGGCACAAATGCTTGCGCGGTAACACCCACCTACCACCCACCCCCTTCCCCCGGTCAATTGCGAGCACCTCTCCTCCACCCCTTCCCTCTCCCCCCCCCCCCCAAAAAAAACAATTTCTGGCCACGCCACTGACAATACGATACTTACACACACATAAAGGTCATCGAGGTGACGAAAACGCGGTATGAGTGGGCAGTCTGATTGACTAGTGCTCCGGCAGGAGAAGGCTACAATGCAATAAGTTGAACACAAGTCACGGCGCTGAAGTTGTGATCTGTAGGCCTCAAGCCATTTTTGCACTGTTTCTGTCCTTTCGCCACTCCTCACGATCGCCACCTCGCACCTCGTATTTTACCGCACCTATAGCTCTGAATGAATTTCCACGAACGTTAGACGAAAAGGAGGGATTTGCCCTTGGAGCTTTTAACACGGAGCTCAATCAACCAATTTTCGTTCGGTATTTCTCTGCGCTCGGCGGAAAGAATGAAGTGCGAGTTTTACGTGACCACTCCCAAGCCTATAGCGGCCCGATAATCATCTCTAACCCACATTTATTCAATATCCTCTATCCTCCATCTTAAATAAGGTCGTACCAGTTCGGTTAATGCATCATGAAACACTTGCAGATGAAGTGAACGCGAGCAGTTGGTTTAAAGGAAACGGGCTGGTCATTTCATTTTAACTGAAAAAAAAAGAACGTTTGCTCGAACGTGTTGCTCATAGAGACTCCCATGTTGCCTCAAACCATTTTCGCCATTCTTGCACCTGCGTATTCGAACGGGGCACCAAAGAAAAGAAAAACAAATATTCCGCCACTTAGAACTTCACATCTGCAGCCACTTGTCGCCTTCCCGCAGCTAAAGCCTTCAATTGTTTTGTTTTGCTCTGTCTTTTTATTTGTTTTTGTTTCGTTGGGAGCGTTATTTCGCTATAGCGGGGCTTCTTACCCGCAACATTTGGCATCATTATCGTAAAGCTCTGCGCTACGCAGGCGACGACGCTACAGGATCACGAACGAGATGTTAGCTGGAAGAATTCGAATTCCGTCTGGAACGCGGTGCTCTGACACAACGGGGTGCTGTGCGACGTAGCCCCCATCCGCGCAGATCGCCAGCATACCTCCCTTCGTCGGCTTCTCCCCAATTCAGCGGCGCTCGAGGCTGTTGCAGCGCACCGACGCCGGCGCGAGCGACGCGCGCGTCGCCAAACGAGGGGTCAAGCTCGAACTCCCGCCCGCCCGCCCCCCCTTCTGCCTCCCCCTTCCGCCCACCCCCCCTCGCGCACGGGGAGGCACGGCATTTGCGCTGCCGGAAAAGAGAGGAGTGGGAAGAGAACAAAAGAAGAGACGCCGGGGGCTCGGAAAAAACCGCGGCTGACTGGACGTCGGCGACGGGGAGCCCGAACAGAGGGATTGGACAGAGCCGTTGGAAACACTATACGTATACACGGCTGATGTGCTCGCGCCTGCTATATCGGACTTTTCACGGACGCTAGAAAGAGGCTGCGCGCGCCTTATGAGCGGCGAACAGAGACGGCCCTGTGCGGAAGATAGTACGGTGAGGTATGTGAAGGACGGCGTCCCGTGCGGCTGCATTGAAGTGCACGAAATGATGTAGTGCGCCGCGTCGCGGCGTACGTACGTTGTCGGTAACGGGATGTCAAAAAGTAGCAAGGCAGCTGGACGCGCGTTAGGCATGTTTGGTTTCATTCGAAACCGCAGTCACACCAGTTCCTTGCTTGGAAAAGTGGAAACGCAAAAGGCAGCGTGCTATTTCAGTTGCTTTCAATGCGGTGATTCACGCGTTTCATCATGAACCGGGACAAGAGTCCGGTTGCGCCTGATACAAAGAAGGAAAGAAAGAAAGAAAGAAAGGAAGGAAGAAAGAAAGAAAGAAAGAAAGAAAGAAGGAAAGAAAGAAAGAAATATGTACACGAATGCAATAAAAAAACGCGAATAAATCACATTGAGCTAAAGTTCGGACCCAGTTCTTTTCGATAAGAGTTGTAGGAAGAGAACGAGAGACAGAGAGAAACGAGAGCTGAACAGAGGAGAATATTTACTGAGAGTAAAAGCTCAGAAGTTGGCCGGAAGAGCGTGTCTCTAGCCTGCTACTCCACACTGATATGAACGTACCTATAAGCCTCGCGTACTACTTCAAATGCTTAGGGCGAAGTACGAAAAAAAATGTAACAATACTTAAGAAACGAGCTAACTTAAGAAAATAAGGTATTTAATTTATAAGAAAATATTAACCTTAAGAAATTGGAGTTTCGCCTGTAACACGAAGCAGTGACGCGATAGCTGGCAAAATATAATGCGCAGTGAACCTCAGGCTGTTTCGTGCGGTTTTTTGTAGTAAACATTCACAGATCTGAGTGAGAAATCTTCTTTTGAGATGTAATTGAAGTGTGAATCGTATTCCTTTTATTTATTTATTTATTTATTTATTTATTTATTTATTTACTTACTTATTTCAACATGCTACGGGGGCATTGCAGGCATTACAACAAGGGGGTACAATTAAACAAAAGGAAGAAAAAGATTGACCGCAGGCAATCAAGTTGAAGTTTCGCCAGGAAGGCGAAGCGTTTGATTGCGATTGTAAAATAGCAGACAGCCATATGAACTTATGATCGCACTTTTATCGGCCGTATCACCTTGTAAACATTCGCTTCCCAAGTTAACAAGCATGGTGTCAGCGCGCACAGCAAACATGAACACGTCACACTCGACGACCGTGGACACACTGTTGAAACGCTGGCGTGAGCAAGCGCGGCAGCAGCAGCGAGCGAAGTGACGTTCGTGCTGTATATCGCTTCTACGCAAGCTGAGCGCCGAGAACACACAGCACGCAGAGAGCTACGAGCCGTCAGTGCACCTAGACTCTGCCCCGCGACCGCGCGCAGCCACCACATACGCAGTTGTAGCAGGAATAGAACGCCCCCCCTCCCCCCCCCCCCCCCCGATGCCTCGCTCGCGAGGGAAGACGGCGCGCTTCCTCCCTGCTCTCCTCCCTTTCGCGGGGGCGAGATCGAACCGCTATCGTCGGCTCCCTTCGGACGATTTCACTCGCACATACAGCGTAGGGGGAGCTGCGACGGTGTCATCGCCTTTGGGCTTTACACAGAACATCACGGCGACGGTAGAAATGCGCCTGGAGTGTCTATATAATTGCTATCGCAATAAAAAGGAAAGGGACAGGCATCACCCGTAAACGAATTATCTCGCGCATTTTAACGTGATAGCGTTAAGGGCCCTGTGTTGCAGAAAATCCGGCGTCCCGTGACCAGCGTCGACCATCGTTTCAACAAATATCATTCCCAACCATGCATACTTAACCACGCAGGCTCTCCGTGTAGCGAAAAGAAGTCACTGAACTAATTGAATTTCTGAAAGTAAGACACGTCAGAAAAATCGTAAAGTACGATTTACATAAAACCTACAGGCATGATAACGTCGGATTGTAATTTGAGGAGAAAAAATAACAATATTACGCGGAAACTCAAGCACAAACCCCTTTTCCGGCGTTTTTACCGTCCTCAGACAAGCCATGGTGTCCGAGATTTGCGTGGAGCGGCGCGCGCGGTTTCTTGCAACACCTCCAGATGGCGCTCGCCTCCGCCGCATCGCGGCCCAAGCAAGAGGCCACGTTTCTACCCGAAAGCTCGCCTTCGTGCATAGCGTTCACCGTCAGCGTTTCCCGGTAAACATTAGGTTACATAAGCTGCAGTTGCCGGGAAGCGTGAGAAGCAGTCTGGGATCTTTGAATGCTGTCACGTTCCACTCTTAAAGTGACTCTTAAGCGCCCTCCAAATTTTTCAAGATTGACCGCAGAAAAGGAAGTTGCAGGTTTGCCAGAAAGGCGAAGCATCGATTGCTATAGTAAATTAGCAGACAGCTATATGAAGTTAGGATCACACTTCTATCGGCACTTATGTAGTGGGCAGCTAAAATGCAACTCTCTATCGATGTCAGTTCAGTTTTAGAGTAATAAACATTATGAAAAAAGTTTAATCTAGGAATCTGACGGTGATCTTTCAATTTGTCCCAATTAAAGGCTTTTTCTTACTTTATTTGTGGACACCAACTAAGCCAAACTGAACTTCTGTGTTATTTGTGGAAGTTGCGCCTCCCAGTAGTGAAGTGAAAAAAAAAAAAAAACTCGGTTTGTATTCGTTCTCTTACCTATCAGGACTTAGCCACTTGTCTCTACTAAAACCGAGGAGGTCGAATAAAACCGCCATTTCGCTTCTTACTTCTGGTTTCGTTCGGCTTTTCTCAAGTTTATGCATGGGTTACCCAATTTAGAGGGCCTCACATTATCCTTGAAGACGACGTAAGCGCCACCAGGTAAACATGAGGGAAAGAAGTCGCATGCTAGAAGATGACGCTTGAAATCATAGTCATTGCACATAGAAAAAGTAAAATTAAAATTTAGGACTCCCACCGCAACTGGCAAAGCGACGTGCTAGAAAACGAAGAAAGCGTGGACGCCAGATCTATCTAGTACACAGATATTGAATATATACCAGTATTATTATAATTTGGGGCCTAGACACTAGGCTATAGTCACATAAATGTTTGTTGCGCAGTTTTTGTTTATTTAACAGGAACAAAACGATCACCCTGGTAAATATTGTGTATTTATTCTACATATCAGATCTGTATTCATTTCGCCTAAATTAGTTTCTCCAAATTCTTTACTAACATTCATTCTCTCCTTGATCGTAACTTCTTTTAACATCCGCCTTTCTGTTAGACTGATTGCTCCCTCACATACTGGTCTAGTTATTGCAGCATCCCATTTTTTTCCTTTTAGTTTGCCTTTCTCGTTTTCAAATAGGAATTGATTTTAGCTACCTCCTGCCGCCCGATTATTGGCCGATCCCGCTTGTGGGTGCGAGCCATTACAGATGATGATGATCTTCATCATCATCGTAATTATCATCACATGTTGAGCGGGCATTTCCCATTCGTGGTAGCTGCTGGCGCCATCGCGCCTCTCTAGGATGTATATTCTTCACTGTTGTAGCGTCGGCAGAGTGGCTGAGAATTAGAGCCCTAGACTGACTGACTGTCCGTTGGTCACAAGTTTTAATCCTCGCTGCACAATGATAATTCCTCTTTCTTTGTAAATTTATCTCGAATAATTTTGGGATTCCAGCGACGACATTGCGGCGGACACCGGCGATCATGGAAACGACCAGGGGAGTGAGCCCGTATCATTTATCACTGTAAAAATTACGTAGGTCCGACGCACACGTTGGAATCTACGTGAAATGAAACTTTGGTCGAGCGGTGCGTACTAAGTACTATACGAGTACAACTGTGTTTACTTTTGGGCTGCGCAGCGTGCAACCTTGCGCACTGGATCTTTATTTGTCTATCGCGAAAGTCAGAACCTAAATATCGTGCATTTTTTTTTTTTTACTTTCAGGCGCTACACCGCTCACAAGTTATGCATAAATGCAGACGCAGAATTAAGCTGATGCACTGTGTCTGACGTCTACGCGGCCACGTCACGAGGACGAACGTCACGTATATGACGCTTGACAGGAGACGAAGGCAGTTGGCAGGTGCATGCGCGGGGAAAGCACGACGCGTATCACGTTTGCGGTACCGTGTTTACACTTCACGGGTTCTGTGCCTCATCTGTCACAGTGGCATACACCCATTCTTGAGGATCGGCCATTCGGTATGGGCTCTACGGGACATATGCAGAATGATTAAATAAAAGAAAATCGAGTAAATCGAAGAATCTGTTGGATATAACAGCGCTATTTCACTAAGAGGCTGGTGGGTTTATGAGATACCTACGAGACGACATTATGTGTTAAGGTTTTATGAAGGGTTTTTTTTTTTGGTTATTGCGCAGAACAGATACTCGCACTACTTTGTCGGTAAGGATACAAGGGTTGTATGAGACCGTTCGCTGATGCTAGCATACGGCGCAGAAATAAAATTCGTGTAATATATCCGCAAGTTTATGCACCGAGATATTTGACCGGCCCAGGAGCAGTAGTTTTTTTTTATCTCCTATAATTTCGGCGTACTTATTATTCATTTCTAACCGAAAATTCGTTTTTTAAGTGAATATATTTTTTCCAAATGAGCTTTCGATGACTATTTCAGTGGATACATTTTCGAATTTCTTGCATTTTTGTTTTGTTAAAATTGATAATTAATTTCGCCGATGCTAAGGCAAGCTGCAATTAAACGTTATAGCTGCATCCAACACGTAAAATACCAAAGTTTTCTAAAAGCAAGGGCAACAACGCCGTACTGCGATGTGGCTACGCAGTGTTGTGAAGTCGGGAGTCCGTGCAGCCACGAAAGTTCCATGGATGGTACCGTGCCAGTTGCCGTGAAAAAGAAAGGGTCGAAGCGATGTTCAAGAGATGAGAAAAAGGTTCCTAATCAAAAGTACATGATGGAGTTTTACAAACACGGCTCCAAATCTCGGAGTACACTATATGCATGTCCGAGCCTCTCCCTTCACAGCAATACAGATGGGCTTTTTATGCCGTTTATTTCCCTCTTTCACTCGACGAAGGAATTCACTGGCCAATCATAAGCGCCGAACCGTTCACCATCTCCTGCCTCCAACGCCACCGTTGCCGGCTCTCTTGCCTCCAACGTTCCACCGTTGCTGGCTCTCTTGTCTCCAACGTTGCACAATACGAGGTAATCACGTGACAAACTATGGGTCCCAGGAGTCCTTGACAATGACCCTGTCATCAATTAGTGGCCTCTTCGTGACGGTCAATCTGTCAGGATCGGGAGACTGGCCTTCGCGGTAGTCGGAGGGCGACGTTGTTGTCTTGAAGTGAGCTGTCATTTCTGGGCCTTTGAAAGGCCGAAGATCTGGAACATGACTGCTTGTCCGTACGTAAGACTCAGGTGACGCTGACTGAAATGGCCTCAGTGAACGATGAGGCGTGATAAGCACCTATGACAGCTGCATGTCTGCCGGTGAATCATCCTTTGCTCCGAGGGATCACCAGGCACAACAGCAGTAATATGATGAGCGAGTGCAAAGGAGGAAACTCTATTTGTAAATATGCTGGTGCAGAGCTCCAACGAGTATTACAGGAAAAGATTACTACGTAGCCACGGCTCTGCATTACCATCAGGCAACTTCCTCAGCTCACATATCACATTTGCGGCGAAACGAAGGCTGCAAGGAGTATATGAGTAAGGAATATAGAGCCCGGGTCCTCCTATGCATCTGCATATACCTCCACCCTTCGTGCTTCTCGTTTTTGTCACAGCAGAAGGCAAAACGGCTGCAAATAAGAAAAGAAAGTTCAAAATTGTTTGGGAGGCAGAATGACAGCAGGACACCTTGAGCTCGCCAGGCTGCAAGGATCGGAGCGCACGAAGTCATGAAGCTCCATGCTGATATCGCCGTCTTGTAAATTTGCTTTCACTGATTATTGTAGATTAAATCCGACTTCAGAGCAAAGAAGTTCGGCGTTCTTTTCTCCATTATGCTTTCTTCTTATTTATTTATTTATTTATTTATTTATTGTTGCGACACTACGTACCCGAGCACATAAGGGTTGGACCCTCCCGCGTGTAGCCGTGCGCGGATTAGCCGTGACTCGGGCGTGGGCGTGTGCCTGCTGATTGCCGCGTAAGGCACACCGGGAGCCGCGAGAGGGTCACGCCGAGCAGTTCCACCCCGAGCCTATACTATTAACCTACACGCACGTCCTACAACACTATCCCCTTTCACGAAGAACACTACCGCCACCTCACAATGCTCTGACGCGAGAGGAAGCCGTAATATGGCGAAAACTCCAAACAAACACGTATCCTCACTTGAGTCTCTACCACGCCATGCACCCTGCGCTGTATTCTTATAAATGCCCACACTGCGATCAATGCGCAACGCTTTACCACATTGTGTGGGCTTGCGCTAGCACACCACAGCTCACACCTGTAACACACCCCACCACACGGAAATGGGAGGCAGCGCTGTCCAGCTCAGACTCGACGGACCAGCTCAACCTGGTCAACCGAGCGAGAAGGGCAGCCAAGGCCGCCGGACTCCTGGACTGAGGGGACCACCCACTGCAGAGCTAGCTACGCTCATGTGCTCTTTTCTATAAAGTTTACTCTCTCTCTCTCTCTCTCTCAGCCGTGTCTCAAAGGTCAATGGTCAGTCAAATTCAAATGTCAGCCTTTCAGACTGTGAAAAAAGATATTAAAGGTTGCATAGAAAGGCAGGGAGGTGTTACTGAGAGGTAGTTCCGGTTGGCTACCCTGCACGGGGAAAAATAGGGAAATAAAATGATATAGAGAGAGGAAGGAGGAGAGAGAGTAAGTGGGACGAGCACAAACAAATCGCGTACACTACAGAGTGGTAGGGGGCGGCGTTATTCAATTCTATCGTGAAGGCCCGCAGACCACAGGAATCTTAGTAAAGAGAATAAGGCCATCTGCGCGGATGTGTTTTGGGAGCGCTGGGCTACATCTTTTAGTTCTGAGTTTCTATATCTGCAAACCAAAGGACGCTGCGAGTGAGGCATCGCGAAACAAAAGCCAAGTCTAAACAGCTACTGTACGTCCGGCCGCGCAGAAACGTGGGACTGCCATCATTTAGACAGCAAAGTTCATGGTCACAGGCAAAGGAAACGAGGTTTATTCCTTTGGAATTTACCTTGACGCTTCCCCAAAGTGAATGATGTGAATGATCCCCTTGCTAATTTCATTACAAGTAGATGACAAATAAGGTTCATAGCCTGTGATCCGGACGGGTTTCTGTAGGTTAGGTTCACATACGACGATAATGGGGAATCGATTGGTGAAAACGTATTGGCGAAAATCAGCAATACGGGATTTCAGTCCACGGACATTCCATTGGATAATAGACGCCTCCTTGACTAGCCTGAAGAACGGCTGACGCGGTAGAGCCATTGTGCTTGCTATTCGAGGCTCGCAAGAACCGAATCCGGACCGTCCAGCACTTGCAGCGCACCCTAAGCAGATGGCGTCTGCATGTCATTTATCAACACGCAAATGAATTTGATTAGACACTTCATGATTTCGACTACTTGCTTGTCTTGTCCTTGCGTGCAATCTGTGCCGTCATTGGTATGTCGGTAGTCCACCGTCGGTTTTTGTTATGCTGGAGGACTTAATGCCGGAAGTCCACACCAGGGGTTTGCAGTAGGCGTATTAACTGCGTCACCAGACACCGAGTTGTCGGTGCGTTTGACCGGCTTGAGCCCCAGTTGCAGGAAATAACGCCCGTCTTACGACGGTATCACTATTTTTAGTAGACGAAGATCGTCTGCGGAGGCCACGATGCCATGGCACTTAGGCGGCGGCCTCTCTGTGCGTTAAGTTGCCTCTTACCATTCTTTTGGCGACTTTCAGCTCTGTCTTGTGTCTCGGGCGGTATTTCAACGACGCTTCATGGGAACCAGGGCAATGGACACAATTGAAGTCAGTCGCACGGCAAGCTGAGCGCTGTGCTGCTCAGAGCATTTTGGGCACACGGTCGAATTTTTGCATGTGCCGTTGACATGCCCGACTTTCAAACAATTACGGCACTGAACTGGTCTTGGGACGAAAGGTCGCACTCGATGACGAAACAAATCCAACTTTCACGTGTGACCGCAAGCTTCCTCCCTTGAAGATTATCTCCACACAACGTGATTCGCCTAGACGACGTACTTCAATAATAATTACATGCGCTGTGGCGGGCTTAATCAAAATAGGCAGGTTCTTGTCGTTGACTGACTCATCGACATGATAAAAACGCATCTGATGAAGATCGCTGTCCTGTGGTACTATGTTGCGAACATTTGGCGTGCCCAGGACTTTGACTTTGCTCAAATATCCTGAGGTGCTCTGTTCTTGACATCTGCTGCGAAAATATTCTTACGGGTGTTCATTCCCACATCCGTAATCTCACTGGGAAAAAAAGCCTCTAGTGTGACTGATATGGCTTGCCTGTTCAGCCGATTGAGGTCGTCCGTCGGCGTCTCGGGGAAAAAGATGGCATGGACCATGTCAGTGTTCGTTTCCATCCCCGTCGTCCTTGTTGAAGACGAGGAAGCAGTGGCGATTATCATTTTTTCCTTTTGCCTTAATGATGTCAATCAGACACCGTCATCCTACACCGTCATCCTACACATCTTCTGAAGCAGAGAAGTACAGCAGGGTGTCCTTGCTACCTGTGTCGCTCATGAGGTGGTTGCGCTTCCTCGGCGCGATTGACGCTTTGACGTCTTTCTTGTCCGGACGCCTAGCTGACTCGATTTCTATTGCCGAAGATCTCCGGAGCGGCGCCTCCCGCAAACGCGCAAAAATACTCCTAAAATGAGAGAAGTAGAAAACGGGGTTCCACACAAGAGCCACTTTTCAAGAGTCAAAGAGTCAAAGAGTTTATTCAGACAACGTGGTACAGTTGCCTAGGGCGCAGACCAAAAGGCAAGTGGTTGCCTGACAAGGAGTCTGTGCCCTTGCTCCCATTCGAGTGCACAAGATATTCAGCGCATAAAATAAACACTAAACGAGATGGAAATACAGAGTGGTTGGTAACATTGAGACGAGAGTTATTTCATATTGAATATTTATGTACAATTGGGAAAATTGCTGTAAGAGACAACAGAAAAAAACAAAACAAAAGGAGTGGTTATGCCTTCTTCATCGTCTTCCCTGAAGTTGTGAAATGTGTGCAAGAACAAATTGAACAAATTAACAAGCCAAGTCTTCCTAACACTGCGTGCAGGGTACATTGGAATACTGCTAAATTTTGAATGAACATTGACTAGTCAGAATTACATTAAGCCGAATGCAATGCAGGCACCCCTAATCACGCCTACTGAGGCCGTATACGGCTTTCGAAGTCCGATTTCGACCGGTATGGGGAAGGAGCCCATGCTGCTGCTCTGAATGTGACACAGGAGCCATAGCGGCCCTTTATGAGTAGGGTATGAGAATGGACTCAGAGGAGCCACTGCTTGCAGTTCCAGTGTATTATTAGACTTTTATATTGAAGACTATGCCACAACTACTGCCTGCGGCATAGGTAGCGCCTGCTCTCGTGACTTAAAAGTTTGCCGTAAAGATTACTCACGCACCCGTTGGGCGTTCTCAAATGCAGACAAAAGCTTCTAGCATCGTAGCCTACGGAAATCAGTTGTCGAGGTCTTATGCAAGGCCTCGCTGAGATAGCGGTTTTGGTTGAGGGAGTCCAGATGCCATTGGCAGATGACTCAAATAGGACCGAACTGACGATGAAGGTCTGTGGATTCATCTTTGAATTATAGTTACGTATATAGCAATCGGTTATACTTATGAGCTGCTTCTAAATGTTATACTGGCTGCATTTTGTCCTAGCATAAAGCGTAATATTGAAATTACATCTTGCGCTGCAAAGTCTGAGGGCGCGAGATTAAATCCCGGTCGTGGCGGTGATATTTCAATGGGGGCCAGTAGCAAAAACAAATGCTCGTGTACTATGAATTGGGTGCACGTTAAAGAAACCCAGGTGGTCAAAAGTATTCAGAAATCCCCCCACTGCGGCGTGAATCATAATCATATCGTGGATTTATCAGGTAATACCCTAAATTTACATGTATATATATATATATATATATAACTACCTTGTATGGAATACTTGTTAGGTAGTGATCAAGATATACTATGAAGTAACCCCCAGAAGGAAACCCTGCACACCCATTATCAATTGCCGACCGCAAGTGATTACCTCTCTCTCTTTCTCTCTCTCTCTCTCTCTCTCTCTCTCTTCATTTCTCTTATTTAAGAAAGAAAACGCATAATCTTGTCGCTTTCTCCGCCACGCTCTGTTATTTATCGCGGCCTGACTGTGTGACTGCGGTACACTTGCCGTAAGATGCTCGAACAGTGAGCTTTTATGTTTGAAGACACCAACGATTTCGGGAAAGTCTGCTACAAAGCATGCTTGGCAACACCAATCTTGATATTTTTATTGAGTGACAGGCACGGATTGCGAGATCTTCCATACAGATATGATGTGTACGCACAGCTCCATTATTTGCGAGCTCTAGACACAAGCTTTAGTATTTTTTTTTTTATGTGTTGGAAAAAATGGCACCGTAGACACCCAGACACTAACCGAAGAGGAGTGCGAGGCCAAACTATCAGATCCGGACCCGAAGAGTCAGCGCAGGCTCATTTAACGGGCACGGGAGACGGCCATGGCCCGTGGCTACCTGGAATAAGCTCCAGTAAAACTCTTGCTTGGGCTAGTTGGTTCATGCTTGAAGTAATAAAGGCAAGGCGCAGAAGGCCAGGACACAAGAAGAATAACACAAACGACAGGACCGGCGCCGGTCCTGTCGTTTGTATTATTCTTCTTGTGTCCTGGTCTTCTGCGCCTTGCCTTTATTACCTGGAATAAGGAGGCCGCCCACCTAGGACGGAGACTGCGCTTGCTCGGAATAAAGGTTTATTCTCCCTCTCTCGGAGGGGGGGATACGTCATGTGACACGGCGAGCGAGATGCTGCAAAACGTAAGTGGCAGCGTCTAAGTGGCAGGCGAGAAGGGGTACGTAAGTGGCAGAGTATGAAGTGGTCCATCTACAACCTCTCGTCGCACCGCTGTAACTTCTTTTATCAGCCTCATCACGAAGCCAATCATTGCGTAACTATGGACAGAGACGCGTGGCACGGCAACAGGCTGGGAATGGAAAGGAGGAAAGAGAAAAGTAGAAGGCAGGGAGGTTAACCAGAATAACGTCCGGTTGGCTACCCTACACCGGGGGAATGGGAAAGGGGAAAACAAAGATCAGGGAATCGTTTTCATTTCGCGGGCGTCGTAATAGACGTTCGCGCCATCACCATCCTACGCCTATTCAGTTACATAGCATCAAAACAGTCTCGCCTACGGTATATTTAGTGACTCCTGACCTTCAGCGCCAGCACGCTTCCGCACTGAAGGCTTTCTAATTTACAGCGCTGTCGGAGTCGTCCGAGCCAACCCTACGCCTGAAATTTTCCTAATCTCATAACTGAGACTGACGCGATACATCTATCGCATACAAAGAATCCCGAATCCTATATCTAAATCCTCGTGGGTTATTTTATTAACCCACGATCCTCGTATAACAATTGTTAATGAACCTTGGGTGCATGATAAATTATTTCTGATTCTGTTTTAATGCCACCATCATACTCATCATCCACCATCATACACCATCATATTTCGGCGAGACAAATGTACTCAGGCTGGTGACGTAGCTTTGTTACTAAAATACCCGATAAATGTCTTTGTTTTAAACGAAATACCGGATTATGAAAGTCTGGTTGTCAAAGTAAATTGTTGGGGCCTGTTCTTCCCCGTATTCGCTGTTTATTGAGCACCCCTGTTTATATTATTCCTGCTGGGGAGTTTAATATTGTTGCGGTTGACAGGGACTGATCCTGATTGCGTGTGTGATGCTAATGTAAACCTACTCCTCGATGTTATGCTGACGTGCGACCTGGTGCAAGCTGTCACTAAGTTTACGAGAGAAGCCGGCAATGCTCATTCTGTATTAGACATAATCTTTATTTATTCACGTGCTTCTGAGTACACAGTTCATATTGGCAAATGCATCTCAGACGATATTACTGTATGCTTGACTGTTCTTCATGGCAATTTGACCCCCCCCCCCCCCTTCCCCCAAATAAACCGCAAAAATGGTAAAAGACTACTCCCAGGCCGATGAGGAAAGATGCTTAGAACGCCGTTGACTTTCGTACGACGAGCTCCCGGATGATGCCACTTCTCTCTGGAACAAGTTTGATGCTTGTGTTCATTACTTTATTCATAATTATGTACCCAACAAGCGTATGCGAAATATCAAAAGGTAATCCATGGATGACTAGAGATGTCGTTTACCTCTATCGCAGATTAAAATGTGAAAAAATAAAACGTAAGTCTTGTGCTGGTGGCCTAGCGGCTGTAAAAACGGAGCTAACGTCAAAATTGTCCGATGGTAAGGCAACTTATTTTTTCACGTTGTCTGTCAAACGTTTTAAAGAATAACCTTGATAAATTTAGGCGCTACCTAAATGATCCTGGCAAGAAAGTTCACCATATTTAGGTTAATGGCCGCGTAATAATGGATGAAGCCAAGATTGACAAACCAGTTTAATCTTCACTTTCACTCAGTCTCCTCGTCAGGTCATCATACGATCATATTCAACTCCCGTCTTCCAACTGTTCCTGCATATTTTATAAGCTACGAAGTCATCTTCATGTGATAACCTGAAAACTAAAAGTTCCGTTGGTCCAGATGAAACTCCAAATGCGTTTCTGCGCGGCTATGCCAAACCAATAGCACATATCCTAACGCACCTGTTCAGATATTTTACTGAAGGCTTTGTTCCAAATGATTGGCTTCTATCTCGTGTAGTTGCCGTGTTTGAAAAAAAAATCACAGCTCTGCCGGGAAGGCGAAGCACTGATTGCGATAGCAAATTAGTAGATAGCTGTACGAAGTAAGGATAGTAGTTTTATCGGCCGTATAAACTTGTAAACATTCGCTTGCTAACTAAATTAACAGTGATAGAATGTATAAGCGTGACTCAATGAGGACGTAGAAAGAAACAGACACACGGAGACAGCGCTGTCCTTGTGTGTCTTCTACTTTCTACGTCCTTGTTCAGTCGCCTTGAACATTCTATCATGGATTCAAACCAACTAGCCCGTCAACGTGTTTTAACTAAATTAACCAGCACGGTGTCACGCGCGCACAGGTAAACATGAGCACACATCGCTTGATGACAGCGGAAACTGCCTGTGAAGACGTTAGAGTTAGGAATCGCGGCAGCAGCCGCGAGCGAATTGAGCTTCGTGCATCTGTCGCTTCAATGCGTCATACGTCTCAATGCGTATGACGCTTCAACACGTCCGAAGCACAGCACATACGAAGCTACCGGCATTACGCGCACTCTGCAAATATCGCAGATCGCTTTGAAGGTGGGGCCCGCGCGGGTGCGCACTTTAGCCACGTCGCAGACCGCTTGCAAGACGCACGAGGGCCGCGAACGCGTCCCTGCGGCGTCCGCCAAAGGCGTCTACTACGGCACCAGCGATTGGAGTAGCCAACGCCGTAGTAGACGCCGCGTTTGTGTCGACTCTGTACGGAGCGGCGGGCGAGGAGGACATCGAGGCACCGTAGCAGTCGCCGGAAAACGCCCCTCCTCCCTCGTCTCACCCCCCTGCCTCGCGGCCACAGGAGAGAGCATGCATTCGGGCCGCGTTCCACGCTCGCCCACGCGAGATTGAACCGTGTTCGCCGGGTCACCCTCACAATTTCACTAATACGAGACTTTACGGCGACGCCGACGGTAGACGTGCGCCTGGAGTGTCCATATAATTGTTAGCGCAACAAAAATTAATTATGGGGTTTTACGTGCCAAAACCACGATGTGATTATGAGGGACGCCATGGTGGGGGACTCCGGGAATTTGGTCCACCTGGGGTTCTTTAACGTGCAGCTAAATCTAAGTACACGGTTGTTTTTCGCATTTAGCCTTTATCGAAAGGCGGCCGCTGTGGCAGGCATTCGATACCGCGACCTCGTGCTTGGCAGCCCAAGGCCATAGCCACCAAACAACCACGGCGGGTACGTTGCCTGCTAATGATCGACGATGTTAAAGCGTGTGAAAGTGCGATATTGAACCATTCTTTTATGTTGATGTTCTATTTTAACGTCTTGCCGAACTTTTGTTTCCTCTATCACTTTTCTTTTCCTATCAGTTCTTTTTTTTTCACATGTCAATGAGGTTTGTTTTGCACTACGTTCATTTGTATCCTGCTGTACGCCCACCTGTTGGTACTCGGACTGCAGTATACTTGAAATAAATAAATAAATAAATAAATAAATAAATAAATAAATAAATAAATAAATAAATAAATAAATAAGTAAATAAATAAATAAATATAACTAAACCTGATCGTCTGCCTGTCATGACTGTTTTCTTTCTCATTCCACCCATACTATCACTCTATAACAGAGCATTTTTATCGTTTTTACAGTATTACACATCTCACCAAGCCCGGCTTCTTTCTTTTAATCTCGGACAGAATATCACCTAACCACGTTAACTCCCTATTCTGTACACTCTCGCGTAACGCGCAATACACAATCATGCACAAAATCACGTATGCAAGAGCACGGGGTTATTTATAAGCGCTTGTCCTATTTAAGGTACATTTCATGGCTTATTACCGTCTATTTTTTTCTCTCCCTCACTCACTATTTCATACCCGAGCCGCCTTCACGACAAAACCTGCTCTGCCCTGCGTGGGCACTGGCCTCTTCGCGCGCCCCGACGTGACAGATGGCCGCCGGGTCCGCGAGGTAGAGGGACGGGAGAGGAGGAAAGCGGCCGTTCTTGCACACGCCACGACCGGCGTGCGTCCCGCATATGAGAGAAAGGGAAAGCAGGGAAATGGGGAGATCCGAGGGGACGATCCGACGGCGGCGTCGCCGCCGCTACCAGTAGAACGGAGAAGGAAGAGAGTAGAACAGCCTCAACTCTGGAGAGGCGCAACTCATGGAAAGAGAG
This sequence comes from Dermacentor andersoni, assembly GCF_023375885.2. Classification (NCBI taxonomy): domain Eukaryota; kingdom Metazoa; phylum Arthropoda; class Arachnida; order Ixodida; family Ixodidae; genus Dermacentor; species Dermacentor andersoni. Next base: position 61,859,996 of record NC_092816.1, on the reverse strand, counting down.
AGAGGGAGAGGGATGAAAAAAAGAGCGGGCGAAGCGACACAGAGCGCGGTAAAGCCCGCGAAAAGTTGAGAGTGACGCAATCTGATTCCGAAAGCGCCGCCGGTCGGTGGTTGGCGAGAGTCGACTCCCCTGCCTTTCGGTTCCGTTTTTTACTTGCTTGGTATTTATTCATGCATGTATTCCGCGTCTCGCCCGCCGCGACGGAAAGGTCGGCGCCCCGCCACCGTACAGCCTCTACCCTCCACCACCCACCCCCCCTTCCCCGCTATACCGAGTCTGCCGACGCGTCCACGACTCCGGTCTATTCATCTCCGCTGGGCGGCAGGCTCGAGCTGCGTGTGAGAATAACCACCGCTCTCTCTTAGCGGGCCTCGGTCCTCAATGAAAAGGACGGGACGAGATTTTTTGTTTATTCTTTCGTTCCTTCGCTGCTCCCGTAACGGCGCGACGACGGATGCTCGGGAGATGACAGTGAAAGCTCCTAGCCATTCATTATCGGGGTCTCTTTTTTTTTGGTCACTGTTGAGCGCGCCGCGTTGTTTTAATCCGTGAAACGACCGGCAAGTGTGGACGGTAAGTGCCCTGCGTATCCTCGATAGCGTACGATAAGGACACTAAGCAGACCACCATGCGGTACATTCTTTAAGGCTGTCAGCAGTGAACAAACCTTTTCGCCATCTCCCCCCTCCCCTTTCCCTTTCCTATATTTTGTAAATTCTTTTTCTTTTTCTCTGGTTAACCCCTTGAGTTTTCCTGCTTGCAGTATCCCTACAGTATAAATACAAACGGAGTGTGGGCCCCTTCATGTATGCAGAAATGCTTCTTATTTATTTACCTCGATCTCTGAGAGTTTTTTGTGCTCCTCGATGGAGTATGTTAAGAACCAGAATCAGGTTTATTGTTCCCTATACGCTATTATTATATGGTCGCATGTTGAAGAAGATCTTAGAGCCAAAGACTGAATTGGAGTTTGGGACCTCCTGTATCTATGCAGAGGTTCAAAGTATACGTAGCTTATTTGACTAAAAGTAGCAGTGATAGAAGATATACAAGTGCACAATACAAAGTAGCAAAATTGAATGCAAAAGCAAGAAAATAAATCTGCCTACTATATACACACATAGGAAACTATGCAGGACATAGTAAATAACTTTCGGTAAAATTAGGTTAGTATTTAGTGCGGAACTCGTGTTAGTATTCACTGAAGAAGATTTAGGAATAACATACAGTGAAATTTGATTGCTTATTAGCGAAAACAAGAAAATACTTAGGTTATATTTGCAAGACCTGGCAAGGTGTGAATCGTGTTTGTACCAGTTCTTTAGGTTTAGCAGTATGTAAGTTATTATTCTTTGCTCAATGTTGAGTACCTTTTAGAGGTGTTAAATGACCCCTGTACTTGTTCAAAGGAGATTCTAAATTACAATTCATAATCTTTCCTAAACATGCGCATTCCTTGCATGCTGAAAAGATCGATGGAAATTGGCAGGATGCATACAGCTTCAATTTATGTTGTGAAGAAAATAAACCTTGTTTCAGTAAAATTTCTGTCACTTTTTTGTGACACGCTTTTAAAAGAGTATTTGGTACCTTCAGGTGTCACTGGCTTCCCTTCGTCGAAGGACAAGCAATACGAAATCACAAAGTGCGCAAGAAACACTGAATACAGTCAAATAGCATGAATAACGAATACGAGGTTGTGAACACGAGTTCAGGAAGCCCCGGAAAGCAGCACATGAACACGCCTAACGTGTATAAGCATGCACAGTTCGTTGAATAATAAAAGTACATAAATCTGTCCGAGCGCATGCACAGAAGTTCACAGCTTCGCAAACAAATGGACGAAGGTAAGCACGCACGCGTGCTTAACGCACCGCATAACTATTTAACGACATAAAACAAGCTTAGACGTGTCACACATACAGGGTATCCCAAACACAACAACCTGGTAAAATATATAACTATGACACCTAGGCTATTAGGTCGTAGGCCCTCTTCCGCCACCAGGATAAATGTTTTCTGCGAATTATGCCGCTAATTAGAGAGAGCATAATTGAACAAATTCTTAATTTTTGAATTCATGGCGTGGATTACGTTCAGAGAACTGCTGTTAGTGTGTGCGGAGTCAATGTATTCGCTAGTTTTTGTCGCGCTATGTCTCGCGTAAATATTTCTTTCCGCGATGTGCTCGTAGCGTGCGAAATACGAAAAGAAATGGCGCGCGGTTTCGCTGCCGCGCACTGTGACACCAGCGGTCTCAAAGGTCTTTTGGAGGCACTAACTCCGCTCATTGCCGGACTTGGCGACCGTCTGGAACTGGAAAGCCGACGGTGTTGACATCCGCTTATCGTCAGCTGCGTGTTCTAAAGCCTGCTCCACGTGGAGCACGAACGCGCCCCGAAATTCGATTGCGTGACAGCGACTCGTGCGACAATACACGTCCGTGCGACAACGTCCGCGTGCGACAACGTCCGCGTGCGACAACGTCCGCGTGCGACAACGTCCGCGTGCGACAATACGTGAACGGAGCCATACGACGTCTTTCGCTTTAAAACGGGGAGAAAAACTCGAAGAAATCATAATTTTTGTTTATTAAGGACTGCTGCGCGTGGCAGCTCATATTTGTTGTAGTGAAGATATTTGGGGGGCGTTGGTTGTTTCGTTGCACAATTTTGTCGAGGACAGAGCCTTGTCGCGGCTCTTTTGTAGCGCTGGGCTGTACCTTCCCGCTGGCTCGTTACGTGTGTGCCGTCCTGTGTTGAGTCATGTCGGGCGATGACGTAGTTTTCATGGAACGAAAGTTTGCGGTAGATATCAAGAAAAAAAACGTTTTTTTTTTCTCTCTCTGAACACATTTTCTTGCTTCTTTGAGAGACAGGTTATGCGAGCATATTCCTTCAGAATGAAATTACGCGTGAGTGGCGTGAAGTACTTTTTTTTCTTCTTCCGGTGTTGCATATACTCGCTGTGTAATATATACCTTGCGGTTCGTGTTTTTAATTACGGCGTTTCGTATTGAGAATCGTAATATCTACTGGGGGCGACCATGTTGCTCTACGAATGATTAAATTTTAGCACTTGAAATTGATGGTGGTGGTGCTGTTGCAGCAGGTTGGGTTAGCCTGGCATACATCACCAGCAATCGTTCCACCTGAGCCTCCTGTGAGTGTCGCTATGTGGGTCACCAGCTGTCGAAGAGCCCCGCGTCTCGCATGAAGGCAATCATCAGTCGTTGCACTCTCTTCCTGAAAGCCGCGGGACCTCCGGGGAAAACGACTTCTTCAAAGGTCTTGTGCGAAAAGCCATTCTTGTGCAGGCTGTTGACCATCACTTTTCTTTCTGTGTCGACCTGCGTGCATACCCAAATGAAATGTTAGGTGTCACCTATATCAGCACAGAATGCACAGATCGGGGAAACGGGTCGACCAGTCTTGGATAACCAAGCCGCAGTGTACGCGGAGTCGGTTCGGATGCGGTATACAACAGCGTTGCTTCTTCCCGAGTAAGTACATGGGCCACACAGGTTAGGTGCGGAGCCTGGTGGATTACCTTAAAGCGAATGCGGATTGCATCCTTAGGGTTCTGAAAAATCTTTGGCGCTCTTACTTTTATGACACATGTCAGTACTAGGCGTGCAAGAGCATCAGCTTTTTCGTTTCCTTCAATTTCTGGGACTAGGGATAAGAGCTATTGAAATTTCACGTTACACCCCTCGCTCATTAGGACTTTGATCAGTGCCAGAGATTGCCTTGTAAACTTTACTTGAGGTCGGCCACGGTGTGATTGTTGTAACGCTGGCTTTGAGTCTGTCAGCACCACGACGTCACTTGCGGAATAGGCGCGTAGTTTCCGCAAGGCCGCAGTAATTGCGGCACTTTCTACTGTTGTAGACGAAACTATGCGATCCAGGCGGCAAGACCATGACACATCAAGGGAAGGTATGCAGAATGCTGCTGCGCAGCTATCTGTTTGGGCACACTTCGACCCGTCTGTGTACCCTTGTAGGTGGCTTTGAAACGCTGTGCTCAAGTGGTCTAGCACAAGAAACCTTGATTCGGCAGTTGAAATGGTGCGTTTCGCCGGTAGGTCGCGTACACTGAGGCTGCAGGTAACGTCCGAAAAAGACCATGGCGGGACTAGGCTACTCTGTTTAGGCCATTCCAATCCCCAAAATGGAAAAGTGTTAAGTGCCGCATGGAAATGGGGGCGAGTTCTTGCTCTTAGCCGCCAGTGAAGCACCGCGCTTGCGGGCGACTCGCCCAGCCTTAATAGCTGCCTCAGCAAACCCTTAGATGCCAAAAGGCGGAATGGAAGAGACTCTGCCTGATTACTAACCTTCTTAATTGAAGCTGCCTGAGGAACTCCCATCGCCAAGCGCAGTCCCTTTCTGTGCCCTGCCTCCATGCGCTCGAATTGGCTCGATGATGGTGATATCAGCGGCAGCTGATAGAGAATGCTGCTTGTTATGAGTGCAGTGTTCATTAAAAAAATTCATGGATGAATAAGAATAAGAAATTATATAAGAAATTCACGGACGAATCGAAGAGGATTTCTAGAGACACCCATTGTTTGCACTACGTTGATGATGCCGATATGAAGCAGAAAGTCGTATGCTTTGGGAATGTTCATAAAGATGGCGAGTGTCGAAAGGCAGTCGACGCTATGGTGCTCGATGTGGCTTAGTAAGTCCAAGACACTATTCTAGGCACTCAACTGTGAGCGAAATCCGGTCATAGACGATGGCGGTATACTTCCTTGCTCAAGATACCAGTTAACCTCGTACATATTACTCTTTCCATCAACTTTGATACGCATGAAGTTGGCGACACTGGCCGATATGAGGCAGGGTTCGCAGGATCCTTTCCAGGCTTGAAAACTGGCACCACCCATGCTGTCTTCCGGGACCTCTCCTGTGCTCCAGATGCGATTAAATACGTCCAGAAGGGCTCGTCTTCGCTCGTATGGCAGGTCTGTCTGCATTTGATTGCTGGTCAAATCGAGACCCACAGTATAGCGTCTTCTTAATCTGCTAAGCGCCAAATCCAACTCACGAAAGGTGAATGGCGTATTCGTCATATGGAATGACTGAGATGACAAAGAATTCCCCATTCCCACTGATCTGCCAGATGCGCATACATTTGCAATATCTACTGCAAGGGTTGGTCAATTTTTTCTTGCTTTAAAGCAAGTGCTTCGAATGGCTTGTATGGGTGAATCTTTCTGGATAGGCTATTAATTACTCCACATGTCGTTGTAATGGGTGTAAACGCCTATAAGCTCTGGCAGAAAGCAGCCCATTCAAGTCGTCTTAGCCTTTTTGTCTGACGACGTATGACAGCGTTTATCCTGTTATATTCAGTTGTCGCAGAGGGATTTCCCTTTTATCTCATTAGTTTCCGCTCCGCTCTCCTACGCGCTGCGCAGAGATTCTTAAGTTTCAAGTCAGGAGTAGGGAAATGACCTGGCAGTTTCAACACTGATGTAGCCACGCTCTTCCTCCGGAACATATGTCAGAACAGCTCACCGTGGGATTCACCCAACGCTTCTCTGTATGTGTCCCAGCGTGTTACAGTACAGAATTGTCGACCAGCAGTCTGAAATCCAATTAGGTTTGGGAAGATTGAAAAATTGTCGCTGCCCATTCTGTCTGGGACTGTTGTCGACGATACCAAAGGTCTGTAGAGTTCAACACGAGGTCTATGGCACTCCATGAATCTGGTGGCCTGAAGAAGTCGGATTGCCATTGTTCGCCACACATAAGTCAGCAGCATCCGCGGCAGTGACAAGTTCCTTGCCTAGAAAATCTAGTCTTCCCAAAGCGAATGATGTGCATTAAAATCCTCCCAGATTATTCTAGGCGAGGGCCAACGGATGCAAAGCTCCTTTAGAAACGCCACTACGGAGACTATCTTTCGTGGATTTGCATACACTGTAATGGTTGGGGTCGGGCATGAAACAGATGGTAGCTGGCCCATGCCGTCGTCCAACTCATCCACGCTGAGGACGTTGTTGAAGGGAAGCACTTGTTCTCATCGAGAACGAGGAATATGGGATTTATTAACAGTATCTACATGAGAACGTTACAGTTCATCAGTCTAGCATGACTGAAAGGGAATGCACACTCAGCAGCCGCGACACGGCTGCTTATAAACACTCTGTCCTCCCTAGATCCCTAGGTGAGGGAAAATGGCCGTTCAACCGTCGACCAATTCGGGGCGTCCAAACTCATCGTAGCCGACCCGCCTTTGAGGGGGAGGGTTTACACACTCACTTCCGCACAGGTTTCACTGACCATACCGAGGTCAGAGGGTTCTCGCAGACGCGGGTCCTGCCCCGAGCAGGCGCCTCTTTATTCCAGAGTTGACACCACAGACAGTGGTCGTCGCGTCTGTCCATTGACTGACGACTTCTAAGACCTGTGAGACGGCGCCTCAAAACACCTTCTTCCAGGGGTTCCACCGCTTCAAACAAAACGTGACGGTGACGGCAAACACACTAACAATACTTGGTCCGTCGACCGCACCTAGACATGGTGGCGCCGACGGGCTGGGGACTGTCGTATTGTCGTCCTTACAAAGCGAGTCGCCGCAGTAGACATGGTGGTGCCGTTCGGTTGGGGACTGTCGCTTCCCCGAAGATCACCAGCCTCCGCAGGTCTAATGTAACAACACCGACACCCCACTGAATTTTCGGTTTCCTGGCACACTTGCACAGCGGCGACTTTGAAGAAGGTGGAACAAAGGTCTTGCACTGGTAAGGTGGCGTGAGGTATTCCGTGCCTGATGTATATCATTTCACTGCCATTTGCAAATTACGGTATACTCGGATTGCCATGTCTGATGTATCCTGGGATCGTCCTGCCATTTCGGAGACCAGCCTTTGAGAGGGCTAGAATTGGTATACGGATGTCTCGAAGGAAAAGGCTAAATTCGCACAGACGCTGCAGATTACCGGCGCAGTTCTATTGCATGATTAAGGGCACTTTTCAACGACGGAATGGACCAGGTGCCACTTGGTCGATTCACTGCGGCTACTTTAATTCTTCTGTGTTTCGGTCAAGAATCGGGTCAATAAGCTACGTTTCCTGATATTGTCCGGATCAGTTTATTGACGTTTGCTTGTATTTAAAGCGACTGATAACCGATATTGAAGAACCTGTTTTCTCCTTTCTTTTTTGTGGCGCAACGCAGAGCTCACCTTCGGTAGGGTTTGCATCTGAAGCGGTTGCTTCCAAAAGCGCGTGGATATTTACTAAGCACTGCAGAATTTGTCGATCTGAGCAGCCTCTAAGATAGTAAGAGTGCCTCCTGCAGCAGCGCTGAGAAGTGAGAGCGATGTCGATAGCCCGCCTCGCAAATTGTGAAAGCCACCCATCGTTCTGCTTTCACAGGAGTGAGTGTAACTGTGGTTATTCACCTACATTTCGACCTTTTCAACCACTTTTGAAAATAAAAAGCTGGTGCAATAAGTTCGGGTTGTTGTACAGACGTTTCTTACATTTGTACCACGTTTTTCCCCCAAGTGCACGCCTACGTCATGGCTGACTGGCCCTCGTCGTCGTTTTTCTGTCGATAGACGAGCCAAGCCAACTAATCGAAAACCAAGGCGAAGGCAGCGCGACTTTTCTATACTCGCTACAGACGAAGGCTTATATGCACATCGTAAGTAAGGAACAACTTATAACAATAAAAAGTATACTGCATTTCAATACTAATAAAAAGACCAGTAACCGCGTACACTAGTAGAAGGTCACGTGGTGGGACCTCTTACGCAGCTTCATGTTTTTGCCGCGCGTGGTGCCAAAGGTCATTTTCGTGACTTTTAATGACGAATTAAAAATATAAATCCACGTTTGATGAGAAAATAAAATGGCTCGTTTTAGTCGCTACGATAGGGAATCATTCCACCAGTGGGGTTATCTCGATGTCTGTTCTGAGCGGCTGTCTGTCCCTTTAAAGCGCAGTTACCTTATACCGCAGGACCGTGTCCACGTCTGTTCTTTTCCCTAGCCACCGCATCTGAGGACGTTGAAGGCACTGTCACAGTTTTTAAGGGCAACAGACTTACATGTGGCATTAGCCTGAATTGGTGTTCGTTGTGCTTCAAGTGATACTGCGCTGTGATAGTCTGCGCTGATCATTACCGGCGGGGATCGTGCGTATGTGCCCTCTTTCTCTCTCTCTGTCTCTCTACTTTCTTTATATATTTATACCTTCCCCTCCCCCGTTCCCCAGTGCAGGATAGAAAACCAGATTTTCCCTTCTGGTTAATCTCTCTGCCTTTCTTCTTTATTCACCTCTCTTTCTCTCCCAAGTGATTGATACGTTTGATATCGTGCACGAATGTTGCAACTTTCAAGCAATACATAAAAGCCACTGTTGCTTTTTTTTTTTGCAAGCTTGAAATATGCGTTAGTCACAACGGTAGAAGTCTACGTACATGCACAGATAGTTTACACTAGGATTATAATAAAAAGTCGCGATGTCGCCATTTTGGCAAATATTCTTGTATTGGTATCACCATTGAGTTCAGCTTGCTCGTGTGGCATTTTTATGCACATCCATTCCGTCTTAAAGTGAGTTAGGAATTCAAATTGAATGAATGTGAATAACCATGTAGAAACACAGCTTACACAGGAATATAAGACTACGGGATGATGCTGGACTAAAAACTGAACTTTTGTTGCAGGGAATAACAAATAAATACTCGCCGCTAGTCCTCTGGTGCATGCGTGAATACCATCTTAAGGTTGTTCACGTTGAATCATGTACCAACTAGCCTAGCTTTCGACCTTGTAAGAATATTAAGTTGTTCTCCTTCCATCTTAGAGTTATTTCAATGTCGTCGTGAAAGATTTTGACAGCGTGTTCGTGACACGAATGAATAACAACCAACATTGTCTGGTCTTTATAGCTATATAAGCGGTTATAAGGTTACAGAGTATTTTCTTTTATTCACTATGGTTGCCACGCGGCATAATTTCAGTGTGAAATTAAATATTAACATGCAGGCCCTTTTCATGCGGATACTGCAAAAGTGACTTATAGAATGTGTTGTCCATATTCCATCGTTCGCAGTCTTCAGCTTGGTCACTGTTCAATGTCACACCTCTAAGTACACTTTCCCGAATCGTCTTTGTCGCAAGGCACGTCCAAAGTAGATGGAGGGCACACGCTTCTACTGTGATCTGTGTCGAGATAGGATGATACGCCATATCTTATAAACATTTCTTATTCACCACTTCGTTCAGTTTTACTGAGCAAATTATAAGCAGTTTTGTGAAGCTTGCTCTAAAGCCGAGTGGTTTGAGCTTCTCAGTAAGGATAACATGTGAAGCAGTATCACAGTCTTTAGTCATATATTAGGTAACAGGGCTAGATATATTTTACTGATATTTAGGGAATTACTAACAGCGTCGTTAAGTTACTTTGAAAGAGATGTCGTAGCCTTGCTATTCCTAAATCTGAGTTGCGTTTCTGAGAAGAAGTTGCACTTGTCACAAAAGTTTACTATGACATTGCAAAAAAAATGTTTGGATGTGATAACGTACACTTGTGAGCAAAAGTATACGGACCACAGGGTCGCCGAAAAAAATGAATTTTCTTGTAGTTAACGTGCATAAACTGAGATTGACGACTATGATGGAAAGTTCGCAATGGCAAGTTTGGACAGGAGTCCTCAATTTCAAGTAGTATTCACAGGCAGAAGTAAAAATCGGCTTTATCGCGCTACGCCTGGTTCGTGTACTTTTTCTCACGGGTGCACGTTATCGCAATAGATCTATTGTTATCGAATGCCTTTTTAGCACTATGGTTGTGTATTCGCCGTACAACAGGTACTTAGCTTTTGTTAGAAAGTGCGCCGTTTTAATTACTGATAATAATTACTTCCCTTATAACTTCTAACTCACCGTATTTTAGTACGTAACCTTGTGTCACAGGATCTTATTCAATGAAACCCTGCTGGTTGAGTTAGAAAATGCTGCCGCAATACTTGCGAGTTTATCCTCCGAGAGTTCATGTATAAACTACGAATTGATTCTGCTTTACCAAGGTGAAGTGCCTGATTTCAAGTATGTGTTTTGCTTCTAAGAGAAATCTGGCGCCATAAAGGAAAACGGTGTTCAAGGATTCACATAGCATCTTACTGTTCTATAACCCGCGCAATGTTTCACGAATCGTATTTTTTTGGACCCCAATCAGTTTTATTTAGACATGTATTTTAATTTAACATGTAGTCCTCCCGATTTTAGATATGTAGTTTGCCCCTTTTTATGGTTTCTTTTTATTTGATCATCATCATCATCACCATCATCATCATCAGCAGCAGCAGCAGCAGCAGCCTGGTTACGCCCACTGCAGTGCAAAGGCCTCTCCCATACTTCTCCAACTACCCGGTCATGTGCTAAGTGCGGCCATGTTGTCCCTGCAAACTTATTAATCTCATCCGCCCACCTAACTTTCTGCCGCCCTCTGCTACGCTTCCCTTCCCTTGGAATCCATTCCGTAACTCTTAATGACCATCGGTTATCTTCCCTCCTCATTACGTGTCCTGCCCATGCCCATTTCTTTTTCTTGATTTCAACTAAGATATCGTTAACTCGCGTTTGTTCCTTCACCCAATCTGCTCTTTTTTTATCCCTTAACGTTACACCTATCATTCTTCTTTCCATAGCTCGTTGCGTCGTCCTCAATTTAAGTAGAACCCTTTTCGTAAGCCTCCAGGTTTCTGCCCCGTACGTGAGTACTTGTAAGACACAGCTGTTATAAACTTTTCTCTTGAGGGATAATGGCAACCTGCTGTTCATGATCTGAGAATGCCTGCCAAACGCACCCCAGCCCATTCTTATTCTTCTGATTATTTCGGTCTCATGATCCGGATCCGCAGTCACTACCTGTCCTAAGTAGATGTATTCCCTTACCACTTCCAGTGCCTCACTACCTATCGTAAACTGCTGTTCTCTTCCAAGACTGTTAAACATTACTTTAGTTTTCTGCAGATTAATTTTTAGACCCACCCTTCGGCTTTGCCTCTTCAGGTCAGTGAGCATGCATTGCAGTTGGTCCCCTGAGTTACTAAGCAAGGCAATATCATCAGCGAATCGCAAGTTACTAAGGTATTCTCCATTAACTCTTATCCCCAATTCTTCCCAATCCAGGTCTCTGAATACCTCCTGTAAACACGCTGTGAATATCATTGGAGAGATCGTATCACCCTGCCTGACGCCTTTCTTTATTGGGATTTTGTTGCTTTCTTTATGGAGGACTACGGTGGCTGTGGAGCCGCTATAGATATTTTTCAGTATTTTTACATACGGCTCGTCTACACCCTGATTCCGCAATGCCTCCATGACTGCTGAGGTTTCGACTGAATCAAACGCTTTCTCGTAATCAATGAAAGCTATATATAAAGGTTGGTTATATTCCGCACATTTTTCTATCACCTGATTGATAGTGTGAATATGGTCTATTGTTGAGTGGCCTTTACGGAATCCTGCCTGGTCCTTTGGTTGACGGAAGTCTAAGGTGTTCCTGATTCTATTTGCAATTACCTTAGTAAATACATTGTCTGAATACATGATATCTGCTATTTATTTCCCATGTGCTTCACTTCTACTAGTCTAACATTGCGGTTATTAAGTCACGAATAACAAAAGCAGTCATGTCGAAGTTTAAGATCCTCAGATTTTTGTTCGGGTATATTTCATGCTTGATTACTCAGGGCACACAGTGGAAACATTTTCTTACCCACACATTCAGCTTCGCTTTTTTTTATCTTTCTTTTTCTTTTGTTTGTGCGTGTTTTAACTAGTTTCCTGGAAGTTTTAAACTGCGTGCCCGAAAATTAATTGTACAGGTAAAATGTGGGTCTATATTTCCCATTTTTAGTGAACTTATCAGCACAGGAAATACTGAAAATGTCCATCACTGGCTTCATTACATGTATACGCACGACGCTGCATATTATTCAGCACTTATTTCTGTGGAGGGTTCCTAGAGTTATCTGTGCATTGTGGTGGGTAATGAATGTGTGCAGCTCCTGCAGCGTGTGAGGATTGTTAACGGGTAGCTGTCCTATGAGTGCACCCCACAGACCTTACCAGATGAACATGATATCGCACGTGAAATGGTGATGTTGTTCACAATTATCATTGCATGTTTGTTTATCTTCTAACAGCACAGTTACTCCTCGGAAATCCAGTAGATCGTCCTGAATTTCTTAACCATACGCAGATATAGTTCAGGGATCGTAAGCAACTAGTGCATTCCTGTCGCATCCTTGTATCTTCTCTCCAATATCGCTATTATGGATATTCTCTGTGTGGTGCAATTTTTTAGCGCCACGGCATAGTTAATCTCTAATGACTGCTAACGTCACACATGCATGACCTGCAAACTTTACGATAGCAAGCCAGGTAACGGCACCAAATTGTAAGGTCTATATAAAACATGATAATGGAGTATTTGGCAAATTTCCCCTTGGAGTCTTCCTATCTTGGGGTATTCTTTACAATTTTTTTTTATCAAGGAATATTGTGAAAGTAAACTTACGTTTTCACCAAACCTGGCAGCCTCATTGTGACTATATTCGTGTAATTTGCTATTATGAGGTTGATTTCGATATAAAATGTTTTTTTTTTTTTCTAAGGCGGTCCCGAATTCTCGAATGTATGGCTGAGGAAGTTCCATTCGAATAATGCGTAAGTGTTGGCATGAACTTATTCAAGACGCGTCCGCATCTCTATACATTAAACCGGTCGAGACAGAGTTGCGCTATCCGTATCGACAGGTGCTTTTCTAATGTTTCGAAAGCGAAAGATGAAAGTGAACACAAATGCAAATACGTTACCGGGGAAAGCATCGCTTTGTCGTGCTGTGCATTGGTCGTCACGCGGACGCATTTATCGCCACTAACTATAACTGCGGCCATCGAGTCTCTCAAGCGTAACTGTGAGTCACTGACAGGTGAAAGGGTTTCTGTGCACGATAATGATTGGTGGGATTCACTGTCGTAAAGCAGCAGGAAACCTGAAGGTTTGTAAAAGAAGCTGTAATTGACATTCGGGACTATATTACAACCTGCTGGGGATTCGTTTAAGTGCACTCAAAACCCGGTACGTGAGCTTTTTCGTGGTCTGCTGCCGCCGGTAAACGAATACATGACCACAACCTCTACAGCCGTCTGCTCACCACGGCGGGGTTGTGCCTGTATGTCGTATTAAAGGGAGCAGCGTACAAAATCCTCTGCGGGATAGTTTCCCAAACGATGCCTTCTTACAACCTCTTGTCGCGTGAGAAAGCCACTTCTCACAATTCGATGAGATATTGAGGTACGCCGTTGCCACAGGTCTTCCCGTTAGTATATTGTTCCTACCAACAACAAGAATGCTTCGTTAGATCAGCACGCGAATTCTGACTTCAAGAAAGAAGCGCTTGCGGAGTGTGAGGTATGACAAGCGTGCCACATCACTGGAGTTCGAGCGGAATAGGACAGTAAGCAACCCAGTTTTCCCTCAGAACACCAGTTCCGGACGAACTACAGCACATGTGACGTTCAAATTTCGCATTCGATTTCGAAGTGGCGTAGCTGATTTGTGACATCTCGAAGCGAGCGCCCCCGCGAAGTTTTTTTTTTATTATTTGATCTATTCCACGTGGTGCTTGCTTCACTCCACGCCTCTATATATCCGTGGCGCTCCTTTCTCGTTGTCCTGTACTGCCCTAATGAATCTCCGTTCCCAATTCATACGGCGCACCTGCGTGGAAATAACGAAGCATTGTCAGCGCAGCTCTCCTGGTGAAGGGCCTAAGGTAGGCTTCGAATTTCAAGATAATTTTGGGACTAGCCCGCATGCGCAGCATACTACTACTACTACTACCCCGAACTCGAGCGTCCGAGCAGTGACAGATTGCGGGGCAGTTCGCCCGCGGCAAACGCCCACACGCACAGGCACGCGCAGCCGCGCAAAAGAAAACCGACCGCTACCGCGACGAGAGCCAGGCATGAGAGACGGCCCGGGGCCGCTCGGTCGGGCCTGCCGCCGCCGCCGAAAACGAGCAAGGTCGAGAAAATATTTGGTGTCTGGAGCCGTAATGAGTGTCCGCCGTCTCCGCCGTCGACGGGGAGAGTGCGCGAGCGCGCCAAGCCGGTGTGTCCATCGTCGCCCCCACCGCCCCACTGGCCGTCCTAGCTGCCGCCCACCCGTCGCGGTCTTATCGAGTTGCACCACTCTCCGGCGTAGGCACGGGGAGAGGCCCAGGGGCGGCGGGAGACTAAAACCGCCGCAAACCTTTCCCTTCCTCTCGGCCTCCTTTCTATCTCCCCACCGTCGACGCTGTCGTGCCGGCAGCCACCGCACCGGCATCTTCCACTTTCCCCGCGAGCGCAAGCAAATCTTCTCCTCGCTTCTCGCGCGCGGTGCTGGTCTCTCTCGCGGGGGAAGCAGGGAGAGTGGAAGAGTGCCCGGAGGCTGTTGTTATCTGAGCGCATCGTCCGCGGGCCAGGCAGGCGGGCAAGCTCGCCGACCGACCGACGGGCCGGCGGCGGCGTCAGCCGTCCTCTCATCGACGTTGCCTGGGGGGAGCATCGGGAATTGGAAGAAGGGTGGGGAGGCCCTGCGCCGCGGCTGAGGCCACGCGCTGTACCGAGAAGCATCGTCGCTAAGCGAGGAACGGTAAAAAAAAAAAATAAGGAAAGAAGAAAGGCGCGCACAAAGCCCTGCCACCGCCGCCGCCGTCGCCGTCGACGCCGCGCCGATGGGAGAGCGCCGCTGCTCTAAGGGAAGAACGGGAATAAGCGAAAAACACAAGCAAGGGAAGGAAGGGAAAAGCGTCAGCGGCATCGGCGCAAGAGGAGGCAAGGGCACGCGCAAAGACCGGCACAGCTGCGGGAGCAGCAGCAGCGGCACAAGCAGCAGGATCGAGCACGATGCAGCGAAAGGAAGAAAAAGGAAAAGCAACGCACATAGCACGGAGAACCAAAGGCGCGCGGGCCCCAAAACAAAAGACGCACCCCCCCGATGGACGACAGGGAGGAAGAGGGAGAGAGGGACCGCCGACCGGATAAAGTACCGCATCTACAGGACAAGAGTTTTTCCCCTCGGTTCTTCTGCAGCGTTTCTTGGTTCTTTATTTTGGTTCGCCTTCTACTTCTCGTCGGAGAAAGCGGGGGATGGCCGAGTTCCTATACGGCTCTATACGAGCTGGGCTGCTGCACCACCGCTGGCTGAGATAGAAGAAGAAGTAAAAAAAGAAGAAAGGAAAGAAGGAAACAAGGCTCGGAGCCCGAGCGGACGCCACGCGCGCTGGACGGGCGAGCCAAAGGGGGGAGGCGTCGTCGTCGTCGTCGTCGTGCAAAGAAGCTCACGCGAAAGAACGAGTGAAGGTTGGAAGGAAAAAAAGCTGGAAACGCGTGGGGGAGATTCCGTTCGGGAAAAGCAAGGGTGAAGTGAAGAGAGAGACAAAAAAAGCGGAGCGAACGAGAGAACGCCAAGCGAGGAGATAAATAATAAACGCAAGATCTGGAAGAACAAGATCCGAAGAAAAGAAAAAGAAACGGGCACAGCCAAAGGGAGCGGCGTTCTTCTTCTTCCTCGTTGGCTGCTAGGAGGGGGAACGCAATCTCCCGCGCGCTTTGCTGCTACGAAGCGCGAGCGGGCGAGCCTTGAGGGTGCCTTTTAATTAAACGCAAGGTTGAAGACGTCGCACGGGAACCGCCCGCGCCTCGTCGCTGCCGCCGTCGTCTTCGTTTTGCTCCCCAGCAAGCTTGGTCGTTGCCGGCTTCGGAAACGAAGCCCCTGTGAACAACGGCCCCCGTGTCTCTTCCTTTTCTTATGTTTTTGAAAAGTAAGCGAGAGAAGGCAAGAGAAATCTGAGCCTGTGGAGAACGGGAACGGAGCAAACAAGCACCCTTCAGCGTTCCGAGTGGGCGTCGAGTGTATTAGCAGAGAGGATTCATTCTCTTAGCTGTACGCGCGGTACCAATTGTCGCTAACCGGAGCAGTGCGGAACGCTTTTGTGTGCCTGCTGAAGCGATGCGAAGCCACAACGCCTTTTTGCGGGGGCACTCTTTAACGGCGCAGTTTGCGTGAAAGTGTAGGCGAGGAGGCTTACGGTGAGAGTAGGGGAGAGTTATGTTGTGCTTTCCTTTCGTGCTTCAACTATGTATCCGTACCATGGCAAACAAAACATTCTTAAAACGCTAAATTTTCTTAGAACACACGCACACACACAAGCAAAAAGATGTGTCTCCGAATAAAGGTCAATTGGTAGTCGGCAGCCGTGTTGGTTGAATTTGTCCCGTCCCGTCTATTAGCACCATCAAGTGTTTGCACTACGTGTCACCAAATAGCTCAAGTTGCCGCTTGAACATATTATAAAACAGGCACATAATGTGTTGAACACCTCGATTATAAAAGCATGAGAAGTGATCAATGTCCCATACCATCGCAAATATCGCATAACTCTCCCCGCACAGCACAAAACTCAAATATTTTGTTTGGCGGTTGGAATTCTTTGATAAAAGTGCTCTTCTGCGCGACTTCATTCCCATTACTTTGTTTATGTATGCATCACTTAGAGATAACGTCCTCTATTAGCTGGATTCCCGTAACGTCATGAAGGTTAGCAGAAACAGCCAGAGAAACGACAGAAAGGTCGAAGCAGGCGTATTTACCTTGCGTGGCTCTAGACAGGTAAAAAACTTTACAAATTTTAATGGTTGGTAAGCGTGCACCCTTTGATGTTGGTAGCCCGCAAGTGGACAAAAAGAGAGAGAGAGAGAGAGAGAGAGAGAGAGATGAAACCATTTCTTTTCTTTTTTGTTTTTTTAGAGCGCAGATCATAGGCTCCCGTTTCTGGGTTGAGCGTCGCTGTCCGTCGGCGTAACCGTGTGAAAGCGCTCATGCCACTGCTCGCGCGTCCGTCGTCGTCTTGCTCCGCAGCTGGCTCCGAGGCCGCTCATCAAGCCAGCGTTCCCATCCTGTCCCTCCCTCTACGAGAGTGACGGCCTTCCCACACTGCCTGTCGGTGCGGTGATTCCGGTCTGAAATTTTTTGCCTCAGTATATCGCGAAATGAAAACTCCCATACAGGTGCGCTCGAATTTCGCATTATGGAGTATCGTAATCGTCGGACATTTTTTTCTCCGAGTTGCAGTAATTACTGCAATGACTGTGGCTTCGGCAGAAGTATTTCTTTATTTTTAATTTTTTTCATAGTATAGGAAGCTTAGGACGACAAGTAACACGTCACACGCGGTGCCGAGTCGGTATTGCGACATAACACATAACATCTGTATCGGTACGCCCCTACTTCTGCAACCTCGTCGTATAAAAGAACTCTACAAAAAAAAAAAAAAAAAAAGAGGAAGGGGGGGGGGGGAGATGAAAGGCAAGGAAAGGAAATTGTCGCAATTCCTACACGCTGAGCGAATCCTGACTAACATATTGGACTGAGGAACGCCCTTATCCTCAACCACCGTATAAACCCCAGGAAAATTGAAGAAGGCGGGGCTCAAAGCGCAACAGTTGACTAATGATTTCTGGTCATAAAGACGAAAATACTTTAGAAACGCTTTTGCAGAACGTTATTTGTGACACTGCGCACTTTTATGTGAAACCAAGTACAACAGACCGTTGCTAGACTATGTTTCGAGGCGTTTGTCGAGATCTTCAGCGCTGTAAAGCATCCATAGCTCTGACAGCTGCGGACGCTTCCGACTCCCGCACTCGCAGAGCAGGGATTTATGGTACTAGACAGCTGGTTTCTGAGGTTATCATGTACCTCACGTTGCTCTTCTTCTTTCTTTCTTTCTTCTATTCTTTTTTCTTTTTTTGTCCAGCACTGGTAGTTCTTTTTTTAACGGCGCCTAGGTAAACTATGATTGCTCTTTGCTAGTATTAACTGGTGCTTCCCGGAACTTCGTGTAGTTAACGACTGCCTACAACTAGAGTATTTGATAACACGCCAGTATGCTGACGACGATTTACCTTGTGTGGTTTGTCATTCTTTACATGCATCTACCTTAATACCGTGTTTGCTCGACGGATTTCAAGCCCCATTGCCTCCCGTAAATGGAGAGCCTGCTGCTCCTAGTGCTCGCCTGCTTAGAAAGAAGCACGCTTTACAAGGGCAAACTATGGATTAGAGTTGATTGTAATGACTGGTGGGAATTAAAGCAGGAGTTATTGCTTGCATCGCGTTGAAATAAAACGAACGGTCATAGCTGCAGCAGGATGAGTTTTCTTGCGCGTTGAAGAAAGTGCCGATCAAGAGGAGTAGTGTGATGCAAGGGTTGTGGACCAGCAAAAACATTCCTTAGATAAAGGTTAACGAAAGTAGGAATGCGAATGCGAAAGTAGGGAACTGAATATATGAAAAAAAAAAGAAAAGGCTTAGTACATGCGCTGGCAGTTATTCCCGACGCAGCAGCTTAATAACGAACGACCGTATTTTGCTTTCCAATTACATATGCGAACAGGCCAAGTCACCTTGCAACACTTTCTTCGATTTCTCTGATGGTCAGTGTGTATTAAATTGCCGCCTTGAAACTTGGGCGAAGAGCTTGGTGAATACGCAAATCTTTAGCGAACGCCCGAGCTAGGCTGCCAAATCGGTGTTTTGAGCAATCACGAGTATCGACCATTCTGGCTCATATATAAACGATTCCGTGTCAATTAGTGCTGAAAATGATAATGTTTTTTTTGTAATTGTAGATTAGGAAGTATTTATGAATAATGTTCGTAGAAAAATACTGATGATGTAAATATTTCAATATAACAAAAATGGAAGCCGAAAAAAAACAAAGGAACAGGCAGACAGAGCAGACACTGGCCGACCACGACTGGCTCCTTCCGAGCGTCCGGTGTCCTTGGACCTATTTAACCTGTAGGTACCCGGAGGAAGCACTCGTCTGCCTCCCAAAGCGGCAGCGCGTGGTGGACTATTTCGCCAAAGCTGTGATTGGATGAAGGGCGTTCAGAGACCTTGGTGAACCTTTACACGGTGCCCTTTCGAGATGAAAACGCACGTAAACAACCGAATGCCAGGTCATGGTACATCGTTACCCATTAGAAAAACCGGTGGGTCGTCGGCGGCGATGGGATTCGAGCCCAGGACCTTCCGCCGCCCCCCTCCGCATACGAGGCAGCCACTGCCATTTCACCACTGCTGCGGTGGCTGGCTGGCTGGCGGATGGACGGTCATTTTAATTGCTCCATAAACAAAATTTATTGCCTTGATACATAGCTTGCTCATTAGATGACCGCTATGTCGGCAGGCGTCTGCTCATATTGTGGACAGCTCGAGACATGTCCGTAACAAATGGGGCGCTGTGGCTTAATGCTAAATTAAATTAGCAGTCAACCTATATATAAATCTCATGGTTCTTAGGGTGTACCTAAGAGACTGTAATACGATAGCGCTGTAGCGTAATTTCATTCTATGGCTATTCACCGACATGAAGACAAATAACATAAGCATGAACTTTCTCCTCGACCTTTGGTTATCTGTGAAACGTGAAGCTGTGACCTTCTGATCCTATCCTCTTAACCTATCATCTCTTCTCCTATGCACTTCTTCCTGATGCTCCGAGCACTGTTCTGGCTTCCTGCATTTTTGATCTTATCTTTTCTGTTTACAACCTGAAAGTGACACCTTATTTCTATTCTGCTCTGCTTTCTCCGTCGCTAGCACGACACCTCGCTTTCTTGGTTGTTCTCGTGTTTTCGGATGCTTGTCGCGTACTTGTCCACTCTGACTGACGACGGTGATTCAATTCCATCGCAGCCAAGTCCTCGCACAGAAGTTTCTCGGGACGCGGTATTTCGATGACTTGCGGGGCTCCGGCGCGGCTTTCCTATGCCGCCCACGCGAGCCGGACGCGTCGCGACTCGCGAGGCTGACGTCGGATGACGCAACGCTGCGGACATGTCCTCGCGCGCCCGGCGCACACTGCGTGATCGGCTGCCGCAATCCGGAGACGGCATTGCGCTATCGCCCGGCACCCGCACTTCGCTCCTTCTCCCCCCTCTGCTACTCACTGCAGGTATCCTACCGCCATCGTCCTACTCCTTGTAGAGGATGATCTAGTTCCACTACTCAGCGGCGGCTTTCTGGGAATAACGAAAGCCAATCTCGAAGGCCATGATATTGACCACTGAAGGCGCTAGAAGCTGATTGAAGCAGCGGTAAGCACGTCATGGCCACCATGTTTAGGACCTCACCTATTGCTACTCATTTGCCTCTCCTCCTCACCTTTGCCTACGTGCCAGCTCTGAGTCTGCCGAGTGTTTCGCTCTAGTCACCACGGTTTGGCATCGGCATCAGCAAGGAAGTGACTCCTCTGTAAAAAGTTATCACGTTTAAATGAGCTAAGCTTCTCTCTGTGCAAGGAGAAAAGAAAAAGCGCTTGGATAGAGGACACGTAGCAGACCGAGAGACAGAAAGAGAAGAAATTGTGGCACAAACCATCGAATGCTATTGTCGAAGCCAGCGATAACTTTCTTGTGTAGCCTGCTGCATGCACATCCCCAAGCCATCGGTGAGTCACGAAACCTTATGGGCACATCAAACGGCACACGAAGTGACAATCTTGTTGCCAACCACAACGCCTAGTGTCACCATACACAGTATATATTATTGTAATCACAACACCCCAGCTGAAACTCTTTATAGGAGTCCCCACAGTTCCTCTAGTGTCCTGGTTGCAACTTCTTTGCTATGACTATTCATTAAACGGGATCGCTCGTCGTGGAGGTGTCTGTTGCGGATGAGGCGCTATAGCTTTAATATGTTGAAGACTACATACGAATTCGTATTAATCAAGAGTGGGTGCACATAAGCAATACACACGTAGTGCCGAAGCTGTAGATTTGGGCATATACCCAGCGACCCAAGTTGTTTTACTAGGCCAGACAGAAGCCAGCGACAAGTTGTGTATTCGGGCACATACCGAATGGACTGGGCTGTCAGTTCGCAGTTTTGTTTTTCTTGAGGGCGACTGGCCTATGTGAACGCCTTTGACCTGCTCAGGCCCTCGGCGTGCAGGCGCGAGCTGACCGCGGCTTTCCTCCCCCTCTCCCTTATCCTCCCTCTCTCTATTTCATTTTCATATTTCCTCCTTCCCGTCCTTGAGAGTAAGGTAGTGTACAAGACGCATTTCTGGTTAACATCTATGCCCTCTCTCTTTATTTCCTCCTTCTCCTCCTCTTCCTCGGCAGGACAGCAGCATGCACGTACCTAGCGACCCAAGTTGACTATCATCCCGGTTTTCCATGCTACGGCCGACGTCCATCCAAAGCGGGCGAAGTGCTAAACAAAGCTCTCGCCTTAAAAGTGAAGGGACGTTTAAGCCACAATGAAGAGAAGCACTGTATAACTTTCGGCCAAATAAGTACTCTTGCAAAACACTACTTTCATTAATATCCCGGTAATATGAAGGTTGCCAGTAATCGAAGTTCGAACTTTCATTTTCTGAATTTCGCGTCGGAACTCCAGAGCCGATATGTCAGCGTGACGTCACTAATTTCAAAGTTTTTTTTTTTTCTTGTTAACGGGCCACTGCGCCTCAGTTAACATCTGTTTATACTTGCCAAGTTCAGTCTTTGGCTCTTCGAGGATAGGATGTGCTGCTTCTTTACCGATCAAAAAAATTAACTACGCCGGAGCAGACGGCACCAAAATCTGTGACATCACGCCGAGCTGGCGCGGGGAGCATCAAGGCGCTGTTGCCACTTGCCTTTTGTTATTGTGCCTTTTATGACTTATCGAGCCTCTTCTAATGGTAACAGTGGCTTCCATGGTATTACAGAAGCACAATTTTGCTAATATAGCTGAACTTAGTTTTCTCGTTAGTGTCAGTTTTTCATTAGTGTCCCTTTGTTCAAGTAGCCTCAGTCAACAAGTTACTTCTTCGTGTCAGCAAGTGTACATGCAAATATATGACAGCTCTGGGGCCACACCATCTATGGAATTGAATAAGATGGTTTCGGTGATAGCTGATTCTGTACAGTCGACTTCCATTGAATATGGTTATTACAATTTTTTCGGTTAATTCGATTTCGACCGAAGGCCTAAGATTGGCGAGCATGCATTTATATGGGCCAAAATTTTCGTTATTGCGACCCTCAAGTTGGCTTTCGCCGGATAATTAGAAGTTGACAGTTCAGCACACAGGATCCTGACCGCAGTCGTAACCCCGATGGATGCAGTGTCTCTCTTGGTGGCACTAAGGCAACAGTAAATACCTAAAAACTGTGAATGCGTCATCTGACCTGAAAACGCAGACTTTTGGCCTCCCTTCGCCAGATTTCGTAGCGAGAACGGCAATTCGCAATGAATAGCTAACCTATTTACCTGATTTTAACGCGTGCCTTTTCCCCACTAGGTCCGAAAATTGCATACGACGTTGTAGTCGGATACATAACAGAAATCGCAATGGACACACTAGCAAAAGCCTTCCGTCAAAGCCAGTGTCATTGCCATCGCCACCACAAAACGGCAGCGAAATACGTTTTTGCGTAAGATGGCAACGACGACGCTCCGCTTTCAGGTAATGAAAAAAAAAACGTGGTCCTTCATGCTAATTAGCTTACCAGCAACAGAGTCATGTCCCGTATTTTCGGTGTTCTGGAGACTCGCGTGCATGGCAGCACGAACTGGCGAAAGAGAAAGAAACGAAGAGGGAGAGGTAGGGAGGTTAGCCATAGACGTGCCCGGTTGGCTACCCTATACTTGGAGAGAGGGGAAAAGGGAACAACAGATAAGGAGAGAAAAGAAAAATAATAGTCAGCCATTCACAGTCAGTCGCAGAGGAACCTCTACTGTCACAAGCGTTCATACAATCCCGTGTCCTTCAAGACATGCAGAAGGGCTTTTGTGGCCTTTTGCATGCAATAACGCATAGGCTATGGTCTTTTTTCTTCTGAGAGCGCTTTATTGGCTAGCAGGTTGAGCTTCGGTTGTATAAAGTACGTCGTTGAGTGTCAACGGATGGGCGGTGACACAGAAGGTGCTCTAGAGTCTCATCGCACCTACACAAATTGCACGCCGCACTGTTGGCCATCCCTATCAGGAATGAATCGGAATTTGTAAATGCGACTCCCAACCACATGCGCCACAGCAAAGTTGTTTCGCGACGGGATAGTCCAAGTGCCAGGCGAAGTCGCAAGTCAGGATCGAGAGAGTGCAAGCGTGAGTTGGTGAAACCCGGTGAATTCCATCGTAAAAGTGTGATGCGGCAAGTGACTGATTAAAGTTCGAGAAATGCGGAATGCAAAAGGAGCCATGTACAACGAAAAAAAAATTGTTTTCCGCTATAAGAAGAACAGATGTTTGGTACAATGCACCCATGCCTAATTGAAAAAAATTCAGCATCTCAGAGGCTCTTGAAATAAGCTTTTTTCTGAGCTATAGATTCCTCATGGGAAGGAGCTTTATCTTAAGGGACATTTCAGAGGCTTAAGATTTCAGAGACCACAGTTATGCTACCAAAATTTAGGCACCTTCCTCTCTTCAATATCATTTCCTTGTATTTTTATATTGTTAACACAACAACACAAAGATAATTGTATATATAGAGGAACCAATAAAATCACGGTTTATGGAGACGGCACACAGCGACTCCACCCGCGAGTCAGTCGGGAAATCTTGCGCCTGACGGATTACAATGAAATCACGAAGGCCTACCGCCTGGCTCACAGGACTCTCCCACCCCCTCACCCGAGACTGAGTCGAGCGGAGGCGGTAGCACTGAGACAGCTCCAGACCGGATCGCTACCTAGCCCGAGACTGATGAATCGCGTGTACCCTGAGACATATCCGACAGATATGTGCAGAGTCTGCCGGAGGGAGACCGCAGACTACACACACCCATCTTGTGGGACTGCGTTAAATATCCAGAAGAAGCAAAATCAAGAACACTCCCACCGCGCCTCGAGGCAGCCGCGAAGAGCTACGACCGAGACGATCAGCTCTGGGCCGTCCAGCAGGTCCTCGAGGCGCTCGAAAGGCACGGACCCAGCGAGCCGGCAACGGCGAGCGGAGACCCGCGCCGAGTAACGGCGACTTCGAGGATGACGTAGTGCCCTCGTCGGGGCGCACGAGCGCCCAACTGTAGGCGTAAATAAAGTTGTCTCCAATCCAATCCAATCCAATCTGTAAAAAATATTTACCTCGTGGGAAACTGCGGTTACCCTTTTAAAACACACCTGAAACTCAGAAATGTTCACATTAGACAATCGATTAAGTGGTCTGAGTGAAATTACCGCAGTTAAAATAGAAATATATATCTTAAATTCTAGTAATTCTTAACATATTTATTAGAACCTCTGACCTTTCTTTTTCAAAAAATTACTAAAGTTCAGGAATTTCAAGGAAATTGGAGTAGGAGGTTTGCAAGTGGACACAAGTATAAACAGGGTGTTTCGGCCGCCACTTTCAAAAAAAATTTTAAAATTTCCTCTGGCAGATAGCACAATTCTAGTCAATGAGCTTGTCTAATCGAAGAGGCGGACATTACGTGCACAAGAAATTGAAATGCATAATGGACTAATTAGCAAGAATACAATAAATAAGCATTTTACTAATTACCTATGTCACATACTGCAATTTACAAATTCTGGTGGGTGACATTCCAAGGCATATTCATTTGAAAAGAATTGTGTGGAAGACACGATTTATGAGGTGTGCACAGTAAAACTTGCGGCAAAATGCACTGTCGTTCCACTTACTTTCTTAACAAGGCGTCGCTTTATGCATTGAAGCACAAAAGTAACTGGAACGCCAATGCATTTCTCCGCAAAGTTAAGTAATTAGTATATAGAAAGTGGTGTCATCCTGAGATTTTATGTTTTTGATGCCCCCATTTCTTTACTTGAAGCTACTTACTTAGGTAACCACGGGCAGCAACACAGACCGTTAACTTGTACGGTGCATGTTTTAGGTGGTGGCTGTCGTACCAACATAACTACTTCGTTTGCGTGTAAAAAGTTTTATTTCTTTTGTTGGAGGGACTCCACTTCAGTGAACCGGTACAAAACATGCCTAGCGGAGTCAGAGAGGAACAAGACCAAAGTGACTTCACAAGCGACTAGGGTAGTCAGAATTGCGGATAAAAGCATGCAAGCTGGCGTCAATTAATTAGTGATCACGACTACCTTCAAATGCAGGAGGTGAAGGAGGTCACCTTTTCATGCGAAGCATGCTTTGGCTACCTCGCCGAGTTTTTAGCGTCGTCGTGGGTCGTCGGGGTAGTTAGTCTCAGCGTCGCCACAAGTTCTGTTGCGAGGACGTGCTTTGCGGTGAGACCATATGGCCTCTCTTCTCGTATATGTCTGATGACACGTCCAGCTTAGCGGCGTTCTTGCTGCTCCAGATGGTGTTATGATACGTCCACTCGTCCTATACAAAACGCGCGCTCCCGAGCATTACGTTAGTCTGCTACTGACCTGACCTAGCCTAACCTAACCTAACATAACCTAACAAGCATCAACTACTGACGAAGTGGAAGCCTGTAAGGTTCGTCGAGCTACCGCTAAACGCCGTCACAACGCCAGCCGGAGGACAGAGGAACGTCAACGTTACTCAAAGGCAAGGCGAGACTGCATGCCGTCAATGCCACGCAAAGTATACAGAGAAGCATCAAAAGGTTCACACATTTGAAGATGACATTAAAAAAAGAAGAAAACCTTGTCTGGCGTTGCCTCATGGTGCTTTAAACGGTGGCAAATGCCCCAAAAGATACAAGCATCTCTAGATGGGAATATATATCTAAAGAGAAGGTAGAAAATATACACAAGTAAAGGACGTATAGAAGCTAGTGCTCAGACATTTTATTATCGCGTACGTTGTATGCCAGAGTGCTTCGCATTGACACAGATTCCCGCATGCGTGGGATCTGCACACGTCCCTTCTTTTTTTTTTTTGCTCTTGTTAATTTAGAGTATTCAGAAATAATAAATAAAAAAGGAAACATACCGACATCTCAAAGTTCCAGGTGAGTTCAAAGTCGGATCACAGAAATTATTGCGCCAGCTTCGCGTGTGCCCGGTCACACAGAATCCCAAGTAAGTACCACGAGGGCTCCTCTCGTCTCCGTTGCGATTCACCACAAGCGACGCGATTTCTGAACGTCGCTTCTGCGAGTGACGCCACGTCTCGAGTGTCCAGACCAGAGCAAGAGTTTCTTTCCCAATCCTAGAAGCTATCTAAGATTTGGTGCGCCAAAAGCAACGGAAGCGACCAAAAAGAGCGCATACGAGTAGGCTGTACTGTGAAGGTGAAAATCTAGAAAGACAGTAAGCAGAAAGAAAGAAATGTAGAAAACGATCCACTCGAGCGTCTCAAGAGAACCTGGAGCGTAACACACCGCTAACATGGCGCTATGGACAGGGTTGCTCAAAGAGAGAGAGAGAGAAAAGAAAAGAAAGCAGGGAGGCCAAGATTGAGAGCGACTCGGGAGAAAAAAAAAGAAAGAAAAAGGAGAAAGAAATCAGAGGGATGGGCGGGAATGAAAATCGCTACTAAGCAGAAGGCTGGAGGTAATTAAGCCGTCGAATGTAAAAAGAACAAGGCTGACGGCGAGTTTGGATCTGTGCGCAGGCCGAGAGTGGTGTTGAGGCGGATGCGATGGTGGTGAAGGAGGGTGGCATGAGTTTGAAAGGAGAAGGAGGGGGGGGGGGGGGGGGGGGTCTGGCATGAGCGAAGGCAGAGGCAAGAAACATAGTCAGCGCCGCGCCAAACTGAAATGCACGATGGCAGAGAGAAAGAAAAAAAAAATCGGGCCGCGAGGCAGCGCCAAGCAGCAAGCACCACTACTCTCATTAGGACGGAAGGCACAAAGTTAGGATTTTCGGTAGCCGCTCGCCAAAGTACAACAACAACTATACTCCGAAGTGTCGGTCCACGGTTGCGAGAGGAAGCCTGTGCCCGAAGACGGAGGTCAGCTCGGTAGAGGAGGACCGCGAAGATGAAGAGGGCGAGAGATTCGGAGTGCGAAGGCGACTGCGAATGAGAGAGCGAACGATAAGGAAGGAGGCAATCCAGAGAAAGTCGACGTAGCCGCATTTAGAGATTAAAAAAAATACAGAGAGGAAAGTTCGTAAAAATGCAACTGCGCCTAATAGAAGGAGAGCATATAGCGGTAATTAGAGTCGTGCAGGGCAGTGGAACCCTCGAATGTGTGTGTATGTGCGCTATAATGTCAAGAGCCAGGTGGCATAGAGCAGGAGGAAAGCTCAAACAAATGAAACGGCTCCTTGAAGAGGCAGAAACTACAGGTGAGGCTCGGTGTTCGAACTTGAATTAGGCTAAATAATGGCTCGCGCGTTTCCTGTTGGGTCGAGCAGCAATTTCACTTCGGACGCTCTGGGCGAGGTGCGGATATAAGAAGATAGATATACACTATTATGTTTGTCCACCCGTGGGAGAAGTCTAGCGCGATAATCAGGAGAAGAAAGCCTTCTTTGCTTCTTAGGCGTTGTCACGGAAAGGCATTCGAAACAGGTCTCGAGCAAGTACTCTTCTTCAATGCAAAGAGGGCAACGCGCTAAGGTAAACAATGCCTTGGCTCCAAATTTGACTCTTAAGTAATGCGGAAGCGCTCTGATTCTTTTGGATGCACCACGCTTCACAATTTAGTTTAATGGGCTCTTTCTCTTTCTTCTTTGCTTATTTGTTTGTTTTAAGGAGGGCTTTATTTTGTGCTGCTATTACGGGGATCAGGAGATGGACAGTATTTACTGAGAGTTACAGCAAGCCTTACTTTAGTGATTATGTCACTGCTATACTGTACCTTAGTTGCGACGTTCAGGAGAGAAATATGCGCGGTCAAATGAAAAGAAAAGCAGTCTAGGACGGCAAGAGATAAGGCGGTGCAGTGAAATTAGAAAATTTACAGGCGCATCACGGAATCAGCTTGTGCAACACGGGGGTAACTGGAGATTAATAGGAGAGGCCTTTTTCTTGCAGTGGACATGGAATGGACTGGTGATGACGATGACGGTGATGACGGCTTATGTAATAGAAAAGGACAGCCTACGGTACAAGGCCAAGTGAACTGCTTCACAAGTCACTGAGCACGTGCTGGTGGGCGAGCTGGTTATACATGATTACAACGAAGGCGCCAAATAAAACAGCGGACGAAGGAAGTCGACACGAAGGAAGTCGAAGTTGTCCCGTGTCACCTTCCTTCGTCCGTTGTTTTATTTGGCGCCTTCGTTGTAATCATGCTTTACAAGAGATGACTGCAGCGTTCCAAACAGGAGATCAGAAGTCCCTCCTCCTCTTTTTCTCTCGAGTGGTGCCTCACCATCATTACTTGCAAAGCAGTTAACGCGGCCTTATAGCGTGGGCTGTTCTTTTTTTATTACACATATCATCGTCATCATCATCATCATCATAATTATTATCATTATCATCATTATCATCAGTCCATTCTATGCACACTGCAGGAAAAAGGCCTCTCCTGTTGATCGCCAGTTACCCCCGTGTTTGCTGCTTTCACCACACCGCCTCATCTCTTGCCGTCCTCGACTGATTTTAACGCGATAGCGTTAAGGGCGCCGTGTCGCAAAAAAATCCGGCGTCGCGCGTCTCGAGTCCGGCGTCCAGCGTCGACCGTCTTAACTACAAGAATCATTTCGGAGCGCTTACACCCAACCTCTCTTTTATCACCATAGTTGCTCATACCTTGTCTTTTATTCTTTGCAATATTATTCCTTGGAAGTTTGAGAATGACAGCCCACAAACAAATGTCATGTAAAAAAACAAAGAACATCGACAAAAAATACCTTGTATGTTCGATCTTTTCAGATCGAAATATATAAAGTGCGAAACAGTGACAGGGTATCAGCCCACGCAAGAGGCCGCGTTTCTACCAGAAAGCCCGCCTTAGTACGTAGCGTTCGCCGCAAGCGTTTCCCAGTAAACATTACGGGTACATAAGCTGCAGTTGCCGGGAAGCGTGAAACGTAGTCAGGGATCTTTCGATGATATCGCGTTACACTCTTAAAGGCGAAGCTTAAGTGTTCTCCAATGTTTTCTTTTCATTTGGCCGCACATTTCTCGCATGTACGGCACAAATAAGGTACAGAATAGCAGTGACATAATCACTAAAATAAGGCTTGCTGTAGCTCTTAGTGAATACTGTCTGTCTCATGATCCCCATTACAGCGGCAAAAAATGCAGCCCTTCTTGAAACAGACAAGCAAACAAGAAAGAGAAATAACCCATTAAACTAAATAGTGAAGCGCGGTACATCGAAAACAATCAGAGCGCTTCCGCAGTGCTTAAGAGTCAAATTTGCAGGCAAGGCATTGTTTACCTTAGCGCGTTGTCGTCTTTGCATTGAAGAAGAGTACTTGCTCGAGACTTGTTTCGTGTGTTACTGCTTTTGTTTCCTCTCCGTGAGTGCATTAATGAACGGAATGGAACTTTAGCTTGACACTACATTCACCATTCCTAATGATCATTCTACCCTAGTTAGCGGAATTAAACGCAGTTGTGCTTGCTTGGCAAAGGTGCGTTTGCTTGCTTGAGTAACTGTCTGAAAACAGAGACGCGGGAAATGGTAGAAAATCAAGCGAATAGAAACGAATTGTACTTTTTGTCTTACCGGTGTTGCTTCATATAAAAAAGTGTAAATATTGCTTATAATGTTTTGTTTTTACTTGCGCTCCACGACGACCAATAGACTGAAATAGAGAAGAACAAGGTGTCGCATTATATGCCGCCCTAAAACTAGTCAGCAAGTTCAGCGTTCATTAACGTTTTAGCAATGCCTAATTTTTCAACTTTAAAGTACACCAAACAAAAAAAAAAAGTCAGATAAACAGTAACGAGTCCCAGAATGATAGCAAAATATTCTTTAGAATAACCATTACGATTCAGTTCTTTCTCGCTATTTTGCACATGGTTTCTTATTAAAAAAGAAAGGATAACTTTCCTTGCACTGCTTCAAGATTGATACGAACTAGAACCCTGATGTGACCAAACGTTTTCTATATTCTTTTTTTACGTCGACACAAGGACCTCACTGAAGTTCTTGACTGACTGACTGACGTCGACACAATGCATTGCCTTGCAAACAACTCATCTGCTTAATCCGTCCGCCCGTGTATTGTTCGACATACACATTTCCGGATGAAAAAAGTGTTGTCAAAAGCACAGCGGCTGCTTGTGCGAGCAAGAAAGCAGAAATGTTTCTTTATACTCTGTTACGATGCACCTACATATGACTAAACACCAGGGCCGGTAAAAAAACATTGATATTTCTTTAATCTTCGTGTAATAGGCAGTGTAGACAATCTTAGGCACCAGGAGCAAATAAAGGTGATGTGTGTCTCATTCTTTTAGAGGGTAATCGTAACAACTTTGACGACTTTGACTGAAATAAAAACTTTTTTTTTTGTTTTAAAGAGGGAGAGACAGTTATTTGAAATCAAATACGCGCATTGGCGTACATATTTACATATTCAGAAGGAGGCCCCATACCACATGACTGAAAGGGGATCTCCTGTTAGAAATGAAGTGGAGATAGATACAACAAATGACAACAATGCAGCATTAAGTAAATTAGTTATAACAATAGAAATGCAACAAATATGCATAAGTAATATGCACCATAAGGATATAAAGAGAAGGAATAATGCAAATGCGAGCACGCGCGCACATTAACAAAGAACATTAATAATATAGCAAGGCAGATTAGTTGCACAGCGTTTAAGCGTGAAGAATAAATTAAACGAGCCCTTTCTTAAACGGTCCTAAAGCTAACAATTTCTTAGTACTTAATGGTACGGTATTAAAAAACTCCACAGCCGCAAAAGCAGCAGTATGTTTGCCATAGTTAGTGCGTACATATGATCGCAAAACGTTGTTGTTCGAGGCAAACCTAGCCGGGTTACAGTTGAACAAGCGTGAGTTTTGCAATACATCAGCTGCTATAGTACCGTTTCTAGATTTGTAAAAAAGAATTCCCAATTTATATTTGAACAAATTTCGCACTGATAAATACACCATGCTGTTAAAGTAACGAAAGTCCCCTGCGAATGGTAGGCTGAACGTTAGGATATGAATGACTTGGCTTTGAAGGCGTTAGAGTGGAAGTATTCGAGATCCACAGGTATTTCTCCATGACGTGATACAGTACCTGGTCACTGTGCATAAAGGCGTAGCACATCTTAAATAAAGAAGGTGTATTGAGGAATGGTCGTTATTTAATTAATATTCTTATACCCTGGGCTATCCTCTGTTTGATACGTGAAATGTGATGGGAATACTTGAGATGTACATCGACACCTCCCGGAAAGGTACACTGAAGGGTACTAAGGAGGAGGTGGCAGTTGATACTAATGGCAGGTGTTGATGAAAGAGGTTTCTCACTAGAGTGGAAGACAACGAAATGTGTTTTATTAGTGTTAATTGTTAAACAATTAGTGTTCATTGTTAAACTAAATACCGAGCCCAGGCCAGGCTGTCCGAAGCACTTTTTGGAGGACCCAGACCGTGCTCGTGCTTGAAGCCACGGGCCCGGGCCGGTCTTGAGACCGCTTATTAAAGGGCCTAAGCTGGGCCTTCCAGTACACGCGAACGTTATGCGTTGCATAGCCCAAGGCATTCTTTGGCAAGCTGAAGCGACACGTACAAAGAGTTGGCTCTTAGTATACCTTAGCAAAGAAAATAGAAAGACAAATGAAGTTCTCTTTTTTTTTTCAGAAATAACGATCATGGTTTCCACGAGCAAAAATAAATTATACAAAAAAAGAAGCCGCTCTTCATACCATTTCCCTGTTACCGCTTTTGCTACTGCACTGTTGCCAGTCTGGATACTATATTATTTTAGCACTAACGCAAGGGTGTCTCTTTCTGTTTGTGCATTTGTTTTAAGCTGTGTGCTCGTGAATTTGACTGTTTGTGTATATACATGCTAAATTACCTCATAGGACCAAATCGTATGATCAAGTTAAACTGATGCACACCAGCGTAAACATAACAGCAAAGTGTTCATGAGAGAAACAAAGATTTCAGCTTTTTATTTCTTGTACATTGTAGCTTATTAGACCCTGAGAAGGTGAGGTGACACATGCGCTACAATCCGTAAGCAGTCAGCGCCATTTCAGTGCAGCTAGATAGGTACTCCAAGAGAGGAGGACCTGTTTGAAGCGCCTGTACAAGCTGCTGTTTTTGCAGAAGAACGTGCAGATTTTTGCCTTTTGCTGGCCTTCGTACAGTCCTAATCTTGTGGCATCGTTTTCAGGTGCAGCCTTCTTGTGGTACTGCGTGTTACTATAAGCGTATTTTCTATATTTGTTTCATAAATATAAGGGAGGAACCTTTTATCTGGCATAGCCTGAAGCGTGGTGTGTGACAGCTTGATTATATAATTTATATTGTACGTCGTCATTACGCTTTGTGTCGAAGTCAGAATATGAACGGTTTACATGGATGGATGGAAACAACTTTATTTTAACTCCGGCGAAGATTAACGACCCGGGCTCAGCTCCCCCATGAGGGGACTTAGAGGCCTTGCCTCGTCTACGCCTCTCAGGCCTGCTGGCTTTCCCACTCTTGTGTCTTGAGACTGGAGCTACGCAGAGCGGCGGCCCACTTCGACGCAAGAGCCTCCGGAGCTACTGCCATTTTAGCTGATATAACAGGGCACTCCCACAACATGTGTGAGAGCGTCGCTCTAGTTGCCTGACATAATTTGCAAAGCGGACTCGGGTATTTTGCGCGGGGAAAATGTGCCGCAATCGCACCGGACTGGGGAAGGTTAGTGTCTGCACTTGTCGCCAGACGACTGCCTGGCGATGTTTCAGTTTAGGGTGAGGTGGGGCAATATCCGCCTGCCTAGCTGGTAGTGCTTGGTGATGTCGTTGTACCTGACTAAGCGTTCTCGCGTGTTTCAAACCAGGAGTTCCGAACTCGAACAGGGGGTCTCCGACTCTGCGCGGCAGGTCAGTTCTCGCGCAAGCGGTGCCCTACCTCGTTCAAGTTAGGGAGGCCCTCGTCGGGGGGGGTGACGTGCGCTGGGAACCGCATGATCGCGGTAGTATCGGAGTGCTGTCGACCAGCTTTCCTTAGGATCTGAAGGGCTTAGGAGTAAATGCGCCCCCGCGCGTGGTTACGAACTGCGGATTGTGAGTCGCTAAGAACTACCTCGCAGAGGGGGTCAGTAAGCGCAAGCGCAATCGCAACCCCTTCCGCTGTTTCTGGGTGTTCCGTGCTGACACTACATGCGTGCGTAAGCCGGGAGTTAAAGTCTATGACTACCGCCATGAACCGGTGTTCTCGTGTGTATTCTGCCGCGTCTACGAAGCGCGTAGTCCACTTCCCATCAAAGGAGCGCAGCAGTGCCTTGACACGGGCCTGGTGTCTGCCCCCGTTATATTCGGGGTGCATGTTTTGAGGGATAGGGGCGACGATCAGCGTGTCGCTGAGGTCGGGTGGAATGACCTGTTTCTGACTGCGTTTGACGTAGTAATTGAAGCCGAGTTTCTGCAGGATCTACCGGCCCGTGGCTGTCAGGGACATGCATTCCAGTTACGAGACTCTTTTCGCATCCGCGATTTCCTCAAGCGTGTTGTATACCCCCAGCTGCAGCAGGCGAGCAGTGCTCGTGGACTTCGGTAGACCAAGGGCGATATTGTAAGTCTTGCGTGTGAGGGTGTTAAGTTTGTCCCTTTCAGGAAAATTCCAGTTGTGGAAGGCAGCCACATAAGTAATGTGACTGATTGCTAAGAAGTGTATGAGGCGCATAACGCTGTCCTCATCCATGTCCGTGTGCTTGTTTGTGATGCGTTTGATCAGGCGGGTAGCCGCTGTAACATTGCCTTCGATCTTGCGGATAGCTTCTATGTTTGACCCGTTGGCTGCTATATACATGCCGAGGATGCGTATTTTCGGGACACGGGGAATACAGGAGCCGTCTTGCGTATGCAGGATCATTTCGTCACACTGACGCGATTCGCCTGTAGGCTTGGGCCGGCGGCGCGGGCGGTAGAGGAGCAGCTCCGATTTGAGTGGAGATAGTCGGAGACCTGTGTCTTGGAGGTAGGTTTCGACTGCAGAGACCGCTGCTTGTAAGGGGCATTCTGTCTTACCGTCACTGCCCTTGTCGAGCAACAGAGTGATGCTCTCTGCATACAAGGTGTGATGGAGGCCGTCATTCTCGTAGAGGTAGGCCGGGAGACCCAGCATCACGAGGTTGAAACCTCGACCCTTGAGGAGTGCCGGTGCTTCCCAGTGCATGTTCGTCGGATGTCATGCTGTCGACAGCGAGGGTCACTGTGCGGCGCGACAGGAAGTCTCCCATGCAGTTGTAGCCTCGCTCGCCCATGTTGAGCTTGTTTATTCAGCTCAGGATTGCTTCATGTGCTACATTGTCGAATGCCTTTTCCAGATCTAGTGCGAGGATGGCCCAGCTTTCACTACTTTGGGTCGTTGATATTCTCGTGGTTGAGCCGGAACATGACGTCTTGAGTGGAGAGGTGTTACCGGAAGCCCACCATAGTAGGTGGGTAGGCTCCAGTGTCCTCGAGGTGGCGGTTGATACGGGAAAGGAATGCGTGCCTTGTCACCTTGCCAACGCAAGATGTGAGGCAAATGGGCCGTAAGTGATCGAGGCTGAACGACTTGCCTGGCTTCGGTATCAGGACTGCCTTAGAGCGTTTCCACACCTCTGGGATGCGACCTGCTCACCAGCATTTGTTGACGTATGCCGTAAGAGCGGTTATCGAGGCATCATCGAGGTTTCGTAGAGTCTTGTTCGTAACCTTGTCGGGATCAGGTGCTGATTTGCCATTTAGGTCGTGGATAGCTCCAGGGATCTCTGAATCGTGAAATTCTTCATCGAGTGTCGCATTTGTCTCACCAGTGTAATCTACGTGTTGAACATCGGGTCGTTGAGGGAAGTACTGCTTTTGCTTGCTGTTCCCGAGACACAGCCTTAAACTTTTTGTTATCTTCTGCAGCAAATTATTAATCGAGAGCCTCTTTTAAGAATTTGTAATCATTACTGTTTCAAACGTGAAGTGTAGTCAAGAGCCTTAAAGGGAATGCCCTGAGTTTGCTTCCATCCGATTTCTTCGTGCTAGTTGTACATTTTGTGTTTAAAAAAGCTTTCTTGCTATGTTTTATTGTCGCTATACTTGTTATTGCAATGACTTTTCATGTACCGCATGAGCACTTATATTCTAGCGTATTACGTGCCGAAACCCCGATATGATTACGAGGGACGCCGCAGTGGGGGCGCGATTAATTTCGACCACCGGGAGTTATTTAACGTGCATCTAAATGTAAGTGCACCGGGCGTTTTTTGCATTACGCTCCCATCGAAATGCGGCCGCCGTGGCCGAGAGTCGAACCCGTGTCCTAGAGCTTAGCAGCGCAACAGCTTAACCGCTAAGCTGCCACCGCGGGGAAAGCAACATTTAAATGCATGTACACACCGGATTTTCCGTCTGATCGCCCGCTACAAAGAGCAAGGCACCCATAATGATCATCATCATCAACAAATTTCCTCCAGCATGTCCGGGCTTGGAACTACGGGCCCGGGCTGAGCTCGGGCTTCATAAAGCGGGCCCCAGGCTGGCCCGCGCTGAGAATATCAGGCCCGTGCAGTGCTCTAGTCGTAAACAATAATAAAAGTTGCAGCTACTGCCACAATTAAGTCCTTTTCTATCGGTAGATTAACTATCTCGTAGATATTACGATAGTGTTACCAAGTCGTTGACGCCAGTGTTACGAAACATCCGTAGTTCACTGGTCGTTTTGGGGGGTGGATGGCTGTCATATTTTACAGCCGTCACACAAAGCCGAGCTTATTAAACTGCAGTTTTACTATCAGAGGTGGCGATTCAACGCGTGTGCACCTAAATTCGCAGGAGCGGCCTAGTGCAGGTTAACAACTACCGCTGACAATGGGCGACGTGGGCATTACTCGAGTGAGGGTCTATACGCTTCGATGCACGTAGATCTGGTTGCCAGGAGCAATTAGCGCAAACTATGGCCGTTAGCTTTACGCCGCTAGCCGCCGCGCCATGGTCGTTCGGAAGCTACAGTTGAGCACGACGTACGAGTCGTTTCGCATTGCGACAGTTAAGCGCGCGCGACATGGACCGCAGATAGTATAAACAAGACAACAGACGTCTGTCGTTAAACTCTGTAGTTCGACTATAGAAGAGAGAGAGAGAATGAAGAGGAAAGGCAGGGAGGTTAACCAGATATGAGTCTCCGGTTTGCTACCCTACACTGGGGATGGGGGATAGGGGTTGGAAAGCTGATAGAGAGGAAAACGAAAAAAAAAATAAAAAAAAATAATAATAATAAAAAAAAAAAAGGGAACGCGCACACATGGAGACACACACACAAAAGGCGTTCCAGTTAAAGTCGTTCACACAGGCCGGTAGATCGCAAGAAGCGCAAAAGCGCTTGCACGGCCTTCTTCTGTGCAGGTAGGTCCTTTCGATGTTGTAGAATTCTTTTTTCGGATAGCGGTTGGTCGTCCAGTCGGTCAAGTTCGTGGCTAAGGCATGCCCTCTGTCGACTGTACTGCGGGCAGGCGCACAAAATATGGCCAATTGATTCTTCATGGCCGCAGTGGTCACAGGTTGGTGTGTCGGTCATCCCTATGCGGAAGGCATAGGCTTTAGTAAAGGCAACGCCCAACCAAAGTCGGTATAACAGCGTGGCGTCTCTACGGCGAAGCTGTGATGGCGCTCGAAGACTTAATGTTGGATCAAGTGAGTACAGTCGCGTATTTCTTAAATGTGGCTCATTCCATTGCGATGCGGTGCACTGCCGAGCAAGTAGGCGGAGCTTCCGTGCCGCGTCAGTTCTAGAAACAGGAATTGGGACGTGGCGCTCCTCAGTATGGGCTGAGCGGGCAGCGTGATCCGCCCGTTCATTGCCGATAATCCCGCAGTGACTTGGAAGCCACTGGAAGGTTATTTCATGGCCTGCATCACTTATATGGTGTAACGTCTCGGTAATATGGAATATTAGCTGTTCGTGCGGTCCGCGTCGTAAAGGTGACAGTAGAGACTGCAGTGCCGCCTTCGAATCGCAGAATATTGTCCATTTGTGTGGCGGTTCATCACCAATGTGAAGAAGGGCAGTAAAGAGCGCTGCGAGCTCTGCTGCCGTCGATGTTGTCGCGTGGGTCGTCTTAAACTTAATTGTTGTAGCTTTCGCTGGTATGACGACTGCCGCCGCGGAGCTGCTTGGAAGGACTGATCCATCAGTGTAAATATGCGTAGAGTCACGGTAGTTCTCGTACAAATATAGTAGCGTGAGCTGTCTAAGGGCTGGTGATGACAGATCAGCTTTTTTCGAGATACCAGGTATTGCGAGGTTGATTTTTGGCTGAGCGAGGCACCATGGAGGGATCGAAGGTCTCGCAGCCGGAGTGAAACAAGCTGGCAATGATTCATCATATGCAGTTATCGTTTGGCTGAAAGATGTCTGTGGCCTGTCCGCTGGTAGAGAGGCTAAATGGTGACGAGGAGTCCTGGCTAGATGCCTTATATGGGTCCTGAGTACTTCAATTTCAATGTGGGTCTTGACAAGGTGGTCTCTAGCGATTGCTATCGTAGCCACTGTTGAAGCACTCTGAGGCAGGCCTAGACAGATCCGGAGCACTTGACCCTGAAGACTTTGTATTGTGCGTAGATTCGTTTTGCCTGTGTTGTTTATTGCTGGCAAGCTGTATCGTAGAAATCCTAGAAAAAGCACCCTGTACAGTTGTAACATGGCACTAGGCGACATTCCCCAGGTCTTGCCAGCGAAAAACTTGAACAGGTGGCAGATGCCTGTCAACCGTTCTTTCACGTATGATATGTGTGGGCTCCATGACAAGTCCCTGTCGATTATGACACCTAGAAACTTGTACGATCGGACCCGTCGTATTATTTGGCCATTTATCGTTACACTGTAGTTTGCCATGGGTTTGCGCGTAAATGGCACTAGTGCGCATTTCTCGGAGGAAACTTCCAGGCCTCGATTACGGAGGTAGATAGCAGTTTGTGTGGCGGCTCTCTGGATTCTCGCTCGCAACTGTAGGCGTGTTACTGCAGATGTCCATATGCAGATGTCATCTGCGTACATTGATAGCCTGACTGTGGTTGGCACGTGCTCAAGGAGAGCAATTAGTGTTAGATTAAATAACACGGGGCTAAGTACACCGCCCTGGGGGACGCCGCGGTAGCTATAATGTAGAGAAGTATGGCGTTCCTCGGTGCTTACAAAGAAGGATCGCATGGATAGATAGCTCCGTATCCATTGAAACATCCGACCACCCACTCCTACCTCTGCGAGAGCAGAGAGGATGGCTTCATGCGTAACGTTGTCATACGCCCCTTTAACGTCGAGGAATAAGGATGCGCAGAGACGCTTACGGCATTTTTCATGTTGAATGTATGTCACCAGGTCGACGACGTTATCGATCGATGATCGACCGCGTCGGAAGCCCGCCATGGCATCTGGGTAGGTGTTGTGGTACTCCAAGTACCACTCCAGGCGTCCTAGGACCATCCTCTCCATCACTTTGCCCACACAGCTCGCCAAAGCGATCGGGCGATATGATGAGAGCTCCAACGGCGACTTGCCAGGCTTCAGCAGTGGAACAAGGCGACTTGTCTTCCAGGTTGTTGGTAGCGTGCCATTTCTCCAAGATTCATTATACACCTCAAGAAGAACTCCTCTCGCTCGCTCCCCCAGGTGACACAGAGCTCGGTAGGAAATTCCGTCAGGTCCTGGCGCTGATGTGCGGCTACACAAAGCTAATGCTGCCTTAAGTTCGTGGATCGAGAATGGTAGATCCAACCGGTGATCACGTGGTGGCGGACAGCTGCTCGAAGGCGATGGAATGTTGGTAGCTGTGAGTTGGCCAGATAATCTGGCGCAGAAATCCTCTGCCACGTCAATCTCCGATCTCTTTTGAGAGAGGGCAAGCGCCTTGAATGGGAATCGCTGTACGGGAAGTGTCCGCAGTCCGCGCACCGTTCTCCATAGTTGAGATAAAGGCTTACGTGGATCTAGCGACTCACAGAAGGCAGCCCAACGTTGCGATTCGAGCTTGTCTAACCGGCGCTGTATCTTCTTTTGCGTGCGCCTGGCGGTCCGTAGATCGTCCATTGTTTTCGTACGTCGGTATCTTCGTTCAGCACGTCGTCGGATTGCTCGAAGTCGTTCTAGTTCCACATCGAAATCATTAAGTTTCGAGGAGCATGTTAGAGTACGCATAGTGTCTTGCACCACGCTCTTGATTGCCTCTTCCAAGTCGAAAGATGGATTGGCGTCGCAGTGTTCTTCCATAATAGACTGAAATTTAGGCCAGTCCACTCTTTGGATCGTATCCCGTATTTTGGAAGTGGTCAATCCTCTGATCTTGATGTACGTGGGGATATGGTCGCTTCCGTGCGTCTCTATGTCCGCAAACCACCCTGCACGTCTGACTAGGCTTCGTGAGACGAAAGCCAAGTCAAGACAGCTGCTGTACGTGGAGCCACGTAAGAACGTAGGACTTCCATCATTCAGCAGCCAAAGTTCATTACTGGAGGCGAAAGAAACCAGTGCTCTGCCTCTTGCGTTGATGATCGGACTTCCCCAGAGTGTATGATGGGCGTTGAAATCGCCAATGATGACCCAGGGATTGGACGTTGAGGAAAGGATGTCTCGTAGTCTTTTGTAATCAAATCGACTTGACGGAGATAGGTAGGCGCCTACAAAAGTAAAGGCCAGATTCTTTTTCCTTACGTTTAGGCATATATATTGATTACTGTCATTAGGTGGTACAGGCTGATGAGTGTAGGTGAGGTCACGGCGAATAAACACCAAAACCTTGCTGTTTTCATAAACAGCTGACGACATAAATGATTCATATCCAGAAAGCCTGATTTTGTTCGATAAGTTGGGCTCGCAAATGACGATAATGGGAAACATATTGGCGTACACGAAGCGACGAAAGTCCGAAAGGCGCGCTCTGAGTCCGCGGGCATTCCACTGAAAAATAGCTGCTTGTCGGACCTCTTCCCTAAAAGACCGTGGCTGTAGAGCCATGATCTACTCAAGGGTTGCAAGCACCGGACTCAGAGCGTCCAGTACTTGAAGCGCACTTCTGGCAGACGGTGTGTTCATGTTGCTTAGCAGCACGCGAATGGCATTCATTAAAGGCCTGATAAGTGCTATCACTTACTCATCTGTTTTCCGCGACTCCTCGGATACAGCACCTTGCTGTACTGGGGGCGGATTCTTCTGCGCCTCTTCTGGCGGTCGTGTACGCGGAAGTGGCGGCCATTCCTTTGTGGAGAGAGATCTGGCAGTTTTCTCCCTTCCAACATCGGTGTTCGGAGTGCTGGAAACATCTGCTGATGATGATGCTTGACGAGGTGACTTTTCCTGAAAGCTTGATGTTTTCCGCCGGGAAGACCTTCGTCGGTGACGTCGTCTTCGCCGTACTTTCACAGCAGCCTCTTTGTGGGTAGAGTTGTCCCTCACCATTTGTTTAAGAATGGTGATCTCTTTCTTGATCTGGGGACAGTCTTTGGAAGAGGCGCAGTGATCACCTTGACAGTTAGGACATTTCAACGTGGTTGCGCTGCAGTTGTCTTCTGAGTGGGGTTCGGCACATCGAGGGCACACGGCCGAATTTCGGCAAACACCCTTCACATGTCCAATCTTCTGACAATTGAAGCATTGCATTGGTCTTGGAATAAATGGTCGAACCTGGTG
Source organism: Dermacentor andersoni (assembly GCF_023375885.2). Classification (NCBI taxonomy): domain Eukaryota; kingdom Metazoa; phylum Arthropoda; class Arachnida; order Ixodida; family Ixodidae; genus Dermacentor; species Dermacentor andersoni. The sequence goes on along the minus strand of NC_092816.1, from coordinate 61,819,267 downwards.
GCGAAAGTGGCCGACCTTCACGTAGGGTGGAAGACAGTCGCCTTTGAAGGTTATCCTCACACAACGTGTGTTGCCGAGGCGACCAACATGCACAATCACGTTGTGTTCGCTTGCCGGTTTTATGAGAATTGGGAGGTCTGCATTAGATATTTCATTGTCAATGTCATAGATGACTCCTGTTATTGTGGCACCATTCGTTGGCACGATGGATCGGACCTTGATGTTTCCCAGCTGCGTTACATGTTGTAGTATGGTCAGTGCACTCGGGTTCATCACATCGATTGCCAGGATGTTTCGCCTAGTATTTATCCTAACATCCTTGATCTCATTTGGCACGGTGTTTTCTAGATACACGGAGAGGGCTTGCCTGTTGAGGACGCGCAGGTTGTCGGTAGCGTTCTGTGGCACAAACAGGATGGAGTGAGGCCATCGCTGAGGAGCTGTTTTCACAGTGTTCGAGCTGGACGCCGAAGATGAGTTGATAATTCTTCGTTTGGCCTTGCGGTACTGGACAAGTCGAAAGCCGTCTTCCGAGGACTCGTCACCTGATGCGCAGTACAGCTCTGTGTCCTCGCTACCACTCGACGCATTTCCTCGCTTCCTCGAACCGATGTCCGCGGGTGAACGGGAACCGGGAGGATCCTCGGGGTGTTGTACATCCATCACCGCGATGGAGGGGGCGGTAGACCCCACAGGTGCAGTAAGAAGTCCAGAAAAACACAGAGACGGGCGAGATGTGTTCCGCAAGAGAAGCACTTCGTCTTCCTCCTCTCGACTATAGAAAGTTTCTATAAACTAAGGCGGGATTCGCACAGTTTCCACAGACTGTTTGTAGATTAAGAATTGACTAAACGAAATAGACACTTCTGTCAATATAATCATTCTATAGATTTTTCAGAGACAAAAGGACATATCAACAAAAAGGCAGATCAGTCTATACGAGATAGTTATAAATAACAGGTAGGGAGGCTAAGCAGGACACGCCTGATTGGCTACCCTGCACTAGGGAAAGGGGAGCGAACAATTAAACGAAGAAAAAGTCAAGTTTTGATGTCACCTACGTAATGAACATTCACAGCGCTGTATTACAAACGGTCCATCAGTGGGGTTCCTACAGGAACCGCAGCAGCGGTTTTGTGGCCTTCTACAGCTGGGATATGCGAGACCATGGTCGTAAGATCTTATTGAACGAGAACAGCCTTCCGTCTGTACGCAGTGCATAAAGTTTATAGGTCGACGTCATAAATAAACTTTAGTAAGGGCAATACGGAGCCATTGCCTACGGCACATCTCATAGCTAGTCGAGGCGAATCCAAGTAGGTATGAGTCTGAATGTGCGTGCCCTAGCGAATCGGAGCTGGGATGTGGGTCTGGGTGAATTTCGGAAGCGTATGTGATTCCAACAAAACTTCGCGCGAGGCTTACTCCCGTATTCTCAAAGGATTCTTGACTCGAAGCTTTTCCTCCGCTTTACCGAGGTGAGTACTGCAACTGACGAAGACACTATGCACTCCTCAGAAATCGCTGCGGAGTATCATTGAAGCGCAATGACCACTTTTGTAGAAGAGTGCCACTGTCATCCACTTGAAGAGATTCCCATGGAAGTTTACAAGCACGACAAGAAAGAAATCGGGAGGGAAAATCTGTACGGTAGCTCAACGGGCAACGCCTTGCCATTTGAGGCCCAAGCTGGGTGGCTGAGGACAAAAACCTATCGGAGCAAATTGTCGCAACAGGGAGAGGTATGTGTCCCCGCTGCAGCAAAAATACGGAAACGATTCAGCGCGTCCTGATGAAATGCCACGATATTCACCCAACAAGAACCGTAGGAAACGTCCACCTTCTCGAGGCACTGGGATTCAAAGCGGATGGAAGCAATGACTGCTGAGCAGTCGGGATAAGCAAGCGAACATTAAAATATTGATGCAAAAAAGGAAGAAATTAATTGAGGTGGAGCCGTGGCATGCAGATATAACTTTTCAATGCAGAAATAGAGGTTTTGATGAAGAAAGGACAAAACAACAAGAAAGGCAAGACGCTGCACTGCGATAGATGTAGCAAAGTCTGGTTAGGTCATACAGGCTTGATGACTACTTTGCACCCCGTTTCACTAAGACGAGTCGACGGTTGAGTAGAGGAATAATTTAAAATATAAGGGTTGGAGTGCGCGGTCTCGAGCGAATGTAACTGTATTGACGAATGGGCTCCGTCAGTTCCAGCAAGCCTAAGCGAGGACATATCAGTGAAAGGCTTGCGTTCACTAAACAAATTTTTACACACGTAAGAGTTATCGTACACGCACTTCGTTGCATAACAGCCATTCATCATTAAGAAACGTGATTTTTGCATCACTCTACAGTATACGCCGTCCATCCTCACCAGCCCATTTTCTTCTTTAACACACTACGCCCGCAGACTTATTGAACCAGCAGCCAGCCATTGCAGACCACAGATTTAGATGTAAATAAATATAGGTACGACTTTTAATCAAATGATTAAAGGCAATCATCTTCAGTTAATTATTCTGACTACGGGTGAGTTTTGAGGCTCTTAATCCATGTTAACTGAAAATGAGTTTGTGAATCTGTGTGAGTCCACGATTTCAGATCGAGTTGGAGTCCAACGTGCGGCGAGTCTAGATTAGTCGACGATTCCTTGATGTGAAAAAGACAGCGCTAATGAGAACCCGTGAGCCAGTATGGCCTGAATTTAATGAGTCAGAGCTTTCAATGAGTTCCAAACAAGAGGTAAAGTATATGAGTGAGTCGGACTGCGTTATGCTTATTTGGCGCTGGTTACGCAGTCACAGCTTCGGGCGTGGAACAAACAGCTCAATTCTTCTTATTTCTTTATTTTTACTAGCATAACTGTAAAAAGTGGCGACGGTCGGTTTCAAGACTCAAGTGTTCCCTATTCATATATTCGTAGATAAATGCTCTGACCATTTGTGTCAATTCTTTTCCCACCAACGGGGGTCAGACACTTGTGAGGCTCAATTAGACGGTCGATGCTGAACTTACCTAACCTACTCCGCTGAGATGTGTGCATCCAACCAGTTTGCACACATTTGCACTGGGAGAACGCCACTTCGCTTGCGCACAACGGTGACACAGCATGTGGAAAATGGAACACAGTCGGCAGCCAAGCCGACTCAGCGGAAAGCGAAGCCGATTACGCGAATTCATTGTTGCAATAGGTACACCACGTGCAACAGCATACTGATTTATTTGTTGTCCTTTTTTGGTATTTTTACTTCATATGCCTTGCGACAAATGTCCCTCTCCCTCAACCCCCCCCCCCCCCCCCCCAAAAAAAAAAAAAATTGTCCGCTCGGCTGCTTCGTTCCGCCCGCGCGTCGCTCGTGTCTTTGCGACAAGCGATCATCAAAAAAGTGTTATCATCCCAGTTATGTGCAGTGCCTGAGAGCCTAAAGTGCGAGTGAAGTGGGCGGTAAGCGACGCTGAGCTAAAGCGCTCTATTTTTTCACATTACAATGGACAAAAACGACAGTTGCGTGCACCCACTGACTCTCAATTTATGAACTTCATTTCTTCTCTTTCAGTCGTTATTTTCTCATAGGAGCAGTTTATACTTTCCAGTAAGTATTTTATCGATTTATGAATTCCTCACTTTTGTTTTACCCTTTTTCTTCTTCTTGTTTTTAGTCGCAATGTAGAAATAAAATCATCGCACCGTCTGGAGTCTTTCTTAAAGCGGGCTTCTCCCTGAGCTTTTGCGCAAGGGCAGCTGCCTCCTTGCAGAAGAAAAGGAAGCGCTCCTCCTTCTTTCAAGGAAAATTTATTCACCACCTGCGGTAGCCTGAAGCATGGAAGACAAGATTTAGAATGTTTTATTCATTTTAGTTTCAGTAGGAATGTGTCCAACGTATTAATTCTTGAAGGAAGGACGTATCACTTTGTTCCCGTGGTTTGAAAGCTGTAGTGCGCAACAGGTCGGTGTCGGGCGTGCTAGTTTTTCGTTTATGTGTGTACACTTAACAGCCTGTAATTTTTCTCTGTATTGGTGCTATTTACGTACCTTTGTTTGCTTTACAGCTAACTTTATGTAAATGCTGTCTCAATATATTTGGCTGTATAATGAGTGAACTCGTGTTATTGCTACTTATTATTATTATTATTATTATTATTATTATTATTATTATTATTATTATTATTATTATTATTATTATTATTATTATTATTATTATTATTATTTGTACATACTGCAGCCCGATCGGGCTATTGCAGGAGTGGGTGTGAAAGGCAGAGAAATGAAAATAGTAATACAGGCAATACGAACAATACAAACCAACACAAACCAAAACTATTCAATGGCCGCCAAGAATAAGTTTAAAGGAAGAGAACGAGTAGCACCAGTCAAAGAATTCCAGTACTCGATTACACGGGGAAATAAACTGTATTTAAATGTGTCCGTACGGGCAAAATAAGGTGCGATGTTTAGGTGGTGGTGACTTCTAGTATTAGATTGTTTTGCAGGAGTTAGGTAGTGATCTGAAGATATACCGCAAGAAGAGTTAATAATGCAATGCAAAAACTTCAGTGATTCCGTGCGTCGGCGACCTGAGAGCGGTTGTAAGCCTAGGGACGAAAGCGCTGTATACGGTGAAAAATCCCTATCGTACCTACGGCATATGAAGCGGATCGCTTTCTTTTGGATGGCCTCCATTTGATTAATGTCGCACTGTTTGTGTGGATTCCAGACGGGAGAAGCATAATCGAGTATAGGCCGGATTAGTGTTTATACATCAGTAGTTTAGTATCCCTTGGAGCTGTGGTCAATGTGCGGGGCAGATAGCCTAACTTTTTCAGTGCTTTTGAGGTTAATAAATATATTTGTTTCAACCAAGACATACTGGGTGTGAAAACAAGACCAAGGTATTTATATTCACTAACGCTCTGAATTGTAGTATTATTAACTTTGTAAGTAAAAGCGGAAGTGGTCGTTTTATTAGTGAGAGTCATAAGAACGGTTTTACGGATGTTAATTGTCATTTGCCAGGTATCACACCAAGAGCTAAAATTAGAAAATGATTTTTGGAGCTGTAAATGGTCATCAAAGGAGGAAATTTTATGATACAATACACAGTCATCAGCATACAAACGTATATTTGAGATTATGTGACGAAGCAAATCGTTTATAAAGATCAAGAAAAGCAACAGACCCAGCACGGAACCTTGTGGTACTCCTGAAGGCACTGCTGTCACCCTGGAATTAGCTCTGTTAAAGGACACAAATTGAGATCGATCGGAAAGAAAACTAGAAATCCAACTGAGAATGTGGGGATTATTAAGGGTGGCGTCAAGTTTATACATCAATTTCGAATGAATCACTGTATCAAATGCCTTTCAAAAGTCAACGAAGATTGCGTCAGTTTGGTCGCCCGTGTCCAGGTTAATACAAATGTCATGTGTAAATTCAATTAGCTGTGTTATTGTGCTGAACCCACGTCTGAAGCCGTGCTCGACATTAGTTACTAATTTATGTGACTCAAGGTATTGCACAATGTGTTTGTAAATAATATGCTCTAACATTTTACACGCTGCATAACTGCATTAAATTGCTGCATAACTTGAAGTTTGCGCGTTTTAAATTTTAGTTGAGATTGATCCCTTCTCTTATACTTTTCTAATAGAGCTGTTGAACACGTCATGCGCGTGATTTATAGTATGTTCAGGCATTAACTCGAATTGAGCTATTTGATCCCGCATAGCGCAAACACTTGACGGCTCCATTAGACGGCGATGAGACAAATACGACAAGCACGGGCGCCAGCTACCAACTGATCTTTACTCGGAGACACACACGCGTCTTTTATTTTCTTTTTCTTTTTGTGCATCATTCTTACGTTAAGCTTAATGGGAGAGGGCTTGATAAAGGGAGAGGGAAGTGATCGCGGCATCAGACGCAAAGGTGGAAACTCTGCCAGCATGGCTTCCTTGTCTCTTCTCGAAAAAGAATTGCTTTTCATAGATGGGTCTCTGGGTTAGTACAGTTCTGGTTGTGCACAGAAACTGTTTAAGTTTTTTTCTTCAGTTTCTGCTTTCATGTGTGTGGTTGTGATTACGTTTATCCTATAAGCCGGATGGGCGTAGGTAGGACGCATTCGTCTCGTCCCCGTCTGTTAGCGCCGTTGAGTGCTTTCGATGCGTTTTATCGTGCAGTGTTTATGCTAGAGCTTTTTTATACATTCTACATTGTAAAGGGGAGAAAGGCGCAATATGTGAAACGTTGTTATGTCGTTGAGAAAGAGAGAGGGAGATAGCGTGTGGGTGTGTGTGTGTGTTTCATCATCATCATCAACATCATCATCATCATCATCAGCCTGGTTATGCCCACTGCAGGGCAAAGGCCTCTCCCATACTTCTCCAACTACCCCGGTCATGTACTAATTGTGGCCATGTTGTCCCTGCAAACTTCTTAATCTCATCCGCCCACCTAACTTTCTGCCGCCCTCTGCTACGCTTTCCTTCCCTTGGAATCCATTCCGTAACTCTTAATGACCATCGGTTATCTTCCCTCCTCATTACGTGTCCTGCTCATGCCCATTTCTTTTTCTTGATTTCAACTAAGATATCATTAACTCGCGTTTGTTCCCTCACCCAATCTGCTCTTTTCTTATCCCTTAACGTTATACCAATCATTCTTCTTTCCGTAGCTCGTTGCGTCGTCCTCCATTTAAGTAGGACCCTTTTCGTAAGCCTCCAGGTTTCTGCCCCGTACGTGAGTACTGGTAAGACACAGCTGTTACCAGCTGTGTGTGTGTTTAACTAACTTAATTAGTAAACCGACTCAGGATGCAGATTGCACAAATATTTTATCCCCTAGGACCTTACAAGAACCATGTAGGAATAAGTAAGAATAAATCATACCTGACGAAATTTTTAATGTATGAATACTTCTAGCGACGCAAGTTCTCCTTTTCTTTCTAACCTCTTTGATCTCTGTTACTTTCTGTGCTTACCGTGGATGTGAACAAACGAAGCAGCGCTACACATATTCAGGTAACCCTCTTGAATATAATACAAACGTTTTCCGTGAGTAGCAGCTTTGTTTTGTTTGTTTGTTTGCGCTGGCGGAGATTATGTTTATTGTCAATACGTAGTGAAAGTCACTAGACAAAAGTAAATACAGAAAGACGCCCCGCAGTGAAGCCAATATAGTGGGACCTCTCATGCTAACCGTAAAAAATAAGAAACAACAACTGAAACATAAGAACGTAAATACAAAACAATAACATGTAATAAGCATTGAAGTAACATTGAAAAGAGCAACTAAAAATTCAATTTTTCAAGACAACAAAAAGGAATGAAATAGTGCACTGAACAATATTCAATCGCATATGCACAAAAGGAATGCAAGTACACAGAAAAAATACAACAGTAATTATCGATCCCGCCATTTTAGTATTCCACAAGTTCAATCATTAGAGCATGTTTAAGTAAAACAGTTGAACATGTGAAGTGCCAACAGAAACCGGTAATCATGAAATAATTATACGACACTGAGGAAATAAAAAACTCGTAAACTACACTTGCATAATGTTAATCATGACATAGCTTTTACATCACCGGGTATTGAATTCCACAGTTTGACACCTAAAACAGCGACGGTAAGACCATCGTAATTCTTTCGTATTTTTTTTTTTATAGAAGAAAGTTGTGTTTCAACGCAAATTTCACGTTAACATTGAGTAGTTCTTTTGGGTGATTAAACTGAATTAGGAGAATAGCAATATGACCTATTGCAATGCATTTTTTTAGCGCGAACACAGCGTCTTTTGTTTGAAAAACTATTCCGTCCACTTGTATTATAACGAAATCTGAAAACAAATCTCGTATTTACTTTTGCTGGACCTCTATCTGCCAATAAGCATACGCATTGAAGAAAAGCTGCAAAGAAATTCATCCTTCACGTAACGCAACTCTTCCGATGCCGTGCTTTGCGGGAGCCGACGCGTCAAATAAGATCGCTCGACTAGAAAGCTCGTGAGTGTTCGATTGTATGGAGTGTGGCGACTTTGCGTCCTTCGGGTGTACGTCTTGCACACCTTTCTATGAGTTATAGTGGTTAAAAATCCGCCGCAATTTTTTATTTCACGGCCATAACCAGCTTATATATTGTCCACCGAGAGACCATATATAGGCTCTCCCAGCGACCTCCAACCACCCCGGTTTTGTGTCAGCTGAATTTACCGTATCGACGAAGATTTGACAACCCTCAATGCGCATGCCGTACTCGATCGCGTTTTCGTTGCATTGGCGCTTCTTCTGTTGCTCTCCGAGAGACCACGGCTTATTTGCCCTACGCCTTACGTCACCTGCACCGACTAGATTTTCTTCCTGTTATCTTTCTGTGTTTCAGGGTTAGTTTGTATTGCAATTCCTAGTGTTCCATTGCGACATATGGCAGACAAAGTGGCCTGTTTCGAGTAGTGTAGAAGGGGTCGATCAGCCCAATTGAGAGCGGCGGACCTGAACATGCACCTGAGCCTGCATAAAGCGGAAGATCCCAGACTGAGTGAAGAAGTGTTTCAGCCAACAGTCTGGGTACCCACATTCCCTTCCCTCCTAACCCCATCAGCGGCCTAGAGCCGTCCTCTTCCTTGAAATAAAGGCTTTATTCATTCATTATTCCTGTTATCTCAACTAAGCGTATCAGTTACGCCCGCATGCTGCGTGCGTCCTTCGGACCCATAGTACGCTCTACTTAATATAAGAAAAAGCAAGCAACCTTATAATGGCTCTTTGAGTACTGTTTAACAAGAACGCGCTCTGCTCCGGCTCGACAGAAGCGATGGAGGAGGCGAAGGGAGGGGATAAGAAACATAATCAAAAGAGATTTTGAATGTACGGTCCAGCTGACAACAAATACAAGCATTGAAAAATGCCCCCGAGTTCCGGCGCAAAGTGTCTCGCAGTATTCGCCGCTTCCTAGTGTTTTAACCGTGATCAAGACCCTTCGGCGATCGAAAACCGCTTTCTTGGGTGCATCAGTCCAGGCCAGTAGCGGCAGCGCACGCGCCTTGGGTCACGTGCGCCGCTTACTGTTAAACCACTCCCAGCCTGTCCTTCCTTTCGGCGTCTCTACTCGCTCCTTGCTCATCACTCGAAGCCCGAAGTTCGCGCGAGCTGGGGCGTATTAGCATACGTCGCTTAGCGAAAAAAAGAAACGAGGCAGGTTACCGACGAAAGCGAAAGCAAAGCGAGAAAAGGCAGCATCGTAGTGATTATAAGGAACGCGAAGAACAAAGTTGGACGAAAAGAGATGCAAGTCATTTTCGCCTCTAAGCCGAGGCGAACCGTTTTCTTTCTTCTGTTTCTTCTTTTATTGTTATTTTTACTTTTTTCGCAACCTCATGGCGGAGGAGAGGACGCGCGCCCGCGCTTCACTGCCGCCTCTTCCTCTCCCACCACTCATTTTACTTCAGTGTCTCTGGGCTTCGTCGTAGCCTTCCTTTATTTGGTTCTTTTTCTCTCTTTTCTCCCTCTCTATCACGTCTTCTTCGTTCATCTCATCGTCGTCGTCGTCGTCGTCAGGACGCAGAAAAGTGTTAGAGCCCTGGGAGACGACGGAGGAAGGCCGCTTTAATGAAAAGCGGCGACCACTCCGTAGAAGGCGCAGCCAGCCAGCGGCAAGCCCTCCTCGGCGCACATCGACGCAGCGCGCGACGCTAAAGCAGCGTTTCGCTTACGCCCCTCGTCAACCCCCCCCCCCCCCCGCACCCACCCACACGCATGCACATACACGCACAGCCTTCGCCACTCTCTCGTCTTCGTTTGCTCCCTCGCCGCTTCATACCCAAGGCAACGTTCACAGCCAAGTGCTACCCCTCCTCCTCCTCCTCCATTGCCGTCCCTTTTACTCAGGACGACGTTCACAGCGTCAGCAAAACAGGCGGCAGCGGAGGCTTCGGCGTTTCAAAAGCAACCGCTCTTCGGTCGCTCGCGCTCGCACGCGCGCAAGTTTTTCGCTGGGCGCTCCTCTTGCGTGCTTCTGCGGGAGCGCCCGCGAAAGAAAATACCGAGAAATAAACGCGTCGCTCATCTTGTCGCCCTTGCCTCTCTTTTGCCTGCTTTCTTTTTTTCGTTTTTTTAATTTCCTTCCTGAGCATCGTCGTCAGAGCGTCAGAGTCGCGCAGCAAAGGCAACAGCAGAGCCAGCGGCGGCAGCGTCGGCAGCGACGGAGGCGATGCGGCAGCGCCTCTCTTTCTCTGCAACCACCGACGCGCTTGCAATCAGAGCGGAACCTTCGTTACTTGCTTCTTTCTTTTCTCTCTCTCTCTCTCTCTCTCTCACTCTCACTCTATCGCTGTCGAGACAACTTTATTTTTGTTTTCTTCCAGTCGAGCTACCCTTTCATCATCTTCTTTTTCGTACTTTTCTGTCCTTTTATCTCTCTCTCTCTCTCCCCCCTTTCTTTCCTTCTGCTTGTACGTCCTTGGTGCTCTTACGCAGAGGAATCAACGGTTCTACTGTCTCGTATTTCTTCATTCTCTCTTTCCCCCCTTTGTTTCGTGGCGACAAACTTTGCCGGCCCACTTTGAGCGTAGTTTCAGGCTGGTTGAGCGGTGCGATAGTTAAGCTCGAGAATGGACGAGAGGGCGAAAAAGAAAATGGGAGAAGCTAACAAGCAGAACAAGCAAAAAAAAAAAAAAAACTATAGAAAGAGAGAAGGACGCGACGAAGAGTGGCGCAGACAGGAGCGGGCGAAAGTTCGTAGGCAACATTCTTCTGACTCGCCGGTCTTTTCTCGTTGTGGCTGTTATTGAGTTGTTGTTTCTCACCGGTGCTGCTTTCCTCGGGTTGCTTGTGGGCGTAGGTACGCTCGCTCAAGAAGCTCGGGAGAAACAATAATAAGAAAAAGAAGCTGAGTGAGGTGGCATAACAGCGTCGTTGCCGTGACATCTTTTGCTACTGCGCTCATCATGCACGGGCGAACGCGAGAAGCCCAGGGCTGAGGTGCGCGGAATGACGGGAGATGATGGAAGGAACAAGAAGAATAGGAAGGAGAAAAAAAACAGAAGCAAGTAGAAAAAGAAGGAGACAATGCGCGCCAGAAGTTTGGCTTTGCGTCGTGCTGAACGCCTCGTCGCCGTAGTCTTCTACTCGGCGGCTGTTATATACTGTACTGACGACTGCGGCAAGTGTTTCCCTAAAAACTTGCTGGCTGCATCCCTTTTGCTCTCGTTCGTCTTCTTTGTTTCTTGATCTTTTTTTTCTTTTTGCTTATTTCTCCTACACTCGCAAAACGACTTCCGTGTTGGTGAATTTACAGGTGCACAGACGCTGTTTTAACTGCACAAAAGAGTACAATTTGTACCTCATTCCGAACCGAAAAAGCAAAATAAATAAATAAATAAGGTATTAGAGAAGAAGAAATGGGGTTAACCAGGGGGGGGGGGGGGGTGATTTTTTGTTAATAATATCACGAGAAGCCAACAAGCAATGACGCCAAGGACAACATAGGGGAAATTACTTGTACTCAGTAATGGAATTAAAGAAATGATAAATTAATGGCAATGAAGGTGGATGAGAAAACAACTATGTAAGACATTAGACAGGCACACATATTCGTAATCTCAAGCCTCCATGGGCTAAAAAGGAAAGAAAAAAGAAAACGAAATTAGGCCGGAACCCGTCCCCGCTAACTATCTAAGTAGGCAATATCATACATAGATTGCGATGATAGTGACGTCATCCACAGGTGCGCGCCCGTGCGTCAAGGGCGACCTTGCACACACTGGTCTATCAAACTAACGTTTTTATCCCTCGTATCTTTCACAAACTTGCGATTTCCTGTGCACACTGCGACGTGCTCGCGTGTGCGCCGCGCACCTTGAGTTTTCCGTTAGATGCCGAGTTTTCCGTTAGAGAGAGAAGAAATGGGCATGGGCAGGACACGTAATGAGGAGGGAAGATAACCGATGGTCATTAAGAGTTACGGAATGGATTCCAAGGGAAGGAAAACGTAGCAGAGGGCGATTAAGAAGATTAAGAAGTTTGCAGGGACAACATGGCCATGATTAGTACATGACCGGGGTAGTTGGAGAAGTATGGGAGAGGCCTTTGCCCTGCAGTGGGCATAACCAGGCTGCTGCTGCTGCTGCTGCTGATGATGATGATGATGATGATGATGCCTTCAAAGTAGATCACGTGTGGAACGCGATGTCATCTAAGAGGCTATGTTCTCCAGTTACAAGCGCCATTGCAGTTGGGATGTTTGCGGAAGAGTTAACTGCCACAATTCGAAGCGACGACATGGAAATCTGGTAAGAAGTACCTTTAGAATTAAAGCGGAAGGACGTCAAGTAATCTCGTCTCGCAGGCTGTTGTCATTCGTTCACGGTGACGCTATCATCAGTAGCCATATTGCAGGCAACATATGAAAGACGCGGGGATTAACTGAAGAGATCCCGTGTTTGTAAGTAGGCGAGCACGGATCCAAATAGAGAAGTGAATTGCGCCTCGCAGCATCAAGAGTAGCCGAAGTGTTTTGAATAAAATGACTCGGCTATGTATCTTGCCTAAAGCAATGGCTTCTCCCTCGTTGATACCTCACCGAGGAGTGTGAGTGATCTCAATTTTTTTTGAGCTCACATTTTCATGCCCCCCACAACCAATAATAAATTATTACGTAGATTTGCGCGAGAAAATGCGGTGTTTCACGCATGATCGCAGATGATCGTATGAGATTAGTGCATATAATGAAGTATTTAGGGTATATGAGTTTGACAGGAAAGGTAATTTGGTTGTCGAGATTGTCGTAAGAGCCTGGAGTAATGAAATGTTTCAAGCGCACAGGAACGTCGTTGCTTTATCGAAGCCGAGCAGGATCTGTAAAAAAAATGAAAATCTGTCTTGCGCATTCGAAACTGGGTGCTGTGGTTCTTTCCCGCTCTACACGGAGCGCGGACGACGTGGAACACTTGGTTTGGTCCTTCTTGTTCTTCGGTGCTCTTGAGAAACTGAGGCACAGAGAACTTCCACGTAATTGGGAACTAGTAGAGCAGTCGCAACGCATTTTCATGAAGAAATGACATTTAAATATCAGCCGAGGTGTTGCAGCCCAGCACATACAACGGCGGCAACGATTTTTTTTTGGAGGGGGTTCTTTTGCCGTACTTGTCAGATTATAATGTCGTTTCCTGTTTCCCCCCGCATGAGGCGATGTAACTGTTCCTTTAGTATACTCGGCACGGTTCTCTGTGCACGTGCTGAAAATTAAAAATAAATTCTGGGCATCTTGCGCGTCGAATTCATGATCTGGTTATGAAGGACGCCCGTAGAGTGGAATTCCGTATTAATTTTGACCACCTGTGGCTCTTTGACGTGCACCTAAGTGTAAGCGCTCGAGTTCTTGCATTTCGATCGATATCGACATGTGGCCACCGCGGCCGGGTCTGAGCCAAGGAACTGGATCTCTGCGGCACAGCACCACAAAACTGCTAAGTTACCGCGGTGGGTATGTGTATGTGTAACTTGGTCGAGCTTTGTGCACCATCTGGTGCGCTTGTTCAACGACAATTAACACTCCTGCATTGGTTGCTGTCGCAAGTAGTCTGCTGAATAAACCCCAGTGGCGTAGAGAGATGTTTTCAAAGTGAAAAATAAATGTTAAAAAAACAATAATTAGCACATATTTAACGGGAAGAGGTCGGGTAATATTACTACTTCCGACTGAGTAAAGGCAATAAACGCTGTTCCCGAGTAACAATCGCTGACATTGAGTGTTAAGTGCCAAGCGAAAGTAATACCACCATCATCGCAATGTCACTACCAGTGCCTAATCTCGGAAGAAGTTTGACGCCACGAGGCGGCTATAGAAGGTGCAAGGAAGGGAGGTGTTCAGTCTGGAAATGTCCACTTAGCACAGCCTCAGTATATGGCGTAGCGCCCGGTACTGCCCGAAATTGAGTTTCGGATCTTTTCTTGTCTACTTCTTGTTTTCTTCTTGTTTTCTTTTTTTTTTCGCAGAATTTCCACGACTTGCAGTGGAATGGCTCCGTTCGCAAACAGCTTCTTCTTCTTCTTCCAGTCGCCAACCAGGAAACGGCGGCATCTTCGCGTCACGCTACACTCGATTCTCAGCTTATGCATGCAGGCGAGTACAAAGTTCGAAATTTTCAATGTTTGCTAGCAAAAAAATTAAAAGAAAGATAGGAAAAAAGAAATTAAATAAGAAAGGAATGCATGTAGGTTTGGTTTTTTCGTTAAAAAAAAGTAAAGTGGTTTCTGTCCCACGCGGCGACGAAGATTCTTGCATGTATCCCCGCCCCACTTTTCTTTTTTTTTCTCTTTCTCTCTCTCTCACTGTCCACCGTGGCCAAGTCTCGTTTCTTCTGTTTGTCTGCCTTATCACCTCCTCACGGAGAAAGAAACGGGTGGATTTCTAGCGACCAAGCTTGCCTCTAAATCTTTTTTTTTTTTTTCTGAAGCCAAGGTGTTTCAAAACTCTTGCCGATAAAGAAAAGAAAAAGTGGCGTCGAGACTGGACACTGAGAAGAAGTGAGAGAGACGGAGAATGGCGTGGTGTGTGCCGTTCTGCGGACGCCACCAGCAAAACTTCTCGGGGAAAAAAAAAATCCTTCTCAAACTTTTTCGATCTCGCAAGCGTCTCATGAAGCCGCCTCGGGCTACATTGCTGGACCCCGAGCCCCAATGCCTTTCTTTCATTTTTTCGAGCCGAAGCGCCTTCCTAACTTGTAATGCTATGTTCCCTTTTTTCTTCGTCTGTGTTGCTTGAGCGTATATATATATATATATATATACGCAAGGAGAAAACGCAACTTTAAAAAATGTGAAAAAAAGAAAGGCGGCTGCTAAGAAGCTAAGAAGCGCAGGGCTAGCGGGCCAGGAAGAACACAGGTGTCTCTCTGCGTGTTTCGTATCCGCTCGCGACTGAGCGTCGGGAACAGAGAGGACGCGGTGGGAAAAGCAGATAAAACTGCGACCGAGTGCGGATGATGTGGAGAAGAAGAAATAAAAAAGACATAACAAAACGGAAAAAGAATGAAAAGGAAGAAAAGCAGAGAGTATCTAAGATAGGCGTCCTCCCTTACCACCCCCTCGGCGGAAGAAGCCGCGCGCGCGTCCCTTTTGCAGAACCGGCGCGCTGGCTTGCGTTCCACCGGTTATTTTCCTCGTCCGTCTCTGGCGGCGCCGGCGGGATAAGCGAAATAGGGAGGAGGCGGCGGCACGCGCGTCGTGAGAGGGTCAGTCGGGCCCCGGCCCTATACCGGCTGCACCGTCCAAACGCCTTCGAGAAAAACAGCGCGCTGCATTGGAAGCGAGGCGACGTAAGCTATATATATATACACACACAGAAGAGACATAGAAAAAGAAGAGAAACGATGGAAAGGAGACAGATAAACGAAAGGACGGGCGGGAAGGAAAGAAAGATAAAGAAAGGCGTCGGGGCCCACGACAACGCGGTGTTCGGGAGGAGAATGAGGAGGACGACGACGGCACGACGGTGGCGAGCGACAGCGGGTCTCGCTTTGGAGAGGTAGGGGATGTGAAGACGGCAAAGGAATAAAAAAATAAAGAAAAGAAAGAAGAAAGGGAGCCGAGTACCGCAGCTTTGGAAAGATTGCCGGCGCTCGCTCGCTCGCTCGCGCGCGCGCTCGAGGCAAGGTAGTGTGACACCAACGCCAAGAGAGGACGCCGGAAAAGTAAAAAGCACAAAACGAGGGCAACGTCGAGTTGGGGCCGCGAAGAAGGCAGAGCTATAGGCTGCCATGCCGGGGACCTTTCGCGCCTCCCCCTCCCTCGCTTTTCCCGCCTCCTGTTCGAGCGCCCAAACTCCCTTAGAAGGAAAAGCACATGAAAAAAAAAAGGAACGAAACGGGGAGGTAAAAAAAAAAGGTAAAGAAAGGCATGATGAAACGAGCGGCGGGCCAGCATCGGCGGAGCACCGAAGCACCCTGCGTAGTAGACTCGGAACTAAACAGAGAGAAAAAGTTGGACCAAACAAACAAAATGACGCAGTCTCTCCCCCGTACAACGCTCGCCGACGCCTCTGCCACCGTCGCTCGGGTTCCGTAGATATTTTCTTCTTCCCTTATTTTCTCTCTCGACGCTGTGCGTCCCTTCGCTTCCCTTCCCCTCCTGCCCGTTCCTACGACCGACCGGCGAGCGAGCGCTTTTCTTTTCCCGGGCGCCCGCCGCCGCCGCCGACCGCTCTTTCGCGCGCGCGCGCGAAAGCGCTTTGTTACGCTTTGTGTTTTTTTGGCGCGCGGGCCACGGCGGGCGCCGAGCGAGCGAAACGCGGCGCGCCCGCGTGCGTGCGTCGGCGAGAGCGCGCGCGCGCGCGCGCGTCTCCTCTCTTCTTCTTTTGCTCCGGAGCGCGCGCGCGCGTTTTCCCTCTCCCCTTCGCTGGCGGCGGCAACGGCGGCGCGGTCTAATCCGCGCGCTCGAACTCCCTCCTCGCCCTCGGGAAAAAGAGTCTGTCGGGTCCTCCCCTCTTCTCCGGCGCGGCTCGAGGCTCGCTCGAGGTTCGAGCCTCCCTTCTCTCCACCGACGGCGCGCGCGTGAGGAGGAGGCGACTCGAGCGGCGCGCCCTCGGAACTCGGACCCTCCGCCGCCGCCGCGAGGAAACGAACGCAGCAAGGCCGGGGCCCGGCGCTAGCACACAGCGCGCGCGCCGCGTGTGTGTGCTATACACGAACGGACCGGCGACGACCCAACCAACGCTTGCCGCTCTGCTGGCACCAGGCGCCGCGTGGCTCGGCGCGCGCTTTTCACCCCACCTCTCTTCTTCCCCCATCCATCCCCCCTTCACCCCCCCGGCTGCCGGGGTTCGAGCGAGAGTGCCTCGAACGGCGGCCAGCCGCCGACGACGCCGTGGTCCCACCGTTGCCGAGCAGAGATGCGTCGTCGTGTCGCCTGAAGGGACGTGCGGCGACGAGGCTCCTCTCGCGCCGACGAGTTTGCTCACACCCTTTTCTCGAGGCCCGTGCTCTTGTGCTTCACCTTCCGTAACTGAAGCGATAGCCCTGTCCGTGTGCGTGCGTGAGTCGCGAGCGCGCGACTGAGTGGTGTCATCGTCGTGTGATTATTTGTTGTTTGTTTATTGTGAAGTTTTTGAACGGTGACAGAAGAGGACGAGTCGTCGATCGTCACCGTGACGCTGCTGCCGTGTTTGTGTAGTGACCGTGATTTCGCGGCGTCGAACGAAAGGATGGTGTTTCGTGTTGACTAGTGAAACAGACGTGCGCGCGTTGTGACGGCGCCGTTGACGATTCGAAACCGTGACACACCCCGCGCTCCCAAGTGTTGTTGTTGTCGTCGTCGTCGTCACCTGGAGGGGAGAACGATTTGAATCCTCGAAGCATTCGCGAAGAATCGAGGTCAACTGGGTGAAAGCGTTACGAGATACCGCGATTCGTAACTTGGGCTGAGAGGGGATGTCATCTCCCTCCCACTGAAGGTAGCTTTCCGCACAACGACGTCGACAGCGAAATTGGTATCGTCGAAGTTCGGTCAACGAACACCCACGTGACACGCTGCGACGACCGCGGTATCGTCTGTGGCTTTGTCGATGGCTTCTGAGAAGCTCGTCGGCCTCCGTTGAAATCCACAGGTGACGGCGACGCGCGGTACCCGCGCGCGCGCGCGTCTATCCATAATCGGCTTTCATTTTAGCGAGAGAGGCGAATCGACGCGTGACCGCGAAAAACGCGCGCGCGCTTCAAGTTCGCCGTCGATAAGGCAGCGGCAACAATGTACCGGGACGGTGAAGTGATCCTCGAAGTGGAATGCGGCGGCAACAAGGGGCTGCTGTACCTGTCGCGCCTCTGCCAGGGCTCGAAAGGGCCGTGCATTCTCTTCAGGGATACCTGGCTGACCCCGAACGAGTTCCAGTACGTGAGCGGACGTGAAACGGCCAAGGACTGGAAGCGCAGCATTCGCCACCATGGCAAGTCGATGAAGTTGCTGCTGGCCAAAGGCGTGCTCTCGGTGCACCCGCCGGTCTGCGACTGCTCGGGCTGCAGGATCGGATCACCTCTGGTGAGTGGACCTCCGTCGATGTACGTTGTCCTCGGTGTCGTCTTGGTTGTGTCGTGTCTCGTGCTGTCCACTCTCTCGCGGCTTCGCTGGGAATTCGCTTGGCGTCTCGGTGGACGTCTTCACGTCGTCGATCACTCGTGTTCCAACACTGCGGTAGAATCCTCGTTGGCACTTTCACTGACGAGCGGCCGTGCTCTAGCGATTACGCGTAATGAAGCAGGAAAGCGTCGATGAGCGCTATCGAGAGCTCTTTGTGTGACACTTCGATAGCCTCTGGTCAAACGACGGTGACACCCACGTTGCCTGACCGCGATGCTGGACGTAATCTTCGAGGATAATGGAGTAGTATCCGTAGCGATGGTTATCGCTCTTCGTAGAGGAACAAGCGAAGAGCGATACAGATGATAGCGTCCTGAAACAGAGGCTTTAGGGTGCTTTTCTTCGTAATTGATTAGAAGCCGTTGTGATGCCTGCGGATTAGTTACGGCGCTTCAAAACACTTTGCGTACGCTGCGCAAACGGGTTGCTTGAGGCTCAGGTTTGACGATGCTGAGGGACGACATCGAAGAAACCTGTTTCTCAGTTGAAACATGCGCAGCGCCAGGAATTCCATTTGTAAATTTCTCATTGCACGTATGTTTTGACTTCGCTGTTAGAACACACAAAAACGAAGACGGCTTCTTTAAAAAGTTGGGAAGCCGACTGCGTGCTGGCGCAGGTAGCGATATATTCAACCCAACATTTTCAATTACTTTGCAACTTGCGTTAGCGCCGATGTTCCTTGCTAAGGCATGCGTCGAGACGCGTTCGAAATTCCAAAAAAATATTTACGGCAACTTGCGAGTAGACCGCTGCTCTTTTGAGCGTCCCGCTATTCTCTCGCGCCGAACTCGACCTATAGAATTCCTGCTTTCTAGAACCCTGCTCTTCGCAGACTTGTTGACTATTACTTCTCCACGCACACCATATTTTCTCTCGCAAGCCAAGAAAGAAAAAAAAAATAATCTGCGGGAAGTCCAACTCTTTAGCGACCGCTGCGTAGCGGAACAGGCGAAAGCTCCTTGTGCGCTCCTCCGCCCGCCGCACGAGCAATAGCGTGTCTCTTTTGAAAACCACGTGGTCGGCCGGCTGAGAGAGTGCTTTCATTTTTAGAAATCTCCCGCCGAAATCGACGATTCTCTTTTTTTCTTCTCTCTCCCGCGTATATCTCGACTCTTTCCCACTCTCGTAACTTGGAGCGCAAGCGCGCCGCTGCGTTGGAGAGCAGCTGCACGTTATATACCACGAGCGGGGCACCGATGTCTTTCTCTCTCTCTCTCTCTCGCCCGAGGCGGACCAGAAACACCCTTTCTTTTTGAGCGCGCGCAAAAAACGAATGATGACGTCACGGATTTCGATTCTCCCGTCGGGAATAACTAAGCGGCCCAACGAAGAAAGCGGAACACGCTTCCCGACGGGTCCTCCCGACGTCAGACAAAGAAGGGTGCGTCGCCCTCTCCTCTCCCGTCGAACCCCTTCCTACCTCCCCCCCCCCCCACCCCGCAATTTTTCACCCCTTTTTCGCAAACTGTCCCGCCGTGGTGTTTGCGCGCGCCTTGGCGCAAGTTTCTCGTGCTGAGCGTTTTTGCGCTTTTCGCGTATGCGCACATACGCGCATGACGCAGTTGCGCTATCGACGGCGAGAGGCGGAGTATGGCGTGATCGTGTGAGCCGCATACATTTGTCCGAAAGGACATTTTAAAAAAGAAGATAGTTATTTCACGGTAGACGTTGTTGCTGTCTCCGAAGAGGCTCGTGTAAAAAAATACTATAGGGAACTCCGGCGCTATATAGTGTCTGCGTCTGCAGCAGCGTTAAGTGTGAGGGGTTCAACTAGCGCCGTCGATAGGGGGCGTCATGTGGATTAGCTCAAGCTTCGTCCTTCTGGCTTTAAACGGCTTCGTCCCTTACGGTATTGCTATATGCGTTTGCGCAGTGACGCATTCTCTTCAAGCGTTTGGAAAAGCGGCGATTTCTCGGAAATGTTGCAAGATAAAAGCGGGAGAAACACTTCACAAGAGCTTCCGAAGCCGCAAGTACGATGATTAGACAAATCCGTGTAACTAACCATCATTCCCACGGTGACGGAATGATCCCAGCGCCAGGGTTCCCTCTGGTGGTTTCTGTAGAAACTTATAATAATAGCTTTGTTTCCTTCCGTACCATCCGAGCTGAAATAAGCTGAATTGACAGCTTTTCTGCGTCCGTGCTCCCCGAAGCATGTCACAAAGGCAGTTTGGATACAAGAAATAATAACACCGCAGGCAACGTCATTGCATCATGGCTAAACAAGAAAACAAGAAAAAAGAAATAAGCAAAACGAAGTAATAACTACGAACACACTCATTCAAGCAAAATACATCACTGCACTGAATGCACTAATCACGATACAATATCATCGTTGAAGAAGAAAAAGAGTAACAATTTAGATGCGCACAAGGAAGCAAAATGTACTCGGAATAAGCCACCGTGTACGTAAATGATGAATTTACATTAAAATTTAAGGCACTAACTCGATTGTAGAAGTATACGTGGGAAGGCGTATATAGAACTCCGTGGTTGTCTCTCCACCTTTGCTGGGCTAGAAGAGTCGAAGTGCGTTTTCGACCCTTCCGGTGCTGCTGGTCGCACTTTCGGGCCTCACCTACGCGCTCGGCGCTGGCACGTTGCCGGGGGTAAAAGCGAGCGTCGCAGGCGTCGCCAACTCGGTCCGTTACATTGAAAAGAACGGCTCTCGGCTGTCACCGAGAAAGCGGGCGGTGACGGCACGGATAGGGCTGCGGCAGGGTCCCCCCCCCACCCTTCCCCCCCCCCTCCCCACTCTTCGGGATGTTATGATTTATTTGTGTGCGTTTGACGGAGGGAGATATAGAACTGTACATGAATTTGACGGGTGGAGTGTATGCATTCGCTGTATTTTTCCCATCATGTATCGGCTTTGGTTTTCTTTTGTTAGCATCGCGATTCAACGGCAGCGCGAGTGGATGTCTCGCCTTGTCTATTTTTCATCGCGTTGCGCGGCAAAGTGGCCATCTTATAGGTCGGTGCCATGTACAGTTCGTGTCATCCTCCTCGCTTTGCAACGAGACGTGAAACTCTCGAGCAGTGTTGGACAAAACGAGAACACGGTAAAAGCGGGAGCCAACGTTTCGACAAGTGGACTTGTCTTTTTCAAGGCGACGTATGCTTTCCTCGGCACAGTACTGTACCGAGGAAAGCATATGTCGCCTTGAAGAAAAGTCCACTTGTACTGTGCCGAGGAAAGCATACGTCACCTTGAAAAAGACAAGTCCACTTGTCGAAACATTGGCTCCCGCTTTTACCTTGTGCTCGTTTTTCTCATCATTTTGAATTTTTATCTGCCGCCTTCCTCGTGTTTTCCCTGAGCACTGTTGGTAACTTGGTGAGATAGTCGCTAAGTTTTGCGAATAATCGGTCACATTAACGACAGCTTTGACTTTTTGGAGTCTTCGCGACCATTTAATGGCGTAAACAGCGAGGAAATTGCCTCTAATAACATCTCCCAATTCAAGGCCTCGGCTTCATTCTATCCTACGCGGCATACATACGTACGCCTCCATTTATCCCTGCTTCTGAAATCGTATTGAATAGGTTATTAGTGAGCCATCCTGGGGCATCAAAGCTACATGATATTTTATGGCGTTTTAGAAAAATCTGGGGTGTTTTCTCTCTTCGCACATCCCAGGGTCTCACCAACGCAGGATGAAACAATGATGCTGTTTATAAGATATCAGCAAGGACGTCTAGCAACATTTAAAACATAAAAAACGACATAAATTCATTGAAAGTCATTATCACCTTCGTTACCTGGGGACTTTTCGCTAAACATGGAGTGTCTTGGGGCGCGACCTGGCGACTTTGCCAAATAACGTTACCAGCACTGCTCGTGAGGGGTACAGTGTTGACTAATGTACGTGTATTCTGTTGTACAGTTTTTTAGGAAAACACAGAGAAAAGAGGGGCAGAGTTTCTGATACGTATATAAGGACATAGCGCGGAACATTGATGAATTCTACATCCTTAATGAAAATAAAGTAATGAATTTAACGAAGTTAAATAATAGTAATAAATTAACTGTTGTAAAGCTATACGCGCCAACGCGCAGTCATGGTTACGAGGTGATGGAAATGTTCTCTAAGGACGTTGAATCATCGTTGAGAAACGCCAAACTCAGTATGCCGTAGTCATCGGCAACTTTAATGCCAAAGTAGTGAAAAGGAAATCTGGAGAATAGGCAGTTGGGAAACGCGGCAGAATTTTCGCCCTGCTAAAGAAATCGCAGAGGAGATAAGTTGAGTGAGTTCGCGTAAAAGAATATGTTGAGAATAATAAATACCTTCTTCCGGAAATGCAGTATTCAGAAGTCGACATGGAAAAGGCCAAACGGGGAAGCAACAAATGGAATATGCTTCATACACAGTACCGATCTCAACGATGCAGCATGCAGACGCGTTGAGTCAGCTAGAAAGTGGTGACCACAGATTAGTGAGGTCAGCGATTTTCCTCTATTTTAAGAGAGAAATGGAAAAGAATCGTTTTTTTTAGGTGGCCCAACTTGGTTATTCTCAGGAGAAAAGCTGTGGAATTCAGGCATTGCTCGTGATAAAATATGAGGTTTTAGCACAGGACTGTACGAGGACAGCATAAAGCTGACGTATGAAGCTTTAACGGAAATTATTTGAGGTGAGCATTTGAATTCAAGGCTAACATATCAAGAGAGGAAGCATGGAAAGTTAACTATAAATTGACTTTAAAGTGCGATTTAGCCTGGCTAGCGGTTTAGCATGCTACTCCGGACGTTTGGTGAACAATAAGGCGATGCAAGCCATGCCCACGGAAACACACAACACACGCGGCACAAAACTAGACCAACACGCACATACAGACGCTAACGAGGCGAAGGAAATACGAAGCGGTTCGCGCATAACGCGAATTGCGGGAGAGTCCAGTACGCCACACATCAGGTCGAACAGAGGCTGAGCTGTACAGCGTGTCAAGAAGGCGGGGAAATTATCTCCACTCGAAATTATACCATCGGAAAGATTAGGGATGCAGTAAATGACGGGTGCTGAATGAAACAGGGAGAGCGTGATTCGGCATGGGTATACGAGCAAGATTTACGCAGTGAAAGGATAAACGGGGCGATGTCATCGGCCATTTCGACAGTACAGTAAGGTAATAAGGTAGGAAGGCGACAATAGAAAACATAGACTGAGCTGTATAACAACACTTAGAACTGCTACGTAGCCACGATTGCACGTAGTTCGAGAGAGTAAAAAGAAATATGGTGTATAATAGCTAGCGATAAAATTAGACGGGCTTGGAAAGAAATGGCTAAAGGAAAAGTGGAAGAATAAAATGGATCGTAAGCACACTGCATGTGTTCGATTTGGCCGGACTTTGTTCCAATCCGTGCCTGACGTTGTGTGCTTCGTGCGAACTTATTCCGTGTTTCCCTGTGTGCCCTGACTTTAGTTAGTTATGTGACTGGACTAATTGTTTCAATGTTTTTGTTTAATAATTCGTTTATCCATTTTTTTGTGACCTGACTTTAAGACTGAGTGTGTTTCATTTGCTTGTGTGGCTTCACTTTATGTGTGACGTATTTATTAGTTGACGTTAGCTTTGAGTGTGCTTTTACGTGATTTTCTTTCATACCTGTGGCTTCCATCATTTGCATTTCTATGTGAAAAATAGTAGTCGGTGCCAAATAAACGCGCGAACATCTCTTAAATATCATGTGTTAAAGAAAGGAATAACATTTCTTTGATAAATTTTGGCAGGAATGTGCAACTCGAAAAGCTTACGACCCTTTTAGGGAAGCTCATAACATCAAATGTAGCAGATGTTTCACGAAATGCGAACCAATTATAAATCCACAAGGAAGGAGACCTTAACGAATAATAATATATATAGGGGCCGTTAGCTTCTGTGTGGCACTGTACAATATATTCGCAAAAGAAATTTCGAAGAGACTCTGAGGAGCACTTGACTTCAGTCAGCCAAGTCAGTCTAACTTTAGATATTCGACAACGAATTACATTAATGGGTGTGTCCTAAATATCCGCGTAGACAGCTACTTAGCCGCCTTCGCCCGACAGCCGCTATAGTAATTACTGTTCCAATCCATGGGTAGATGACAAAGAAGACAGCTTCGAGGAGGCAGCATCGAAGGCAATAACGATGTAGGCTACTTTTATTAAGCGAGCAGACGACGCAGACAAAGTACTGTTATGGCAAGAAGATGAATGGAGTCGGGTCTAGCGAGCTCGGCTAACAAGACCTAACATTGTATGGAAGGCCCGTAGACGCAGATGCTGAGTGAACCTGTAAGCGTGAGTGCTTATTAGGCTAGAGGGAGAACGTACGTTTAGGGGAAAGCTATGCCCGTGAGTGGTCCAACTGAACAGGACTGTGTTATGCCGTCTGCAGTGACGCAAATTGAGGAGCACCATAGTATCAAATAAAAGGGCAGTGGAATAAGCGATGTTTTTTAGTCTTAGTGAGTTTTTCTTGAAGAAAATTAC
Organism: Dermacentor andersoni; assembly: GCF_023375885.2. Classification (NCBI taxonomy): domain Eukaryota; kingdom Metazoa; phylum Arthropoda; class Arachnida; order Ixodida; family Ixodidae; genus Dermacentor; species Dermacentor andersoni. The sequence goes on along the minus strand of NC_092816.1, from coordinate 61,794,651 downwards.
TCACATTACTTTTACGGTTTGCCTTTGCGTCAGAAACTGGACGCCACGTGGCGAACGATATCTAGGCGTGTGACCATGTTTCAATACGCAGACTGGTGCAGAGAAGAAGCTGTCTTCTAAGATGTCAGGTTAGATAGTTTTGCTTGCTGGAACGCCTTGGAACGCAGCCATCTCATCAATGAGGTTGAGAAAGCTGCCAAGTACAACCAACCTCCCTATTCAGAGCGTACGAAAAGGCGTTTGAATCAGTGTGTATATATATATATATATATATATATATATATATATATATATATATAATCCTGGAGACTGAGTGTTGAGGAGTAGAGGAAGCGTACACGCGAATATTTTTAAACGCTAAACTAATGGGTAACAAGAAAAGCGGAAAAATACTGATTGGTAAATATGCCAGGCACGGAGGCACAATCTCTTCAGTTTTATTCTTTTCTTGCTTGGAAGATATATCCGATATGTTGGATTGGAAACGATTAGTCGTGGGGATAGACGGGGAATACGCCTTAGTAACTTGCGGTTTGCACAAAAAGTTGTCCTCTTCAATAACACCGGATAGGATTTATGACAAATCAGAGAGGATCCGAACGGGTATAGTCCAAAGGTAACTTTCGAGACTATAGTGCAAAGGACAAAGGTAATGTTCTATTGCCTGGCGAGAAAAGAAGAGTTCGCGATTGTTACCGAGCTTGTTCAAGCTGCAACAAGAGTGCACTTATTAGACCAAACAGACCGTGGAAACCCGAGTCACCAGAAAAATTTTTTTTTTCTGGACAAATAAAAATGGGTTGGAGTACATGGCAGGAACTCCCTGGTAATGAACGGTATCTTACCGTTATTCTTGAAGAATAGAAAACGAAGTCCGCAACTAGAGCATTCAACCTGTAGTAACGTATGGGACTTGAACTTAGAATTAAATATAAAAGCTTGACAACATCCTTAAGATCGTGCAAGAAACGATGAAACAGAAATTGATAGGTGTATTGTTAAGGAGGCAAAAAGACAGCTGTGGGAATCTAGGAGCGAAGTAGTGTAGCTGATATTTTAAGTGAGATTAGGAAAAAGGATACCTGGGCAGTTCATGACATGACATAACCAGTGCTCTATTGGAGCAACACACTGGACGCTAAAAGAAAGAAATATACTCGAGGGCGGTGGAGGATTAGGTGGTAAGATGAGATTGGGGAACTTGCAAGCATAGGATAGAGACGGCTGCTGCTGGACAGAGGTAATGTTTATTATGTTATGTTTATTATGACGATCATAATGATTGTGATGTTGCACCTTTTTGCCACACTTCCTGGCTTCCTGAATTAGGTGTCTGTGGCAGTGTTGGAAACTTCTTTTAATATTTGACAACATGGCCAGGTCGAGGTCCAAGATACTCCAATTTTCGCGACATGTCGCTAAGAAACCAGAAGGATAATTGCTTGCTCGGAATGTTGCCTTTCTTATGTTTTAGCTGTTCCCAGATGTTCTCCCTATTATTTTTAAGCTAGACGGAGAGAAAGGAAGGAGTGGCTCTATTTTTTTTAAATATCTGATGCGGTGGTGGGAAACGGTCGGCACGTCGGAACAGAAAACAAATGCCTATCTTATAAAGCGGCGTCAGATATCATGCTTGTGCTTTGATTTAAAAGCAGCTTCGATGAACCCTGATGGCTCTTCGCCCTATGGCATGTCCTTAGATGTAGAAGCGACAGAAGCGGCAACTATTAATATTATGAATATCTAAAGGCGTATATGTCTCCCCATTATAACTTGAGGACGAAGCAGTGAACTTGGCCAAAGTTTCTTGAGGACATTTATCAGAGCAATGTATTGGCTATTTACGACACGAGAGGAGCCACTAAAATTCGCTAAGACAATGGCAAGGCGAACTTGTCGTTTAGGTGACGAAAAGACTCGCTAAATTGTGTGCCGTACATACGTACAACGGCAAACCTGATGCTGGTTGATGGGATTTGACGTCCAAAGGCAACGCAGAGCAAGGTGAACTTGGAAAAATAATGTCATTTCTTCGGGTTTAACAAATCGTTCAACCAAGAAAGATGAAGCGAAGGAAAAATTTCGGCAGCATGCTACACTCCTGTAACACGCGAAGGCGAAATCCGGCTTTACACGTGGTAATACATTAGGTTGTACGATCGGAGGGGTCAGCCTTCTTACAAGATATTTAAAAACAAAAAGAGGTTTTATGTTCCAAAACCACGATCTCATTTTGAGGCACGGCATAGTGATGGACTCCGGCTTAATTTAGACCACCTGGGATTCTTTAACGTGCACCTAATCTAAGTACACGGGTGGTTTTTTCATTTTGCCCTCATCGCAAAAGATATGACGAGCCACAGTGTGAAGTAAACGAAAGGCGCTGCAGGTCGACCTCCTCAACGACACATGCGAGCACCTAGTGCATTACCTAAAGACTCTTTCGTTCTTTCTTTCGTTCTCTCTTTCTTTCCGTCTTCCTTTGTTTCGTTCATTCTTTCTTTCGTTACTTCCTTCGCCCTTTCGTTATTTCCTTCGTTCTTTCTTTCTTTGGTTTCTTCATTCATATTAAGCCATTGCATCTTTGCTTGCTTAAGGGGGTATGAGCCATTCCCGATGATCATATTTTTTTGCTTCACTGGACTAGACGCCGATTTTTTCGCGTGTGAGCCATTGCAAATAGCCACTTAAGGCTTTTGCCCCGTAGGACGCTACTACGTGCCACAGAGATTCGACCAAAAAGACGACGACACGCTCATGCACTCTGATGGTGCGCGAGCAGTGAATCGACGGTTGCAAGATCGAAGGCCAGCAACGCCTTCCCCGCCTGATTGAGCGGGCCCTGTTGACACATAATTTGTGGACGCCAGGCACCGAGGTCTGTGGTTTTTCTCCACCCACAGCCTTTATAACCAAAATATTAGCGATATTTACGAGGTGCAATATAACACTCAACTGCAGCGTAAAGCTACGACATGGACCCTCGCACCGCAATTACTTGTGGTTGGCGGCCGTAAATTTTACTTCGACCGATGTTAACTTGATGCCTCTAGAACAGTGCTCACAACACCGGAACACGGCTGGACGCTACAACTATTTAAAAGGTCAATAATATGCTGGTAACATTCCAACCGTGAATATGCGCATTTTGATTGGTTGATTCATGAGGTTTAACATGCGAAGGCAACTCTAGGACCTTGAGGTAAGCCGCAGCGGAGGGCTACGGATTACGTTGGACTGCCTGACGCTCTGTAACCTGCACCATGTAAATCTAAGCACACAAGCGTTTCTTTTTTAACATTTCGCCCCCCATCGACGTGCGGCCCGTCGCTGCCGGCGGCTGTCGCAGCCGTCGCTGCAGCGCCAGGTCCAATCTGTGAAAGAAAAAACAAAGCTAGGCAGTGCTAAGAGGTTTATTGACGGTTACCGGGAATCCCAGTCACGTCGGGTCCAGCGCAGACAGCAGCCGTGCAGTTCCAGCCAAGCGTCAGCGCGAGCCAAAGCAGCGACACCGACCCTTTGGTCTTTGTCTTGCTCACCTCAGGAGCCACGCGGCCTCAGCAACGCTTGTGCTATCTTCGTCGTTACAATGGCTGCACGAGAGAGCAGTAGCCATCTTGGCGATTTCACGGTGTTGACACGATAAGGGGATGATAACACGGTTTAAGCCGGCTGACGTGCACTGTCTCACGACCACGACACTGCAGGTCGTTAGATGGCGTCAAAGGTTCGACCACATAGTTTACAGCAGATGTACAGGCGACAATACAGCAGGGTCTGTGGTATTAAGCTAGAGGCTTAGACGAAATACCGGGAACGTGAGGCGGAATCCATAACCAAACAAGGGAGCTGACACGGAAAGCGGTAGTGCGCAGGTCGTTGTCATGTCGACTTCGCTGGTGAGCTTGACCCTCCGTCGGGAAGATAGGGGCAAGTTGGCGTATTCTTCAATGCACTTGGCTACGACTGATATGGGCCCAAATTCGGAGGCGTCTGGTTGGTGTGGCAATACTGTATCGAGCGTGCACAATTGTTCTCGTCCATACAACAAAAAGAACGGCGAAAACCTGTGGTAGTTTGAGACGCGGTATTATAAGCGCAAGTTACAAAGGGGAGAACCGTGTCCCAGTTGGAGTGGTCCGACACGATGTATCAGCATGTCGCCAAGAGTGCAATTGAAGCGCTCAGTTAATCCATTGGTCTGAGGATGGCACGCGGTAGGTGTGCGGTGGATGACGTGGCACTAGGCAAGCAGGGCTTCAACCACTTGGGAAAGAAAGACACGCCCTCTGTCCTCGGGAAATCTCGAGGAGCGTCTTGTCGAAGCACGAAATTGCGCAGGATGATGAAAGCAAGCTCGCGTGCTGCAGCGGCAGGAAGGGCGGCTGTCTCAGCGTACCGGGTCAGATGGTCAACACCAACGATTATCCATTAGTTTCCAGATGTAGTGCACGGGGAGTGGGCCTTAAAGGTCAATGCCGACGCGATCGAAAGGCCGCGCAGGGCAAGGTAAGGGCTGAAAAGCGCCGGTCGAGCTTTGCGGAGGAACGTTGCGCTGTTGGAAGGCTTCGCAAGTACGGATATACCTGAGGACAAAGCAGTGCATACCGCGCCAGCAGAAGCATTGGCGCAATCTTGGGTAAGTTTTCAGCACGCCTGGGTTAGCACGCTTTGAGTCGGCATGAAAAGCTGCGCAGATGGCGGGTCGCATGTGACGAGGTATTACGAGAAGCCATGCACTTGTGACCATACGGTGTGTAGTTGCGGCGATAGAGAAGGTTGTCTCGCACGGTAAAAGAGAGGCTTGACCGCGGAGCGCGTGGGAGGGTGTGATGGTGTAGTGGAATCCGACAGAAGTTCAAGCAGGGCAACAATCCGCGGAAACTTACGTTACTGCGAATGCATGGACTCGACGTTGAGCGCTGAGAGAGGGGTGTACTCTGCCGAGAGAGACGCTCTATCATGAGGTAGAAGAGAGCGAGAAATGCGTCCGTGTCGGAGTGCTTGCGGCCGGACCTTTGCACCACTTGGATATCATACTATTGTAGCCGCAGGACCCAGCGACCAAGGCGGCCCGAGGGTTCTTTCAAAGTCGACTACCGGTAAAGACTGTGGTGGTGCATGAGAACGTAAAAGGGTCGGCCATAAAGGTAGGGTCGGAACTTCCCAAGAGGCCAGACTATAGCGAGGCACTCTTTCTCAGTGTCTGAATAGTTGGACTCGGGCTATGTGAGGGTTGGGCTCGCGTAAGAGACAACACACTCGTTATAGCCTAGCTTGCGTTGCGCGAGCACCGCACCAAGGCCCACGCCGCTTGCATCCGTGTGTACCTCCGTAGGCGCCCGGGGATTGCAGAGCCGGAGTATCGGAGACGTGAGCAGCTGACGTAGCGTCTGGACTACGACATCAAAATCAGGGGACCAGTTAGACATGTCGGTGCCAGCGGTGAGAAGCCACGTCAAAGCAGCGATAACGGTCGCGAAATTGCGCACAAAGTGACGAAAATAAGAACAAAGGTCGATGAAGCTCCGGAAGTTCTTCAGTGACGTCGGTTTAGGGAATTCGGTCACAGCTTGAAGTCTCGCAGGATCAGCAAGGACGCCGTTTTTGAATATACGACGTGGACCAAGTCTGCAAGGCGCGAGCTACAAAGCGACACATTCGGATATTCAATTGAACACCAGCGTTCTTAACACATGTCAAAACTTGATGGAGATGAGAGAGGTGCGTCGAAAAATCTGAAGAAAACACGACGATGTCATCAAGGCAGCACAGACGGATGTTCCATTTAGAGCCCGCGAAGTATGTTATCTGTCATGCGCTCGAAAGTTGCGGGCGCATTGCAGAGTCCGAATGGCATGACGTTAAATTCATGTAGCCCATCAGGGGTGGCAAACGCTGTCTTATGACGATCGTATGCGGCCATGGGAACTTGCCAGTAACTAGATCGCAGGTCCGATGACAAAAAGTACTTGGCACCTTGTAAGCAATCAAGCGCATTGTGAATTCGGGGTAAATGGTAGATATCCTTCCGTGTTACTTTGTTGAGACGGCGGTAATCGACACAGAATCTAATATAACCATCTTTTTTACACACTGGCACAACTGGAGAAGAAAGAATAACAGAAAGAAAGAGAAAGCGTCACACATTGCCGCACGGCTTTTCTGCTGCTGTGCGAGAACATTCGAACAAAGTTCACTGATGAAATAAGGGCAAGCTAAATGAAAGGAAAAGAAAAGAAAGAAGTGAAATGTATTTTTTTATAACGCATGTCCGCTGCTCTGATAACCACCGTATCCTTTCACAATCACAGCACAATAAATAATTTGGGGCTTCTGTTCCGATTCTACCCCATTTCAAGCTTCATAACTCACTTGGGCGGCTTTCCACTACTGTTCTTACCTAAACCGCAGCCCGTCCGGATCGGAGGTGGATAATAAGAATTTGTCTCGAAACGGGCGCAAGTAATTGGTGCACTTGATATACAGGCCATCAGATAGAGGTAGAGAGGGATTTCATTTACAGTAAATGCAGAGAGGTCGACCTGGGCTGGGGCGATCTAGCAATGCTATTCGGCACTGGGTAGGGGAAGTGAAAGTATAATGATGAATGATGATGCGAGCGAATGCCTATGTACTTACGTCAAACAACGGCGCTACTAAGGCCGCTCGTCTGGTTTCGTGTCATGCAGGAACTTCAACAGCGCTTTCGTTGTCCGCCTTGCAGTTGTAGGATCAGGCCATGGGCCGAGAGTAGTGCGTCCTCCGACAGCGATGGCCTGCCAACGCTGGCTGTAGCAGATAGAAGTATACTCTATTGACACGAATATAACGCGATTTTTTCTCTCAGCTGCAACCTTGAGCAGGGCGATAGGCACTGTTGTGCGGGCGCCTATAGAACAAACGGTCTTCGAAGTCGCGCGGTGTGTCACCGCGCAATCCGTGAAAAGCATTGTGTTTTCGGTTATGTCGCGGGCGTTCCTGAAGTGCTGCCTGTCCGGCAACCTTGTTGGGTGTCACGGAAAAGGACGCTGTGCTCGCCGACAGTGACCAGTACGTGGGCACTCGCCCCTTTTACATTGTTTTGCGACTGCAGTGCACAGTAAGCATGAACAAAACCCCGCGGGCATCCGCCTTTATGCGTAGCTTCTTGTTCTTTTTTTTTTACATTTCTTTTGCTGCATCACATCGCGTTATAATCGTAACATATATTTCTTTTTGTGACGGACCAAAAGTCCACGTTATTTACGGCCATATACTGGGAATTATGTATCGACGACTATTATGCAGCAGGTTGTCATCATGCTCTGGGGCAAATTTTTCATGGCTGGAAACGGTTTCGCACTTGCGTATCCAAAATTTTATCCTCATTTGTGTATCGCCGGCTGTGGAAGATCTGATCTTAGCTCAGAAATTCCTCGCTTTGGGAAACTTGTCATCTCAATGCACATTTATTTAAACTAGCAGATAAACAAATACAGTGCTCTTCCCTAATTTGATTTGACAGAAACCCGCGCACACTCACTCACTCACTCACTCACTCACTCACTCACTCACTCACTCACTCACTCACTCACTCACTCACTCACTCACTCACTCACTCACTCACTCACTCACTCACTCACTCACTCACTCACTCACTCACTCACTCACTCACTCACACATACACGCGCACATACACACACACACACATACACACACACACACATACACACACAGACACGCGCGTGGTCTGTAAGTTTGACATTGTGACCGTTCCTTTCAATCTTTAGAAAAAAAAGGCTGGTTATTAACCAAGGCATTAACTCACTGCGACATGTGTCGCAAGGCTCTTAGTGACAGTGTAGTTAGCTAAACAGGCCGAAAACAAGATTTTGCGCAGATATAAAAAATTTACATACACGCAGTAGAAGAATCATGTATAACTCCATAAGCGAGTAAAATAACCTTTGTGGCACTGAAATTAAAAATATACTAACAAACAGAGGTGTTAGTAAGAAATATGAATTCTGTGATGTTCTTGATACACTAATAACACGAGTATAAATTATATATAACAGAATGAGTGCGTGACGCACATCAGCAAGAGATGCTTACGACGAACATTGCATGCGTAACCAGTAAAAACGTATTCTGCCGTAGAATCCCAGGATTGGACTTACTTTGACTATGGCAAATACAGAGGGGTGTGTTATGGTGGGTTGAGTCTCGTAACGCAGTTTCTGAATGACGGACGGACGGACGGACGGACGGATAGATAGATAGATAGATAGATAGATAGATAGATAGATAGATAGATAGATAGATAGATAGATAGATAGATAGATAGATAGATAGATAGATAGATAGATAGATAGATAGATAGATAGATAGATAGATAGATAGATAGATAGATAGATAGATAGATAGATAGATAGATCTACAATATGCAACATTCGATGTTATAGAGCTGATCGCATACAAACGAAAAAGCAAGAGTGTTAATTCGAGTAGGTAGGAAATATTTGATACAATTAGCTTCAGCTACAGCAAAAAACAGCCACATAGCTGGCTGCTACTGAAGTCTGAATTGACGCCCGCAGCCTCCACTATAAGGTCGCACACACATGCCTGCGACGATTGTCATTCGAGAAGATCTACCGTATGGCCCTGCCCTAACAGTTGACGACGTTGCTACGCACCGCGCACGAGCACTCTGCAAGAACTAAAGTTGCTTAAATACTCTGCTTTATGACTTCCTGGTTCCGACAACTTGCTCGCCGATCGCTCAAGGCGAACACGACAGATCGCGAAGCCTGCGCCACGCATCGTTTCACTGCGGAGGAGAGCAAACCATGATCGAGGAAGGAAAAAAGACAAGCCTTTAATCACGCTGTAATTACAGTGATTAATTGAACGCCGGCTGCTCGATGGGTGACAAAAGCTGGGCATTCACGACTAGCCGGGAAGCAGAGCGTGGTGTCACGTTGTGCAGAACGCAGCAGACGACGCACACGCGGGGCGTATTTCTGTCTCCTCTTGAACAGGTCAAGCCCGCTGGAAAACCCTAGAAGTTACATAACGCTTCAATGTTTCTATTTTTCTGCCTACGTAGGCGTCTGGCTATACGCTTCCATCGTCTGGGGGCAGTGAAAAAGACACCTGTCGTTTCTTTCTCGCAACGTGCGAGAGGCTTCTGTCTCTTAGCTCTTGAAATGCAGCCAACAGAAGAAAACGTAGGCGCTTCAGTTTGTTTATTTTTCTACTAGCCTTCAATCATAGCAACATTAATATATGTAACAGGGGTGAATGAAATATGTAGACGGCTGACAGGAAGAGATCGTCTCCTTCTGTGTTCAGCACTTGTAAGTGTTGCCCTCGTCTTCGCCCTCATATTTCGCTCGCTTCCATGAAAAATGGCCTGTCGAAGCCGGAAGTTCCCCGGTTGTTCCCGTGGCCGTTGTCTGTCGTCCCAGTCGCGGTGTGTCACCGCCTGGGTCTCAGTTTCTCTCTCTCTTTTCTTGTCGGCGTCTATATATACTTGCGACATCCGCCTCACCGTTTTTGAGAGCCGAGTGTCTAATTGATGTTCTTTCGAGGACTCAAGGGGTCGTGACTCCATACTGAAAAAGCAACTCCAATGGGTACGCGGTATGGTTCTGCGCTTCGAAATGTGCATCGCACAATGATGAGAGTGAGGTGAAGATGAACGCAGGGCTGGCCGAGTAAAATCGGGTCGTTGCCTTTTTTCTCCTCTTTTCCCTTTTCACTGTGATTATCTCTTTCTTGCTTTTTTTCCTTGACATTCTTTCCCAGTTTTGGTGCTATTTATTTCTAACCGTATGAAATTAAAGGTGTTAGCACCTTTAGGTGACGTTGGCTGCACTTCGTTTGTCATAGACCAAATGAACAAGGAAAAGTGCAATAGTGAGTCGAATAACACACACAGACGCACGCACGGATGCATCCGCATTTACAGTTGCGTAGGCGAGTAGGCCAGCACAGAACTACTGTAAAATACGCACGAATACAAAATTACAGAGGAATAGAAGGGTGATCAACCGAATGTGTATACTGCTCATACGTGGTCGCACTATTGTACGTCCCAATAAACTGATGAGCTACACATTCGAAAACTGGAGCGTGCTGTTTGTTGTCGAATACATATGCGGGAAGAATCATTTTTGTGAGTCTTATTTAATCGAACGAATGGGGTTAACGTTGTCTACTGCACTCTCGTTGTTTCAGGATGGTGTTGTTTCTATTTTATGTCCAATATTGGCAAAAGTGGAGTAGACGTCTGCGCACGTGACAATAATCTGTGCTTTTATTAAAGCAACTGTCGACTAACACTTAGAACAGATGTACTTCTTTTTTCTGAACATTAGAAGCATTTAATTTGACTGAAATGAGCTGTCGGTGTAGTGGCTTCTCAGCAACGCTGTTTACATTCTTGTACAAACTGACATACCTGCCTTTTGTTCTGCCGAATGAGGGATGCCACAGCTTGCTGTGAAACTTTCTTTGTCATATGTATGTGAGCGGTTGTTTTTCCGATATGAAAGAGGATGTTCTTAAGTAATGAATCGAAACATGGAATGCAATAGTAGAAGCTCATGATGACCTGGCAATGACAGCAAACAAAAAAAGAAAGGCCGAAGAAAATAAAGAAGAAAAAGAAGGAAAGAAAGAAAGAAAGAAAGAAAGAAAGAAAGAAAGAAAGAAAGAAAGAAAGAAAGAAAGAAAGAAAGAAAGAAAGAGGCAAATTATGGTAAGACAATGAACTGAGAAGACAGAATGTTTACACTTCTCGCGCGACAGGTGTAAGACGCTCCGCAACACGACCTTCCAAGTATAGCCGAAAGCATCGAAGGAGCTGCTACAGTGTTAAACCATCGTTTTGCTTCGCGCCCGCGGAGCCATTTTATGCGACCGCAAAAGGCAAAAGCTCCAAAGCCCAATCCATTAAACCATCGTTCTTTACATGCAGCTTGTGCGTAAGCACAGGGGAGTCACTTTTCGCGTTTCTTTTTTCCCGCGACAATCTTTTTTTAGAGCCGCTTTGGATTGTGGGCCCATTATGCGCCCTCTTAGCCGGAAAGACAAACGGATTTGTTATGTAACGACCACTCGAAGCGAATGATAGCAAAAAACAGAGCGCAAGGGAGAGAAGAAAAATAACCGTGACACCCACTCTATCAAAGAAAAAAAAAAGAAAATAAGGAATGAAAACACTAAGCAGGAAAAGCGGCACTTTTATGAAGCCAATGGAAAAGGCGAACGAGAAGCAAGACATACAAACGGAGGGGAAACGACGAGTAATTTCCTCGACCTTAAACCCCTTTCGGGATCAAATTCCAGGCTCGGGGAAAAAAACATTTATGCGAGTAGCGAGACACGTACAGACTGTTCACGAACGCGCGTACTCAACTATCCTCTTCTTACCCCTTCTCCCCATTTCCCTCGTTCTCCCCCTATCATAGTCGACCGAGAGCCGCGCAACGAAGCAGCCACTCAGCAATCGGGAGCTACTTCCCCCTTTTCTTTCTTTCCCCTTTCCACGCGCAACGCTTCTCGACAAGCGGAGTGAAGGGCCTCGGTTATAGTAGACATACATACGTACAACCCAATAAAACCACCGCCTTTCATTCCCCATTTCGCCTTCCCGCTTGATCATTTTGCTTGCTTTCGTTCCCGCCGACGCGCTCTCCTCCTCGCTCTGTTTGGCTTCACGGCGAGTGAACCCTGTTTCCCCTAAAGAAGCGGGATGCGGGCGGAATAAAGGAAGGGAGAGGCTGCGGCGGCGTACAATTTGCTCTCTTCGCTTTCCGCATCCATCTTGCGCCGTCGTCTTCGTGTCTACGACGACGACTCCCCCGCAACTTCTTGCGCCGTCGCGCTCTCTTTCTCCGCCGTCTATACGCTCCTTCTCACCTCCCTCGACGTCTGAATAACAAAAGGCGCAAAACGGGGAAAAGGCCAGAAGGAGGGAAAATATAAGGGAGCGGTATATATAGAGGGAAGAAACTGGCACATATAAGTGGAGGGGGGAATGCCGCGCTGAGTAGACCAAGGTCGATTACACTCGCCGCGCTTTGGAAGCAGTCGTCTCCCTTCCTCCGGCTGCTGCGGCTGGAGAAGGAACGGGGAATTGGCGGATGGAGCTCTACATGGCGGTGTTCATCTGTCTTTTGTTGTTGCAGACGACTTTATGTACACTTATGGGCGGCGGCGAACGGTGCAAGAGGGAACTACTGGACATGTTCGTATGGCGCTAAGGAGGGAGCGAGGAATCAGCGACGGGGATTGCAGTGTTTTCGGAGAAGGTGATCCGGCCGTCACAATAGTCGAGGCGAAGGCAAGGAGAGAAATCTGGTGTCTATATATACGCGCCCGATCGGATGTCTGCTACTCCAGAAAACGAGGACAACTGCTACTACAAGTTTGCTCTGCAGGAGAAATTATTGGGATGGCGGAGAGAAAAAGGAAGGGGGGGAGGGGAGGGCAAAGAAAGAAAGTGGCAAATGAGAGGAAAGGCTTCAGAAAGACGGACTGATGGGATGAGGATAAGTCGGCGTTAAGGCGGTGAGACGGGATTGTTCAAGCACGTTTTTTGAGGCATTTTCAGATATGGGATGTTGGATAACGAGAAGGAAAATAAAAATAAAAGAACAGTGAAAAGGGCTTGGAGTATTCTGTCATCACGATTGATGGGCTTTTATGTGCGTTAAAACTGACGCTTCTGTGAAGCTCTGTGGTCTAAATCTGAGAGCCTGCCGTTTATCACAGTTGAAATCTAAGGGGGCAAGCGTTTTAGTGTTGCACCACTACTGGCGTTCTGCGGCAACGCTAACGGGAGTCGCACCCACAAACTTGTGCTCGGCAGCGGAACGTCGTAACCGCCGAGGCATCCCGGCGGGTAATTATGCCATCAAAGCTGGAATGCAAACGCACGTTAATAGACGCTGCTCATTGCATAATGTGCGAGTGGTGTTGCTCGCTAGCAGTGAGTATCGCGTCAGAACACACACTACGTTTCCTCCCTTTCTTTCCCTGCCGAGCTCACAAAAAGCCAGCGAGTGAAATGCGCCCTATACCATAGGCACGCGTCTGTTTACCGCGCCGACTCACGCTCGTTTTCTTTCACGCTCAATTTTCGACTCACTTAGCCGCCGTTCACGTTTCTCAATAGCGTTGACATAATGGCCCACGCATGGCGAGCAATCTTTCTTCAATGTCTTAAGTGACTGCTGTCTATCTAGTTTCGCCTCAAGGCTGCTTCGTGTTTCCATTCAACCGTGTTTCACTTTGATTTATTCGACGTCGTCGCTCTATCCCTCTCTTCCTCGCTCTCCTCATCCTACCAACCTCCACGCACATCACGAATTTCACTTTACTCCCTGTGCGGCGAACTATAGCCGTCATCTCTCCAGCTCATTTGTCTTTCGTCGTTCAAGTTTTTTTTGCTGTTACGCGATGTATTCGCGTTTCTTCCCGATTCCTTTGTTCCTCCCTTTGGCGCTTCTTCCGTTCTTTTCTTTATTATTATTGTTATTATTACTGGCGAAAGAAGGAGAGCCTATCTCTGGACTTGTATTCCGGCGCACACGTGACTTCCAAAACACGCGTGCTGTCACGGAACGCCGCGCAAACGCAACTCCAGCGCGCGTCAGCAACCAAGAGCAGCGCGATGTGTCGAGGGACGGCTTTAAGATGAGAGCGGTGGAGACGAATGAGGAGCCACCGGGGAATGTGGATTGTTCGGAGAAACATATTAGAGAGAGGAAGCACCGGCTCTATATATATATACATATATATATATACACACTTGCGAAGGATGGGAGCCGAAGAGTAGAGGTGCGGCTAAGCGCTTCTCCCTCCTCCTATTTCACTTTCCATCAGCCCTCTCCCCATCTCTCTGTCGGGTTCCTCTGCTTGCTTGACATGGAGTAGGTGCTCCAGGAGCGCTTTTAGCGTTTCCGGGCTTTTATGAATGGGCGTAGGTCGTTGGACGGTTTTTCGCTTTTATTTATGCCGGCTTTTATCTTTGTCCGCTTTATCCTTCTTTTTTTCTTTTTCGCCTTTATACCATACGCTCGCTCGCTAGCCTATCTAGAGCTCCCGCGGTTCCGCTTTATTTGAACGCGTCGAAAAGTGGCGGTGAAATTTATTTGCTTCCAGTTTTCGACGTCTGTTTCTCCTCTCTCTCTCTCTCTCCTCTCACTCACTGCATGTCTCCGAAGCGTTTGTTCACCGCGTTTAACGACCGCCTAGCAAGCGCTACAGGTGTTTCCCTTGGGTAGTCGCGGTTTAACGGTATAAATGACTGTCGTGTGGTGTATTTTATGATCTGCTAATGGTCGGGCCTTCGCAATTTTTCGCACTTTATCTCCGGCATAGCATATGGCTTTTTTCTGATATACAACAACCTTTTTTTTTTCTTTTCCTTTTGCGCTAATGCGTACCCAATCGAACTAATTACCCGCATACAATACGTGATTGCATTAGGACATTGCGCGTTACCTGGTGAGAGATATCTCTGGAGGATTAACTGTTGTCATGCACAGCAAGTAGTTGTAACCTATCAGAACGCGTCCATACTCTATCAATCGACAACGACCCGTCGTGAGAACTGAGCGTTCACTGCGGCATGTCCGACTATTAAAATCTTCATTTTGCATGCGTACAGTCGAAAGTTACGGCACAGAAGGAAGCACACAATGTCAAGGTATCCACTCCACAAAAGCGAAATTCGTCCGTTTAACTTGCAACATTAAATGTTTACTGTGACAATATATACGTATAGCAAAACGCGCGATTGTCAGATACAAATGAGTTTTGCATCTTTTTTTTTTTTCAGTTGAGCACAGATACACGTATTATCATTATCGCGAACGCGGAAAATGAAATGTAAATATAAGTGGTTGCCGCCGTACCTAGTCACCATGTGTTCTCACCTTTAAGGGTGACACATTTGTCGCGCGATTCTTAATTACGTAGGCCTAAACCATGTGGGCGGAAGTATATTCACCTACTCAGTAGGGCTATATCGCAGAAGTTAAATTGTGAGATAAGAAAAAAAAAGCACATTATATTCATAACGTTATTTTCTTTTTCAAAAGCGCAGAGGACAAGGACGAGACGAGTGCACATATACATAGCGCTGAAGCAACTTCATTTTGCCGCTAAACAAACGAGAATATTTCATCAAGAGAATACATTACCACACGGTCTAAACAGCGCCGTTTTTAGTGCCTCTTTGAGGAACATGTTTTTTCGAAAAGTGCATGTTCGACCTATTTTCACCGCTGTGGTCACTGCAGCTATAATTACATTTTCAACGCGTAATCTGTCTAATATTTAGTAAGGCATATATTATGCTCGCTGCGTTTTATTACGTTTGCGTCGCTCGACTCGAGTCGGCGTGAGCACCCTTATATTGCATAATTTAGGACTTCAGTGACCAGTGAACCTTGATTATACGGATGTTAGTCATATTCGCAGCCAATGACTTATCTTGAATTTCACCTGACGAGCTTCATTGCTCTGAATATGGTAGTTTAGTGTCCAAGTGCCTCGAATTGCCGAATAATTCACTCTCTCTCTGCGATCTGCTAGCCTCCTGGTTAGCTCAGACGGTAGCGCGACCGCTCCGGAAAGGCGTTGGTCCGGGGTTCGAATCCGGGACCAGGACGAGTTTTTCTTCAGCTGCGAGGCTTTCTGTCTCAAACAAACCCGTATGGGTTTCCTTCGTAGCTCCGTGCTACAATTCGGGTGGATGGCAATATTTCCCTTTCGTTATCTAAACATAACCATTCGCATTACTATGACCCCATCCAAGCGTTGCAGTTAGAAATGGAAAGCTTTTTATAACTCTGACTCATTTCATGCAGTACCGTGTGAACAAAGCGCTAATTGTATTTGTCAGAACTCAGCAGCATCGGCAAATAACTGAGATAACAAGCTGGAAAGGGAAATAAAGTACACACTTGCCACGATATAACACTGACATATAGAGATATACGCAACAAAACAAGTGAAAAAAAATAAAAGAACGGAAAGAAAGTCTCCTACAAACTGGCGTCAATAAATCGACAAAATGAACCAGCTGTGCCCTCTTTTTTTTTTTTTTTTTTTAAGAAAAAGGCCATAAACCTGTGCGTACTTCCTTTTTAGGCTTGTAGATAATTCCACTCACCAAATACTTTGCCCGCAATAAAACGACAATTATTTTTTTATTGGGGGGATGACGATGACTTGCAGCTCGCCTCAACACAGCCTCGTGTGACTGATGAACAGGGTAGCTAGTTCAAAACAAACGGTCTTTATTCTCTAAAAACTGACTGAAATTGTTTTTCTTTCAATTATTTTTTGTGCTTACATATGTAATATGCCACTGTCGGACTTGTGCTTCTGCTCTCATTATTCTTGTAATGACAGTTCGATTCTTATGTTGTTCCGCGCTAATGTTAGCGCGGTGCGATCAGTTTACCGGTGTCGTATCAGGCGCATCACCACTAAGATGCTTTTTCTCGTTTTAGATTATTATTATTATTATTATTATTATTATTATTATTATTATTATTATTATTATTATTATTATTATTATTATTACTAACGCTGAGTGAGCTCCGACCTGTTGAATTTATGGCGAAGGAAGTCATCAAGGAGCGTAACGCGAGATTGCCGGGCGGGGCTCTAAACTGCATTCTTTCTTGAGCACGTGACATTCGTTCGAGTACTATCGAGGTTACGTCATCACTGACGTTACAAATAAAGTAATATTCGACGCTCACAGCAGGCCTGGAAAGTTCCTGCAATAGTAAGTTAGGCTCGGCTCCTTGCGAGTAACTAACCGAAGAATTTTCATTCAATCAAAGCGTGTGTCTTTAATGAGAATTTTTCTTTTACCTTAGTGAAATGTGTCAGCGCGACATGTTTCGATTTGTGCGTATCAGCAACAAGTCGGTCTGCTCGCGCCTTCCCCACAATTTCAGCGCGAGTAGGATTCCGTCGAAGCTTTATTCAGAGTGAAGAGCAATGGGAGAGTCGGCTCACCAGCAGCGAGCTCACGGCCCAAAGGGCCCTAGTGCAGCACGCGAGCGATGCAGCACGACTCAGTGGAGCCTTGGAATAGGGGCCCACCCTTGCTGAAGAGAAGTCTCAAGTCGCCAATGCCAAGAAGATGAAGACGACGGAGACCTCGTAACCGCGAAACTCTTAAAAGACTCAATAAAAGTTTTCACTCACTCACTCACTCACTCACTCACTCACTCACTCACTCACTCACTCACTCACTCACTCACTCACTCAGTGTACTCTCAAATCGGGTGAAATTAATTTAGGTGTTATTCCGTAAATCAGGTATCGTGCGGTGCAGAAAAAAAAATTCAAAATATGTGCTACACCGCCGACTTCGAGTTTATTGAGAATGACTTCGGTTTGAATAAACTCGGGAGCTAGAGACGTATGTAATATGGCGGGTTGCTCCACCTCCATCGAAGATGCAACACGTGAGAGTCGAGGAATTTCGCGCACGTCCAAACCGCAAGACGAGGAAGCGCAACAGCTGACGTTCGCCACAATTAAGTTGATCTTACAAGACATTCTAAATTATATTACCTCGCATGCCAGGATGCGAAAAGTTGAACGCACACGCACGTGGAATGTGTCGTAAAACACGAACGGCGTGGTCAAAACTTTGCACACCATCCTCTGGATAAAAAAATAGATGCGGATAACGCACGACGAAACTGCATGCATCTAGGATCAGCACATCAAGCATAACTCTAAGCTGTCCACATGACCACTTATCCCCTATTTCCTTCCCCTTTCCCTATTCATGCGCCCAAAGTAGCAGGCTAGAGCAAACAAATTCAGGCCGCCCTCTCTGCCTTTTCTTTTCTTTAAGTAAAATATACATTTCTCTTCGAAAACTTGTCTGAGAGAATTCCCGCGATCGTTTGTTATTATGCTGTGTTGCGTTAAAGTGGCGTGTTACGAGACAAACATGTTTTACTGGTTTGCAGTGAATCGCGGAAATAACGAGAACAAAGCAACACCGTACCAGTGCCGATGAGCGATGTGCAAGAAATTGTGCGGTTCCAAGAGTGCTCGTCTCAATGCGTACGAGGGCGTTCGTGCGAAACGCAGCCGCAGCAGCAGCAGCGTATAACCCGCAGTGGGATACGGGGGAGTGCTGGACCCTTGTTGTAGGGGACAAAGCAAAGGGCGAGAGACGGTGCGGAGGAGGGGGATCGAGGGCTGTCGGCAAAGGGGGCCCCTTTGTAGGAGAGCGTTCGGTCCGTTGCCGCGCGCCATTGTCGAAAGTTGTTTGTCCTTGAAAAGGCGACACGACGCGGACACGTACTTTATTCTCGAGACCGAGGCACAAAGGCAAACGTGGAGCGCAGGGACGCTCCTGTACGCGTCGTGCCCGCATGGCACCTCGGGGCTGTTTTGTTTATTGCGTTTGTCTGCCGCAGAGCGATTTTGATTTTGTTTGTTGTTTTCTGGCCGCGACATGGCGTGAAAAGGTTCCCGGGTCATGTCATGCGGCGTCTTCACGTTACAGTAGCAAATGTTGTTCTGCGCGTGACGCGTCTTTCACTTGCTCTTCTTTCTTGATGCTGCGGGACGTAGTCGTTACGAACGGATACACTTTCTTAAAGACAGCGAGAGTTACTTAGGCGCCCTTTGTCATATATATAGTTGCACAACTAACTAACTAATTAACTAACTAACCAACTAACTAACTAACTAACAAACTAACTAACTATCACTATAGTAACAATACCTTAAAGGCAGAGTTATGGGTATTTCTCCCAGTCCGCATGCGAAACGTGCTAACTAACTAACTAACTAACTAACTAACTAACTAACTAACTAACTAACTAACTAACTAACTAACTAACTAACTAACTAACTAACTAACTAACTAACTAACTAACTAACTAACTAACTAACTGACTGACTGACTGACTGACTAACTAACTAACTAACTAACTAACTAACTAACTAACTAACTAACTAACTAACTAACTAACTAACTAACTAACTAACTAACTAACTAACTAACTAACTAACTAACACTACAGTAACAATACCTTAAAGGTAGAGTTATGGGTATTTCTCCCAGTCCGCATGCGAAACGCGCTGCATGACCGTTGCGACCGAACAGGAGGTGCAGTTTTGTGTGACTGCACGCTATACGTCCGACGATCTTTTACTGTACGTATACAAAAAAAGCCAGGTCGTATCTTGCACAGCGTACGCGCAATGAAGACACCTCTGGTGCGCTGTAATCTGAGCGTGTATAAAATCTGTGCAAGTCATAAGCTGTTTAGTCGTGTTCGCTGTAATGAAACGGCCGCTGTCGAGGGCGGGTTGGTTCACTATGTCTAACTGAGGTCGCCCCTTCAACACGATGGTCAGCGTATGTCAGCTGTCTGTACAGAAAGGCCAAGCGTTGATACGAGTCACGTGAGAGACGTACTATACGTTTCACGCTTAGCAGGCTACGCAGCAAAAGCTGCGCAAGTAGTGCGGTCGTAGAAGTATCACTCAGCGCGTTTCGCCGCGCGGTTGCTTTTGATGTGCAACAATTTCTACGGAATAACAATTTCATATATTAGAACTAGAAGTAGCGTACATGACGTTAGGTTAAACATGCATTATTTGTTCATCTTTGTGCTTCTAGCATGCGACGCACTACGTTTCGGTCGCGAGCACGAGCGGTGTGCTGTGGTCGTTGGTCGCAGAAACATGTCACTCCGCTTGTTCTGTAGTAAACATAGGTTTTTGTTTGCGACACCTTCCGCGTCATAATTACTTCGTATTCTGTGACATAAAGGTATGAGTCTTAATGTTAAATCAAATTACGTGACGCATAAATATATTTTTCTTTCATACGCAACGCACTATTTCTTACTTTTTTTTTGGCAGTGTATGCTAACTGAGAGAGACGTCTTTACAGCCTTCGTAAAGTCTGCTATGCATGAAACGGAGTAAAAGCATAGTCGACCGAGGAATAGTAAGAAAGAACAAAAAGAAAGAAGGTAAAGTAAGGGACTTCCGGTAAGGAAATAGGGTCGTGAACTGGGGTCAACGTGCTAAAGTCCTGACATTGGTTGTTTACGTCGCTGCTCCGAAGTTACAGCGTCCTTGTGGTATAGTTAGGGCTTGTCTCCGGACGGCATCCCGTACATCGTACGCATACTGAACGCACGGGGACAATGTACGGCGCACTGTAAAGAGCTGACCACTAGGACATAATCCCGAAGAAGCGAGCTGTCACCCAGAGACAATGCTTTGGAATGTATCGCCACGAGAGGGTGGCACTTCAGTTGCGCCTGCCTAGGAACATGTATATATTGTGATGCCCCAAGAACATTTCTTTTGTACGTGGGTTTTGAAGCTGTTGTTCTCTTTAAACTTCGCGTCCATTATTTTCATCGTTCAACGCACAATTATTGGACAGATTAAAATTATCGTCGCCACCTGCAGGCACCAACATCTCCTTAAATATAATAATAATAATAATAATAATAATAATAATAATAATAATAATAATAATAATAATACCTTTGTTGCCAATAATCAAATCAGTACAGTCATACAGGCCTGCCAAAGTATGGTTAGTATTAAAAGAGGAAACCTGTCCGAAGCTTTCTTTATGAACTCCGAAGGACAGAAAGTTTTTCTGCTGAAAGAACAGGCGACCCCGACGCCTTTGCCTGTAAAAATAACGCGAAATAAAAAAGAGATGTTGCAGAATGACAAAACACATTCAAAGGAAGTCCACAGACTATGGATTAGTAGGGTGGAACTTATAGCGGATTCTTCGGTTTACGCATTGGGCTCAAGTTGAATGACCCAATTTACGTCCAGAAATGGACGTCTTTTTACGTCGGCAGCTGTCAAGCTGCCGGGTAAGAACGTCGACTATAGTATTCATCCGAAGATGTCAACGCTGCTCACGGCTCTGCCCAACGACGTCCGTGGAAACACTGCTGCGTAGCAAATATGCTGAACCGAGATTACTTTAGCTGGGTACTGATTAGTACAAAGGTGCGCAGGTATGAAGAATCGCGGGAAATTGACGCGTGCGTGAGCTGCCTCAACAGCTTTCAAGACGCGTGGGAGCCTTCCTAAAGTGGTAAACTTCAATTAAGCCTTTCACTCGCTTCAAATTGTGGAAGCCGCACTCTTTGTAAACCTTCGCTGTGATTTACTACCACTATCGAAGCCTTTCGAATGACATACTATAGGAGGTCAAAGCATGCGGCGTCCGAAAGAGACAGAGTTGGAAGTTAGGATAGGAACAATTTGCTGGAGGTTAGGTTAGGTCATGCGCTTGGTTATCGCTCTAATTGAGGGCGACGCCTCGGCTTCTTTCTGCCGTCTCAACTGCTTTCTACGTTGCGCCGATGGCGTTGTACGGAAACTCCTCACGCCGTGTAACAAATGACCGAACTAAATCCGCTCTTGCTGTACCGTGTCTCCTCCTCCGCGCGTAAGTTTTGTTTGCCAGGTGTTCGTTCTTTATTTTATTTTTATTTTTTATATTTTACTACGTGCGCTGCTGTGCTAATACATGCATGAACTAGCACATAAAAAATAAAAGACGGCGGAACTTGGGAGCAGCGACGTAAGTAACCGATGTCGCGACTCTTTCACGTCGGGGCCTGTTTACGCCCCTATTTCCTTACCGGAGTTCTCTTACCTTGCTTTTTTTTTTTTTTACTTCTGCTCGCTAAACTAAGACTAACGTCGCTTCTCCGTCTACGTGACTCGCATCCCCGCTTGGCCTTTTTGTTATGTTTCCGTAGCTGCAACGAAATCGGATGGCGTGGACTTGTGTGCGATTGGGAGGGCTGTTGGATGCCACCACTAGACAGAACACAAAAATAAAATATCAATTGAAAAGAAAAGAAGTTGGAAAAACAAAAAGCCGTTCATTCGCCTTAAGATGAGGTCGCCGTCTGGCCAGATGTCCGATGCAACCGCTGCGGCAGCAGGATCATCTGAAGCAAGAATGAATAAACTATAGGAGAGGATACGAGCCGAGGTCCGGACGAAGCATTCCGGAAAGACTCGATATATTGCTAGTTTCTGCTGTTGAAGAAGAAAAACATACAAATAAACAAATTGGCGCGTGTGTGCGGGTGGCGGGTAGAAGACAGAGGTAGCTCTCGGTAAAAGTAGACACAAATGTTTCCAGTGTTAGCGAGGTGTCATGTGGAGCGCGGTGTATTAAACAGCTGGGTGGCAAACATTTCTGCAATGACAAGTCCGTAGAAAGACTAAAAAAGAGAGAGAAGAAAAAAAGAAAAAAGAACGACGGTGCATTTCCGCTTCTTTTACTCATTTACTTTTATAGGCGCTTCGGTCTCGGACTGTTTAGCGAGAAAATAAAGAACAAAGATACCTGGGGAATAAAACCCAGCCACCTGAACCGAAAAGTTGAGCTTAGACAGAAAAGAAAAATGGAACGCGGAACAGGAGGCAGCAGCGCTGGAAGTTGCTACAGGCATAAGGACAAGGGGAGAAAAAAAGGAAGTTAAGGGTCAAGAGGAAAGTTGGCTTGGCGTCGACGACGACCACGCCAAGAAGAGACGCATGCGCTAGCGCGTGGCTCGATACCCGAAAAGTCAAAGCAGAAGCGAAAGAAGAGGGAAAAAAAACAAGGAAGCAGGAAATCAAAGAAGAAAAACGACGCACAGAAGCCGTGACGCGGCAAGAAGCAGTCCCTGCCCGGCGCAGCCCTAGCTGTCGTTGCTGCCGCTATGTGGCTGTCCCGGGCTTTTTTGCCAGTGCCAGAAGCACAGGAAGCTCGTCGCGAGATCACCAGCAGCAGCGAGGCCTGGTCGTCGCCTCCCGGTTGCCCTATACGCCACCCCCACCCCCCGCGCACACCCGGCTGCTCGTTCGCTTCCCTGGTCCCAGCGCTGGGCTCTCTTCGCGCCGGCGCTGCTGCTACTAACGCTGCGGCGGCGGCGGCAGCAGCAGACGCCTCCTTCCTTTTTCCGCTGGCCCTGAAGTCACAAACTGCCAAGGCAGGGGCCCAAAGTACGCACATACACATTCGCGTGCAGGGCCAGGCGGGAGAGCTCTCTCTCGTTGCCGGCTCGCGCCCACGCGTCCGCTGCGCCTCACGGACAGCCGAGTTAGAGGACCAAGGGGAAAAAAAGGAAAGAATAAAAAGGAGTTTGGGAGGCAGAAAAAAAGGAAGTTTGGCAAGCGTCGTCGTCGTCGTCGGGGCCGCGAAGCAGGGGGAAAAAATCGCCTTGAGCCGAAGGAGGACGCCTGGAAAGTGGGATGGTGGCAAGATGGAAGGTGGGGATATAGGGCTCGGTTGGTAGGGAGAAAAAAAGGGGAGGCAGCGGACTGCCGAATAGAAGTGCGGCAGGAAAGAAAAGGATATAAAAAAAGGCGGGAAAGGTGGCTCGGATGGCAGCAGAAGCAAAGATGCAGGCGGCAGGCTCGTCGTGCAGGGCGATGTAGGCTGGCTAGTCCAGGAGGGGAAGCGGGGAGGGACGGTCGGTTGGTCGGCGGCGTCGGCGGCGGCGGCGGCCAGCCGACGGGTCCGAAAGAGGAGATCGAGCAGCGCCAACGAAGAAGAAACAGGGAAAAAAGGGAACTGCTGGAAAAGAAAGGAAGGTGAAAACAAGAGAAGAGGAAACTTCCTTCCGAAACCCCCTGAGGGAAGCCGAGACTCGACGAAGATTCTCCTCTCCTCCTTGCTTGCTACGCGCCGTACTTTGCTGCGTAGGTCCGCCTATCCTCTCCTTTTTTTTATTTTCCCGCTAGGTCCTTCGTCTCGTCTCTCGTTGTTTGCTTCTTACGTCGGAGCCCTACTTCTAGCGCAACGGCTCCTTTCGCGTCCCGCCTCGTTTTCTTTATCCTCTCTCGCTTCTTACTTTGTCCATTTTTTTCCTCTTCTGCTCCCGAGTTCCTCGCTAGGGAGATGGTGTCGAGACCGTACGGACGGGGCCCCGTGAGGGAGCAAAAAGAATAAAAAAAAGGAGGCGCTCCGCCAGAGCTGGCCACGGGGGCGGAGAGGCAAAAGAGCGGCAGAACTTGCTGTTGCTCAAGCCTTGACTCGTCCGCGCGCTGCCTTCCTCCCTTTTTTCCCGTTTTTTCTTGCTTCCTTCCCTTTATCGCGTCTCACTTTCTCCCTTCGTCCCTTCCCTCCCTCCCCCTTTTCCTCGCCTCGGTTTCCGCTCGTCCTTTCCACTTTTCCTCTTTCCCTCTTCCCGCATCTCCCTATTTTTTCTTTCCCGACTTTGCCAAGTCTCCTCCCTTTCGCGCTCTCCGGCCTGCCCGAGTTTGTTCCAGTTTCGCTTCTTCTTTCCCTGCCTTTTATTTCTGGACTGATTCATTTCTTTTTGCGCCTATATGTTTCGGATCTCGCTACGCCCCCGTGCTGCGCACTCGGCGGCGACGAGCGTTAAGAGCGTGAGCAGGGCGGAACGCAGTGACGCCGGCGCGTGCGGGTACCTCTAGCGCGCCTTCGGGCGCGCGCCTCCGTCCGTCGCTGCCCGCCCAGCGCGCACGGCTTGAATCCCCTTTCGCGCGTTCCTCGCTCTGCAGCCCCCCCCCTCACCCCCCACCCCGTTTTCTCTTTTACTTTGCTTCATACTTCAAGCTTGCGTTTTCTTTCGTTGTTGCCCTCGTGTCCGACCGTTCCGCCTGTGCTCGCAAGAGCGCGCGGTTAGCGCCTGTTTGTTTCCTTCTTTTCATACTTTGCTATACTTCAGTGCTCCTCCGCTCGCCCGGTTTTTTTTTTTTTTTCCTCTCGCGTTAGCTTTATCTCATTACTTCGAGCCCGTAGCAGGGGAAAAAAATCTCGTGATCCGAAGAAACAAGCGAGGAAAAAAGGGAGAGAAAAAATTTCTTCTTTCGTCCGAGCAACACTACGCCCCCTGGCTCTTCTCTCCCCAAGTTCCGTCCACTGCGCTTCCGAAAGAACGACCCCACTTTCCCCGTGCTCCTTTCCGTCCCTAACTCGCCCTTATTCCCTGCCCCGACGCCACGACCGTCCAAACTCCCCTCTTCTTCTGTTCTTTTGTTCTTTTCCACTGGGCACTTTCTTTTTTCTCTTCGCAGCCTCGTTTGCTTCCTCCGCCGCCGCCGCCGCCGCAGGCTTCGTTACAGCGCTCCTGGACCATGCTAGGCAGCAGCCTTCCTCTCTGCGCCGTGCTTCTGTCCATGTTATTTTGCTCTTCTCGAGAAGCCCATCTCGGAAGGGAAGCGGCGAGGGTGGCAGAAGAAAGAGATAAAGGTTGCGTAAACTTCGAAGCAGCGGCAGGGTGCGCGCAGCCCTCGCTACGAGCGTTACATGCACGCTCGGCCAACGATGAACGCTCGGGGCAGCGCCAAGCACGGGTGCGCCAACCGACCCGGCTCGGCTCGCGGACTTGACTGCGTGCGTGTAATCTCGGGCGCAGAGGAGCCGCCGCCCCTTGCGTCGGAACCGAAAAGAAACGGTCGGTTGTTCCGACTCGACAGAAACACGGCCCCACTGCTTCGTCGAGCTTGGAAGGCGTGACATTCGTTGTTTATATCTGTCCCTCTCACGCTACCTTCCGCAGCGTTTTAGTCAACGTGGGGAACGGTGCGCAAGATGTAAAACGAAAGGCGGAAGATGCGAAGACGTTGTAAAAATAAGCGCTGCGTGGGGGGCATGTCGGGTTTTAGGGGGTGTTAGAAGAACGCCGGCAATGTACCCCACGTAGAAGAATTATGAACTCTACGAAACTGAGTTCGTTGGATTCGTGGTCAACACGGCGCCGACGACGCGAACACATTGTGCCTCAGTTACATTCATCATACTGGCCACAAGCTTGTGTAATATATCTCCGTGCAGGTGTTTTGTGTGTATCCACTTTGTTGGCCAGAAAATGTGTCCTACCTGTCTTCCCCGTGTTGACCGAGAGAGAAAGAGAGAGAGAGAGAGAGATGAATAGAAGCCAGAAAAGGCAGGGAGGTTAACCAGACGCACGTCCGGTTTGCTACACTGTAGTGGGGGAAGGGGGTACGGGGATGAAGAGAGAGAGAGAGATTCGCGCACAGTTGAAGGTTCGCACCGAAAAGCTGGCTAGCCCTGCATCCTCACGCTCTCGTGCTCAAGCTCACCTTTTTTTTTTTTTTTCACGCAATCTGTTCATCAGCATTTCTCGTAGCTATCATCCTTCGTTTATCGCCATTCTTTCGAAATATTGTTGTTTATGTGACCTACTTTTATTTTCAACTCTCTCTTGCTCACTCTCTGCGTATGTTCGTTGATGACACAGTCTGCTTGTTGCCTTTTAGACGTCACTACACTTACTGAACCTATCGCTTTGGTGCGACACTAGGGGAAACAGCAACTGCGTTTTCAAAGGAGCACCTACTTAAAGAGATCAACTTGCTTTGCCCCCATGAACAATTTTCTACTGAACGTTTGCTTCACTGTAAGAACAATCAATTTCTGGCAACTTCTTTACGCGGGAGTGACTGTTTGTCTGATATTTATTGTTCCAATTTGGAAATCTGCCATGTTTTTCTTTGAAGCGTGTTCGCTGTGCCTGGGCCACAGTGAGAATGAACGTACGTCATTAGCGATTTGCAGAACTCTCGAAAATGTACTTAGACGTTGAAGAAGGGCTTACCCCAGCACAGGAGTAAAAAATTAAAGAAAAGAAAACACGGCAGAAGACGACAGAAGACGTTGCGTCGTGGCGGCTGCTACAAGATGGCTGGAATTGTGGTACATATACCGTTCGTCTATCTTTAAGCAGTGATCTAAGAAGAGAAGCCTCAGACTGGAGCCGAGGTTTAGACAGAGAGACTTGCCTTATTCAGGTGAACAAATGTATTCGTCAAGAGGTTTTGCCATGACGAAGAGAAATCTGCATCAGAATTGACAAGTGCCGTTGTCCATACGTTGACTCCAAGCTAAAGTTTTCCATAATCGTGCACTGTTAATCACCTTAAGGTTCCATCTTCTTCTGACCCCTAAGTTTTGTTTGGATTGTCAGCATTTCAATGATTTTCGCATCAACATCTGGCATCGCAGTAGTGCCTAAATCACCGTGATAACTTGATTTTATGCGAACTGGCACGTTTATTGGTGTTTCTTCACTTCATTTAAAATATTTGCTTGCATTTGACACCGTAGTCAAATGTTATACCTCCGGTTCATACCTATCAATCGTTGTTTGTGTTTATTGCTACCCTGTGGACGCGCCCTAGGAGATCATTGAGACATGGCTGTGGCTACGTACTTGAAAGGCAACAGCTTTCTTACCTGCGACTTGCCTTGACTGTTTCTTTTTTTTTTTTTTTTTGGCAACTCTTGGTGAGCTTTCGCTGTTGCTTGAGTTTGCGAACCTGCTAATCCTGGTAGTTAGAAATCGCAACCTGCTAATCCTGGTAGGTTACGTGCTTCCCTCCGTGTCGTTTATAACGCTCTCGAAAGATACGATGTCAGAGTCGCCAACAAAACGAATGTTGTCGTCCATTTCAAACAAACGATAAGTGCATTCCAAGTATACACAATTGATTCAAGTCGTGGTTCAGTTTTCTCCTTTGCTTCGATACGAACACGCTTCTTCAACGTCATCTCTGAGATTTCTGCGTGCTGGCGACCGCCGCTGGCACGCCTTGCAACCACCCTCGGTTGCTTCACGAGCTTTGTTCTTTTCCTTCGCAACATCTCGTAGAAGCAGATGACGGTGTCCAACATCCCTGTTCAAGTTCCTGCGCGCTGTTCTTCTTGGGCTTCAGCGTCTGCCTGCTTACACGACTCTGACGCTCGGCCGCACTTCGGCTGTCCTTGTTTTCGCTCACTGGGCGCGTGAATTTCCGGCTGCCCGCAGAGCGCTGGCGTAGGTTTCTCGCTCTGATGGGGGGGTCTGCTGTGCCCTTCTTTCTTCCTTTGGCACGGAGTGTCTTCTTCTTCTTCTTCAGCGGGAAACTTTCTTCTGAAACTGGCCGCTCGCATTTTCTTCTCTCTAACTGCATGTTTTTGTGTTGTCCAGTTCCTTTGGCGCGAATGTTTTATGAGAGCGCCGCTCTGGTCGGTTTGCGCTGGCGATGCCATTGGGCCCCGAAAAGCGCTGCGCCGGGCGGCGCAACGTGGCGTCGCGTCGGTGTTCGCTGGTGCGAAACACTGCTGCCTTCTTGGCTTGTTCTAAAACGAGCGCTTTGCGCTGTTTGCTTTCCTTGTTTATCTTTTGCCTCGTTAACGTGTCCTTCTGTCTCTTTCTCTAGTTTTGCTCGAGCTGCGATGACCCCACGACGCTATAGTCTCTAGGATTCGCTTAGCACTTTTTTTTCTGTGGCATCTTCCTTCTTTCTTTTTCGCTACGTCAGGTTTAGAAGCAAAAGGAAGAGCTAGCGCCGGTGTAATGGCTTCAGCTTGTCGCATGTGCGCCGATCTCGAAAAGGAAAGTAGGCGTGCGTAAAACAAAAGGACATAGAAACAAAGTCCGAGAAAATGCATTCCCGTCTTACTACCTTCTGTCTGTCTGTTTGTTTGTTTGCTTGTTTGTTTGTTTGTTTCCACGTGCTCGAGCATATCCACTATTGTCCACTCCTCTTCTTCCTTCGTATATTTTCTTGCGTGGGTGTAAACAAATGGAGCAGAGATAATACGCTGCCGTGACTTATTGTCGTATCGACGTTTAGAAACGAGCTGCTCCACGCCGTCTGCACGTTTCGGTTTGCCAAGACGCCGTCTCAGCGCGATGCTGTGCAGCACGAGTGACAAAGCCATTCTTGTTGCATATTCAGTGTATTTTTGTTGCCTCGAAGCTGCAGTGAACACTGCTTATCTAGATGTCCGAGCAGTAGGACCTAGCGAATAGGAGTGGCGTCGGTGTTTGTGATGCAATTGTAACTGTCAGAAAGGCACGCCTACTGCTAACAACGCACGAGAGTTATATCTTTTGCGATTGATATACCCCATTTCACTTCTTGCGTTTGCTACCTTTTTTACTATGATAATGCGGCGATCATTACCAACACCATGCTATTTAATTTCCATTACAGGGCGAGCTAGGGTCTCTCCCAGCGACATTCAATTACTCCTGTCTCGCTTTAGCAGACATTACCATATGCAGCCAAATTTTCTTATTTTATCCCACCTCCTAGCTCTCCCAAAAAGTGGCTTTTCGGCATAAGTTGTACTCTAATTGGAAATTTCGAACAGTTGTGATTAGGAAAGTCTAACACACTTGATTCGTTTCAAAAAGCGAATAAAGCGGCTGCAGATAAGTTGCATATTTACTACGGCGTCATAAATGTCGGCTCACTTCACAATGGAGTCGCCCAGAGGCTAACTTAATGAGCAGAATCAAATCGCCACATCATAATGACCGCCAAAATGGCAATCCGTTTGAGTAAGAAGGTGAAGTTGCACACACCGGTTGTGAATGAAGCCGATTGCACCCATTGCAGATGAGACACATTTAGCATCGCGTACGCAGACCCTTTCTCAGTAAGTGCTTCCATTCAGTCCGTTTGTAGCCTTCTCAACATAACGGGCTTTATAAGTAGAATTATCGAATAGTCTTAACTCACTTCACTTGTTCAAAGTGAACCACATCGGTCAGTGAGGGAGATGACCCAACAAAATAAAAGGCAGTAAGGTTATCTAAATGTGTTTATCCAGCTCACTATAGTATACACGGGGTGGGGAAAACGTAGTTGTAACAAAATACAACTTTTGTTACATTCGCGTTACATCGCTCGCTCGCTCACTCACTCACTCACTCACTCACTCACTCACTCACTCACTCACTCACTCACTCACTCACTCACTCACTCACTCACTCACTCACTCACTAACTCACTCACTCACTCACTCACTCACTAACTAACTCACTCACTAACTCACTCACTAACTCACTCACTCACTCACTTACTCACTCGCTCACTAATGTGGGCGTTCCACAGGCCGGCTGACTACACAAAACAAATCGTCTGCGATGAAAAGAACGAGAAGCAAGTTCATAGAACGTCCGTTGGCGCCCACTTTCGCACACCCGAGCCGAGCGGCCTTCCCGCACGCTTCACCCGCGATAATGCCTTAAAGGGGAAGCCCATGACGCTGCCTACAAGAGGGCTGGTTCCTAGGGTCCGCGGCGCCCCTCGCTTTCAGCCGTCCGCACAACCCCCCAGCCTTTCACACAGCGCCTCCTAATTTCGCCCCGGCGACGACGACGGCGAGCGGCAGCGGTTCGCCCTCCCCCCACCCTTTTCTCCCCCTGCTGGTTCGTCGGCGCGCCCAGGGTTCTCTGGGCGCGAAACTATTCGGGAAGTTTCCACGCTGCTTGCTTTGTCTCGGCGTCGCCACGCCGCCAGCTCGCTCGCTCGGTCGCCAACTCCCTCGCCTTCCTTCGCTATCCCTCGACCCGTGGTCGGCGACGGGTTGCTGGTCAATCAAGCTCTGCCCCTTCGCCTTCCCCATTCCTCCCTTCGTTTCCCCAGCCTTCAACCGTTCGCTTCCCTGCCCTCGCTTTGCGCTACCGTGGTGGCAGCTCCTGCACGGTTTGGACACGGCCGCGTGTGGGCTCTGCGGAAGGTCACGCCGAACTTGCGCGAGACTCGTCGCTCGCTCGTTGCGTGGCCGATGCCTCGCCTGCGTACGAAAGAAATCGACGAGAGGAGTGTCGCGGAGTTCCTTCTGAGAAGTCCACTCCCTCTCTCTAAGCATTTCACGGGTCACCTTGCTGCGTTCTGCCTTCGCCGCTCGATGGGCAGGTGCGAACGCGACGGGCGTAAGTTTGTTCGGCATTCCCAGGGAGCCACGCGGGATGGTCAAGAGCGCTCGCCGCAGCCAGAGCACCTTTAATGCGAAAGTTCAGCCCGCTCTCGAAGGAGTGCCTGCTCGAGCCTGATGGAGGGCGGCGACGTGGCTTCGAACCGAGTTGGGGGATTCCTCCTCTCGTTATCCACTCTTGTTCTTCTCTCTCTCTACTTCGTTTTTTTTTTTCTTTTGAACACCAGGTTCTTGACTCGGAGGAAATACGCTTTGATTGGGTTGCGGTCACCACTTGCGACAGACAAATGAGTTAGCGCTGTTGACTTGTTTCGGCTCTTCGCTGGCAGCGACACCAGCACACTAGCTTACGTCTCCCGTCCGCTTTCACCAAATGAGAGCCGCTTTACAGAGCGCCGTGTCCGCCAACAGAAAGATTCTCAGGCCCTCGAAGTATGTTAACCCTGTTGCATTCGTTAAAACAATCGGGGCTGTACGAAGGACTGAAGACTGTAACCATTGAGGAGCGCCTTCATCATGTGCGTGTCAAGACGGTCTTTTTATATCATCTTTTCTCCTCATCTTTTACGGCCGTTTTCCTTTTCACAAGTTCAGAGTGTCCAACCAGACAATTATTCCGGTTGGCTTATCATGCATTTGATCACCTTTTTTTTTATCTTCCTTCATCTTCCCTTCTCTCATTTCATCATATGTCTCCTTTATGAATGCGCATCCACCTTCTACTTACCCAGGCCGTTCAGGTGCCTCCAAGGTCTCGAGGCAGTTACGGATGGGCATGTGGCATTGTCTTCCCGCCCACTTTTTAAAATCTCTGGCTATCATGACTGCTTTTATTGAAATCAATCAAACAATCAATCAAGCAAGCAAGCAAGCAAGCACCTCAGCTCAAATGCACTCTCCGAGAAAATAAACACTACCTAAAGAAAGGCATGCTCATTTGCGCAAATATCACTCATGAACATCCGTCAACAGAACCAGCAAGATGTTCTGTTTCTCGTTGTCTTTTGGCTGAAGTTCGTATAAGTATTTGTTCTGTTGGTGTGTTCTGGATAAAAAACCAAATTCAACAGTATATACCCGAAAGCTCGTCAGGAACGTGGCTTTTCTCTCTCTCTTGCCCATCCCGGAAAAAAAATGTGCGGGCTTCAGAGCTGTATTGTTTCTCACAAGACGAACGATTGGCGGCAAGGAGAACACGGTCACTGCGTACTGTAAATCATTTAGGCAAAGATGCGCTCAAGACGAGCTAGCACTGCGAGATAACCGGAATGCAAATCAGACAGAGGGGAGGGGGGGGGGGGGGTGGCGAATAGAGGGCACTGCGACAAGGAGAGTGAACCTTCCGTGCCTCCCGCAAGAAAACGAAAGCGCTCTTCTCAAAAGAAGAAAAGATAAGCTAATGTCACAGAGCAAATAGTCCGGAACCCAGGCACTCATGGCGTGGAGTGATGCACCGATACCTGAAGTTGACAACGATTATCGGAGCCCAAAAAGAGCACCGCCATCCCCCCTTCTCTCTCTCTCTGTCTGTCTCTCTGTCTTAAAACGCTCTGTCGCTCAAGTCCGAAAAAAAGAAAAACGGTATCGCTCTGACACCAAACAGCTTAACGGTGCTTTCGGCTTGCGCTGTTTCGTGCACTTCAAGATAAGAACACGAGACCAAAATAATGAAACAGGAGAAACGAAGAAAGTCAGAAACACAACAGATTTTTTTTTTTTTTTGTACTCAAGCTGCGTAAACACTTGCTATTCCCGGCATCTTCAGAGCAAAAGCAGGGAGAATGGCGATGGGGAGAAAAACAAGATATAGAGGAGAACGCTGGAGGCGGCGGCGACGCGACGTGCGTCGAGACTCGACCGAGCGAGAGAGCATTCCGCTGTGACAAATTGCGCGCCGAGGTCCGGCGGCCGACTGTCATTTAGGAGACGCCAAGGGCTCTCCCGACCTCGGCACGAAAGGGCCCCCGTCGCCTAGCTTTCCGATGAGGAAGCTCTTCGTGTTTACGCGCGCTTCTGGCGATGTGCAGATTGAGCGTCCCCCGGCGCCGTGCGGGTCCGACCCCATGGAAACGTCTCTCAGACGTCTGCGCGTCCAGGTCGCGCGGCGCTTTAATAGTTGCCGACATACATAGCACGGGTTTTCTGCTTTATTCAACAACCGAATGAAAGAAGAGGCATTGATTAACATTTAATGGTGATAGCGACAATCCCAAACCCTGCCCTTGCTAAGGATGCCTGTGATTAATTCATGATTATTACTATTCATTTGTACTATATGTTTCTGCTAGCTTAATTGTCTGTTGGCTTCACACGGGCAGCTAGGCTGCGCTTAAAGACACGCTATACGCGGCGGAGACTGATTAATGTATGTGCTCTGACGACCGACCAAGAGAGACGCCGTTGCGGCAGACTGCAGATTAATTTTGATCCCCGGGCGCTCTTAACGCGCAGTCAGAGCACAGTACACGAACGTTTCTACATTCCGCGTCCATCGGAATGCAGCCAGGGATCGAACCCGTGACCTCATTTTTGGCAGCACGACGCCATATAGCCACTGAGCCACCACTGTCGGTAATTACGTGAGGAAGGACAAGTACCTTTGTTCGAAGGCAGCCTCGTGGAAACCACCAAGTGTTGCGAAAGAGATTGCTGTACGTGATAACGGTCGGCAGTGCGCTGTAAACTGAATCGCTGCCACTTTGTAGACACACGGTTTACAGCTGGTCAGAATCAATACTCGGGCCGGTTAGCGTGGTTAGGAGTGAGGGTATTCGAATGGAGAGCATAATGCGGGGTGCTCACCGATGCGCACACCCATATGCCGTGTTTGTAGGAGTTCGTCCTTCTACAAATTGCTGAAATACACGTCAGCTTGTGCAATACTGCACAGCTTTCGTGAAACAGTGGAGGCGAAGACAGTGTACAAATAAACGCAATCACATGCAAAGTAAAGGTCGAACAGCCCGTATACGCTGCGCAGTAATTTTTGTCACTGGACGTCTGTGATTGTAACGCCTTTTATGTTACCTGATTCATTCTTTCTTTCTTCTTTTTGTTCGTTTTTTTCTCCTCTCGCTCTTTGTCGTCTTTACAACACATACATACCCCACCCCAGTGCAGGGTAGCAAGCCGGAAACTCGCCTCTAGTTAACCTCCCTGCCTGTCCTCTCTCTCTCTCTCTCTCTCTTTGTCACTGGACGGAAGCATTTATTTTCCCCAGTTACCACATGACATCGCACGTAGTACTTTTGGCGTTACTGCTTCGCACTTCCGTGGAAGTTGGGTTAGTTGTTTATGGCAGTGCCTTATTTACCTATCTCAGTAGTTACACTATAAAAATATCTAGCGACATTCGCTATTTGTATAAAACTGTTCTGAGTGTATTTAGTTGCAAGTGATACTTCCTTCCCACGAGGACATGGGGTATTTAGGAAAGAGGTGCTGCGGCTCCTCCTGAAGGTCCTCTGTGATGCAGGGTTGGGAAGTGAACGGTGAGCCGTGTGGGCCGTCGTTGTTCGGTAAACGCTCAACGTATCGGGCTCCGTGTCAGCTTGTTTTTATTGCCTGCTGCAGTTAACTGGAGTGCGACGTGTTTCAGACCGTATCGAGATTGATAGGTGGCGTTCGGGCAGATCAGTTGCTGGTAACTTTTGCAATAGTGGCTCCGCCTGCAGCAAGCAACGCCCCTCCTCCTTCTCCTCCGCCTCTCCCTCTATTTAGTTGCTGTCTTAGCGTCTCTTCCGAGTGATGAATCGGGCCCTCCGAAACAGCTATATTTTGGGAAAATAACAATTCGTCAAAATGAAAAACACGAAGAGAAATGCTTGAGGAATAATCATTTTTGCTAATGCAACGTTTTCAGGAAAGATAGCACCTTCATCTCTGTATATATAGCTGCGGTGCAACAGTATCAGTTTTCATGAACGTGACTGTTTCGAACGGCTTGATTTATCATTGGACGAAAGGACACGCGAAGTAAGGACGCACCAACACTCTTTTAAAATAGTAAGTGACTCGAATTTCCACGTTAAAATTCTGGTGTTAGGTCAGGTTGAGAGTGAGGTTGGGTTAAGTTGAAACGCGAGCTCTTGCACTGTATACGTGTCTTTCGCGCGTGTTTGACGTTTTTTTTTTATTGCACTGCTTTATTGATCCACCATCACAATGCTCTCTGAGAGAAATCACTAAACACCCTCGAGAACCATGACATCTGGTTGAGCCACCTCCCATCGAGGACGTTTTCCATTTCCCGAGCGCTTTAACCGGCTTGACTCTACATGGCTACAGGTTGCCGCGTGCCTCAGGTGAATGAGATTCGAAGCGAGCCAAGACCGTTCATCAAATCACACGGACGTGCTATGCAAACAAATTAAATGAATGCCTCAACAAATTTGTTCATATATACGCTTCGCAAGACACTGTTTTGACTCATGATGCCGTACTATACTGAAGACGACAAAACAGCTATGCGTTTGTAAAGGCGACGCGAAAGGGTGCTGCATGGCTGGGTGCACTGTACAGGACACATGGGTCGAAGTCTGTCGTGGCATTCGTGACGAGGACACAAAAAAAGAAGTGCGAGGGGGTGGGGGGTGGGGGAAAGGGCAGCTGTTAGCGCATAGTGCGACGCTGAGAGGAGTGGGTGAGAAGGAAAGAAATTTGCGCCGAAAGAAAAGGACGAGGGAATAAGGACGAGGAGGAGGTTGAGTTTTTCGGGGCGTCGCCGGTGTCGCCTCGGCGTCCACAGCATGCTGCGGCACATTGTGCGTGGCGTCGGTGCGTCAGCAGACTAGGGTGAGAGAGAGAGTGAGGAGGTGTCTAGGCCGCGCTCGCTCGCTCGCTCGCTCGTTGTTGGTCGTGCGTGCGTGTTTGTGCCGGCGGCGGGTGGACGCAGGGGTGTCCGCCATTAACGGCCGGTCTGGCCAGGCGGCAGCGTCGGTCGGTTGTTGCCGCGCGCACGAGAGAAGGAGCTCGGACCCCCGGCTCATCGATCATTGGCCGCTACGCACCTTCGATCGACCGTGGCAACCCCTCGCGCACGCACACACGCACACCAGCACGCACACGACGCGTTGCTCTCACCCCGCGGCGGCTCGACGGCGACGGCGACGACGACAAAGTACAAGCCAACAAATGCGGCGTTCGCGCGCGCCGGGGGTGCCCCGGAGCTGTGGCTCGAGCAACACACACACAAACTACTTTCCCAGCCCCGGCGGCAGCAACAGCAGCAGCGTCAGCCTGGCCTGGCGCGTGTGGTCCAGCGGCCCTCCTTTTTCCCTGGCTACCGCTGCTGTACTCCCGGCGGCGGTAGCAGCAGGCGCAAACAGGAACGAATAAAGCATAAAGGCAAAAAAGAATATCACCAGCAAAAGGGGAAGCTCCGCTGCGGGAGGCAGCAGCACCGGTGGCTGCATAAAAACTAGCCAAAGTACAAGAACAGCCCGGCAAACGGCAAGCAAAAAAAAGCAAAAGGGAAAAAAGTGGAACGTAGGTTAGGAAACAGGAAGGCTGGGACCGAGGGAAGAGGGGCGGGGGCCGGCGAGCGACACCGGCGGCGAGCGACTAGGGCATCAGCAGCAGCAGCAGCGAACCGACCCTTCTTTCCCGAAAGCTTGCTCCCCAATCGGGAAAGCGGCGGCGGCGGCGGGCAATAAAAGGAGAAAGTAAAAGCGGCAGCGCCAGCAAAGGCGAGAGACGACGTGGCTGGCGGACGCGCGGGAGCAAGCGAACGCGCGCTGAGCTCACTGCGCCAGCGAAAAGAGGGAAGTGAGCGAGAAGGAGGAGGAGGAGAAAGGGACGGCGCGCGGCACTGGGACGAGATGAGTTCCGAAAAGTTCCTCCGAACTCGGATCCCCCAAAGGCAGGGGAGGAGGAGCGCGAGGGAGGGTAGGGACGTTAGGGAGTGTGTGTTCTGCGCCGTGCCGGCGCTGCTTGCTGCTGCTGCTGGGCGCGCTGGGCACCGTGTCCCCGTTGGCTGCTGCTGCTTTTGCCGCACTCACGCCAGCCCAGCCAGCTAGGCGGGAAGAGGTAGGGGAGGAGGGAAGAAGGATGAGGATCTCTCTGGATCGCCGACGGTGAGCGGCGGACGACGCGGGGAGATTCTCGGCGGCCTCTGAGTCAGAATTGCCGCTGTCCCCCTAGGGGAGGTCATAGGAGCCAGCAGGACGCGGCGGGAGTGAGGAGAAGGGGGCAGCTCGCAACGACGGTCGTGGGGACACTCTGACGTCAGCCGGCGTCCGTTACCTTGGGGTGGCGTCGCCGTCGTTAGGGTGCCTCTCGTTAGGGAGCCGCTGGAGCGTTGCACAGCAGACGTTTTGCTTTACCCGATACCTTTCGGTCGCGTCCAGCGGGCTGTCAGCGATGCCGGCGAGTCGCTTGCTGATCACCCACCCTATTTCTGCTTCCTTTGGTTTCGCTCGCTGCTGCTGCCGCCCCGACGAGTTTCGTAACGTCGGCTCGGTTGATCGTCGTGGCGTCTGTTTTTGCTTGATCCCGGGAGTGAGCCCAGAGAGACAAACTTGGCTTGGCTAGGGTCTTGCTCGTTCCTACTCCTCTGGATGTTGCTTCTGCGTGGAGGACCTGTCGCGGCCCGGCGCATAAGATAATTTACTTCCCGCCGACGGCTGGCCGTCGAAAGCGGATGTTCCCGGTACTCGGGCGAAGCCGCTTAGGCTGTTGGTTTGTCTAAGCATCATTCGCCTATCAGGTAACAGTTTACCAACGCCATCGCTGATTTTGCCCTCTTTCTACATGGGAGGCTGGTAGATGATAGTAATGACCACTGGAGGAATTCCTGCGAGATAAGTTCTTTAGTTAAAATAGTCAAAAACCTTATCAACTGAAGAGGAAACTGTACTTAAATGGCAAAAAAGGATTTGACCTATCTATTTATTTCATGTTCTATTTATAATACCTACTTAACAGAGGTGTACAAACACGTTACTTGCGTTTGGATGACGTTAAATGAAAATGTGGGGAGATGAAAAAGAAGTATCGTATAGGTCCCTCACATTGTAGCCAATGTTTAGAAAAGGTAACCGAGGCGACTTATCAATGTTATGAGAGAAAATAACAAGAGTGTCAAAAGTTATGAGACTGACATTGAAACACAGAGAGAGACAAGAGAAAAACGAAGCAAATGAAGAATGGTGAACGAATAGGACTTGTTTAAAGGTGACAAGACGACTATTAAAGGTAATTTTAAAATCACGGGCCTGAAGAAGGAAAGCACATGTAATAGAGCAACGTTCAACGAGCACGGAACATGTTGCGGAATGTGACGGAACTGATAGGGGCAGAAGTCGAAGAGTGATAATGCTTTGCTAGGGCAAAGGAGCCATTCTTTTGTGTGCGTGCGTGCGTGTGTGTGTTTGTGTGTGTGTATGTGCGTGCGTGCGTGCGTGCGTGTGTGTGTGCGTGCGCGCGCGCGCGTGTGTGTGTGTGTGTGTGTGTGTGTGTGTGTGTGTGTGTGTGTGTGTGTGTGTGTGTGTGTGTGTGTGTGTGTGTGTGTTTGTGTGTGTTTGTGTGTGTTTGTGTGTGTGTGTGTGTTTCAGCTCATGAAGAGATAGGGAAGTATGGCACATTGACTTTCCCTGCTGACATACGAAAGTTACGTTGCCTCCTTCGCTACTTCGTTTCCGGAAGGTAAGCTTACAGTTGTACGAACAAAATGAAAACACACACGATACAAATGAATAATAAATAACTAGGTTTCCTCTTTCGTGTTACTAAATGCACCAGCTTATGCGAAAGTCTGCCGGCCGTCTAAGCAAATGCATTGGTTGTAGCAGTATCCCAGGTGCTCTTCGCTGCTTCTTGTTGGTACTTTCCTTAACCTGATTGCTCAAACAGCTTTCGAAACGAGTGGGAAGTTTCAAAGTTTTAGTTGATTAAGACTGTGTACGCAGCTCTTAGCGAGGATTAGCCGGACAGCTAGGCAAAGATGCTCGCGGTGCCATGCGGACAGTGATGTCCGCCACCTGCTTTTACAAAATATGGGGCCTGTTAGCATTTGGTAGAGGCTCTATAGAATTACACCATTTCAAAAATGCATTTAGACGGACTCTTTATTGCCTTCTTATAGATTCCCTTGCCATTCTAAAGGATTTCTATAGACATAATATAGACAGTGTTCCATAAAAAGCCCGACGCTATAATGCCTTAGACTGCCTATAGACTTGTCTGTAGGATATTTCTAGGCAATGTATGGTACATTTGTATACATACATTGAATAGAGAATAGGCAATAAAATATATAACGCCATACTTTTTCGAATTAGTCTATGGTATTGTTTTGTAGGCAATATAGTGACCTTGTAGCAAACGCTGTAGAGTGAGTGAGTCATTTATTCTGGCGACATCGGAAATGTTGGCAACTTCTGTGTCACTGACTTCGCCAAAAACATTAGATTGTCCAATGACCAAACTATAATACACGAGGTGATATTGAAAAACCAACAACGAAACGATCCGGCGACAAAGCCCATTTCCCAAACATGCTTAAACAACAGTCAATACACACACACACACAAAAAAACATACGGCGCATTGATCAATCTATAACCCGCACAAAATTCTGCGACATAACAGTAACACACAATGAAATACAAAGTGTTAATGCGTAGGTACCATGTCAATTTCAGTAAAGAACATTATTAATGCTTTGAAATGTTGTAGACCTTCTGTTGACTGTCTAAAGAAATTTTTTGTAAGGGATGGAGAGTTTAATTGCCTTATAATAACAAAAATAATTAATAAATAAGTAAGGAAAGGTGACATTTTTGCTGTGGTATATAGAGTGAGTGAGTGAGTGAGTGAGTGAGTGAGTGAGTGAGTGAGTGAGTGAGTGAGTGAGTGAGTGAGTGAGTGAGTGAGTGAGTGAGTGAGTGAGTGAGAAAGTAAGTGAGTGAGGGAAAACTTTACTGTGGTATATAGAGAAACGGAGCAGCCAAGGTGATGTACTCTCTACATTAATCTCTCAATATGTACTCAATCATAACAACGGTACTTCTTTTTTATCGCCGGCCAGTTAGTCTTACAAAATTTGGGACCTAACCAAGAGGTGGCACTACAGGTAAAAATGCTTGTTTCTCTGAACGCATCACAAACTTGGCAGTCACTGATACAGCTACAGTGAAACAAGGTACGACTGTTTAAAATAGAAGACACACTGAAGCCTTGTTCTAGCTGCAAGCAAGCAAAGTAGACCTGTCAAATTTATGACCTGAAGAAACAGACACATTCTCGGAAACTACCACAGGTCCATGTGTTTGAAGACAAGTATCTCGGAAGCGTTACATAGGCTCTCATAGCTTCGTGTATCAACAGGTTGTAGCTATTGGCAAGTTATGCGGTGCCATAATAGTAATACTGTGCCTCATCTAACTTACATGTTTAGGAACTGGTGCTTATTTGCACACCCTTGTGACTCCTTGTGCTTGACTTGAGCTTTTCTTCAATTTTATGTTGCCTTTGCGCAATTTATGTGCCCTTGAAAACACGTCTCTATATGCTCGGTTGTGCTATAAAACTCTACAGCATTCTGTTACCTGGACGTATAGCACGTGTCTATTGTTGCTTGCACGACTGAGTATCTTGTTGAAATAGTTTTGCAAGCCGTGGTTTAGGCGTAACTATAACTGAAGCCCAGTCATGTCATCGCAACCGCATCTTGATATCCATAGAATAAAAAAATGTTTTCTGACATAAGCGCTAAGCCTCGAGTCATTTTTGTTCAGGTGCACGTGAAAAGCGCAAATTATTCCGTTAGGTAGTCGCGAAACTTACCTGAATTAAATTTGTGGTATTTAAAAAGAAAGTCAGTCTCTAGGGATACCGATGAGAGCAAGTTACTTGAGCCATCGACGTTTTCACAGATATATAAAAAATATTGTACGAAAATACTTTTTTAGAAATTTTAAGAACCCGGTTTAAATATATGTACCTCGCGATGGCTGCAGATCGAAGATACGGCAGTTAGATAATCTAAAGCGTAACAAATTCTGAATATCACGCACGAAAGCAGAACATACCGATATATAAGGGGCGAGAAGTAGAAAACTTGTATTAGAGGGGTAAAAGCTTCTCGCAAATCGTTAACGCGCCAATTTGGTCCACCTAAAACGCTCTGTAACATGCGGTTCACCCAACTGGTATATGCATTTTGATGCGAAACCGTCAAATGGCCCACAGAGCGAAAAAGCCGGCGTCTGTAGTCTGTGGCAGCAAACGGCACCTAAATTCCCATTGGCTGCGACGTCACGTGACCAGCGCGCCTCGACGGAGCAGATTGGGCAACACCTGCTGGGGCGCATGCGCGCCAGGTGTTGCCTGAGGGGAGAGGGCATCAACGCGGCTCTACGTCACCCTCGCTCTTCGGAGACGGCGCGCGGTCCCGTATCTCTCTCTCACCCCCACTGGGCTTTTCTGCTTAGCTCGCTGCCGGGCGCGCCTGCCGGCCTTGGTGGCCGCTGCTTCTTCCTCGGTCTCTCGTCGCCCAGGGCGCCGGTTGCATGCGGCGTTGGCACCGCGAGCTGCTGCTGCTTGTTGGCTCGGGCAGCATGTACGTACCGCTATGGCACATTAGTCGCAGCGCAAAACTCGAAGGACCGCTGAGCGGCGTTCAATTGGACATCAATGCTTTTGCATTCACAACCAATCACAAGTTTGGAGCCCCCTTATATCACGGAAGCTCCTCCCGGGCGTGTGTGCGTCCGGCGCTTGTGTGTGTGAAAACTTTTACTGTAATAAGGTCCGGAGGCTCGACTTCTTAAGCCTAGGCGGGCCGCTCCCACGTTGGCACTGTCAAGCCAACTGGGAAAGAGAAAGACTGGTCCTTCGTGTTGACACCACATACTCTAAGCCTGAAAACTTAAAATGCTGCTGTCGGCGGCTTTCATATATATATACATATATATATATATATATATATATATATATATATATATATATATATATATATATATATATATATATATATATATATACATATATATATAATATGCACAGTAAAGATAATGCAAGCAAGGTTTCTTCTACAAGTTAGGCAAAAGAAAACTGCTTGATTCCTTTATTCCGGTTATAAAACAAAAGGTGAAGATTCATGCCTACATTTTGATGCCAAAGCATCAAGGGGCCCATTGAGCGAATTAAGCCAGCGGCCGTCGTCTGGACACGCGAAAAATTCCCATTGGCTGCGACGCCAAGTCACGAGCGCGCCTCGATACAGCAGAGCGGGTGAAAGGGAACAGCTGCTGCCGCCATATCGCACCTGGTGTATTGTGAGGGGAGAGGGCATCGCCGCGACGCCACTCCTCCCTCGCTCTCGGAAGAATGTGTTATCCTCGCGCGAAGTCTCGTCTACGTTCTAACTGCGCCTCGCTAAGGCCAAATCAAAACACGCCAAGCCAACACCAATATAGATAGCAGGTCTGTGCACTCTGATTTTTGAAGTCATGCTACTTGGAATCGAATTTCCAGAGCCAAGCCCGGCGTGTGGAAAGCGGTCACGTCAAAATGACCGCGGCTTACTCGGTATAGTCCCCATTAGATTGTGTGGTAATCAGGCAAGGTAGCATGACGTCACGGATCGACGCGCACCGGCCTTGTGCTATCTAGGAGGCGTTGCCCAAGCATCTCAGCGCGCTGGCTTGCCCTCGAGGAGTTTATAACTCGAAGGACGGCTCACGGCGTTCGATGAGGCATTAATGTTTTCACATTCACAACTTATAAGGAGTGCTTAGGTGTCGTCGGTTTTTGACGCGATAGTGTTAAGGTCCCCATGTCGCAGAAAATCCGGTGTCGGCGTCCAGCGTCGACCGTCTTTTTGCACAAGATCCTTCCGAACCATACACAACCAACCACGCAGTCCCTTCGTGTATAGCGCACATACGTTACTAACTAACTGTATTTCCCAAAGTAAAATGCGTCAAAAAAATCGTAAAGCACGACTTACACACAATCTACGGACATGATAGCATCGAATTGTAATTTGAATATACGGGAAAACATAGTTCTGTTAAGCGGAAGCTAAAACGCAAACCCCTTTTCCAGCGTTTCTACCATCCACAGAGCGCCGCGCCCGGTTCCTTGTAAAATCTCCAGATGGCGCTCACCTCCGCGCATCCGCAACCCCCGCAAGTGGCCGCGTTTCTACCAGAAAGCTCACCTTCATGCATGGCGTTCGCCACTATGGTTTCCCGGTAAACATTATGGTTACATAAGCTGCAGTTACTGGGAAGCGTGAGAAGCAGTCAGGGATTTTTGAATTCTATCGCGTTTCATTCTTAAAGACGAAGCTTAATCGTCCGCCATATTTTACTGCGACACTTGGCAGCTTCAACTCAATTCCTTCAGCACACCAAGAACTCGGTACAACGACGCTTGATAGTGCTTTCCTGCGATTTATTTTGTTTTATTCGCGCCAATTTCAGTGATCAAAGAAATGCTTTGCCTTAGCAGTACTATACTTGTAGATAATTATGTCGTCACCATTCCCTACCAACATTTGTACCGGCTGCCGAAGCCTGATGCTGCTTTTAATGCTTCATGAAACATGCGCAAATCTGTAACACCTAACGAATTATTTTGTGCCATCACAGAAAATTCTGGCATGTGATGCTTTCTGCGTCCTTGAATATTATGCAAAACATGTGAGCAGGCGCTTTGACCCACTGCGCCCAAATCTGATTTGACTGATGATGCTTGACATTGTACAATGTCTAGAGAGCACGTACTTACTCATTCTAAGGAAAGTCTCAATGCACAAACCCGCACACGCGCGCGCGTGCCCGGTCGCGCGAAACTTGAGGGAAATCACTTTTGTGTAGTCATCCTAATCCAATCGTTGATTGTGATCGCCCTTAATTGGAACTATGTTTTACATTGCCTCCAATAAACACACGACCTGACAGGCAGGCGTTGTTAGTCTGGAAGATGTGCTGCTGGCAGTTGCTCCGTGCCTAAGCGCCGCTTTCCAGAACCTAAATTTCGGAGCCGCGTGTCAGCGACTTGAAAACCACGCCATCAGAAGGCGCTAGATTTACTCGCTGGCCTACTGGGAACACCGGTTGTTGCACGCGCTAATGCAGAAGCATTGTCTTTTGAAATGGGGAAGTCATAAGATGTGAACACTCGAACGAGACCCGCTCAAATAAAATACCATTAAACTTGGCATAGGGATGATTACTCGCTAGCTAACGCCAGACGGCACATACAGTAAAGGGACGTCTCATCTTCAGCGCCTTGAACATTGAGGCGAGCGAGAAGTTAGAAAGCAGGGAAACAGGGACGCGGACATGCAGTAGCGGTCTCAACGCTGCCGGGACGGCGGGCTGTACGACAAAACGAATAAAGGAACGCGGCTCTCGACGCCGAAGCCGTCCCTCTCGATCGCCAGCGCGTCGCGGCGTTCTTTTATCTGGCCTGCGCTGCTACCACGGCACGGCGGAGGCAGCGGCGAACGTTGTTTTCTTTGGTTCCTACGGGAGGGGAGATATCTCTTGCCCTCAGCGCACTAACGTCTCGTGCCCCGAAGGTACTTTGAGAGGCAAACGCCATTCCCTCCTCCTCCTCCCGTACTGCTTTCTCCGCGTTTTTCTTATTGTTTTCTCACCCACGGTTTCCTTTCC
This sequence comes from Dermacentor andersoni, assembly GCF_023375885.2. NCBI lineage: Eukaryota > Metazoa > Arthropoda > Arachnida > Ixodida > Ixodidae > Dermacentor > Dermacentor andersoni. Next base: position 61,750,275 of record NC_092816.1, on the reverse strand, counting down.
CTATTTTTCCTCCCGGTTTACCCGAGCTTCATCCCTCTTCTTCGGCCCAAGAAGAAGTGCCTTTGTATCACGAAGGCAGCCTGTCTGGAGCGTTTGTTCCTTTAGCGGTTACTGGACGCCGGAACCCTCTCTTTCACTCAGTTTACTTAGTTTTCATTTACGTTTTTTCTTTTCCTTACCGTCGCACGCTACCGGGATACATTGGCATGGACAAACGTTGGCATGACAAAGGTCTCCGGTTCTCTCTTTCTCACTCCCCTCTTTCTTCGCAATTTTCGAATGGATCTTTGTTTCTTCTGCTGCTTCTCTGCGCTATAGCTTGTCTCCACGACGTTGTGCGCCGTTCCAACTCCCTGTGATTGCAGTATGAGAGAGAGTGGGACGGGGAGGGGGGGGGGGGGGGGGGGCGCACGTTTATCCGTGGCCGCTCGATCCTGGATATCCGCCGCGGGGTTCAAGGCAGGGCAAAAAAGAAAAAAAAAAGACGCCCGTGCACACTACTCGACAGTCGTGCAAGACAGCGGCACATGGCAGCGGGGGCGCTAGCGGCAGCAGCACCAGCAGCAACGACGTACGCCGGCGGCGGCAGATCGAGCATCGAATGCGGCTAAGGACAAAAAAAGGGGACAAAAAAGTGCGTCGAGACAGGGTATTGCCTGGCCTGCTGCTGTACTACCGCGGCCGCCGCATCTACAACCGGGGACAGGAGCAGCAGCAGCAGCAGCGACTGCTGCGCAAAGAACCCGGGCAGGGCCGCACGACGAACTTTGCGCGAAAGCGCAGAGGCACAGACAAAAGAGAAAAAAAGAACAGGCTGCTGAAATGAACACGAGTATAAACGGCGACTAGAAAAACAAAACACAAAAGAACATGCGCACACAACAAACTCGCCGTCCGGGGCGACCCAGCGAACGAGCGAGCGGGCCGCGCAAGAACAAAAGGGTGCGTGTGGAGCGCGCCGAGGCAGGGCTAAAGGAAAGTTAGGAAACAAAGGAAAACGAAAACGAAGAAGAGGGAAAGAATAGCGCGAAGAGCTAGGACGGGACACAAAAAAAACCCAAAATAAAAGAAGGTGGTGCAGACTAACGAACGAACGAACGACGCTGCGGCAAGCAGGCAGGCAGTGCTTGTGCTCGCGTAGCGCAACGCCCACACGACGAGTGAGCGAACAACGCACGGAGCAGCGACGGCGACGCACTCACGCGCGTGCTGCTGCGCGTGTATGTGCGCGGGAGGGGGGGGGGGGGGGGGGGAGTCTGCGCTCCTGCTCTGACAGCGCGCTCTAGCCACGTCGCAACCACCCCCTCCCCCTCCTCCCACCGTCATTCCCCTTCTTTCCTTTCCTTCCTTCACTGCATCCCTCGTTCCTTAGGCTCACGAACGCACGCGAGTTCGGCGGCGCGCCTGGAGGCCTTAGCTGGCTGTGCGCGGCGCACGCAGAAGAGAGGCTCGAGCCGCGTTCCGCGCCCGACGCCAAAAGCAAGCGTACACGCCGTCGCCGCCGGCGGCGGCTTTGCTGCTGCTGCTGCTGATGCGACGGCGAGCGAACGCCGACGGCCCCATATACTCTCGCGCGAAAGCGGGGTGGTGGGCGAAGTAAGAGGACATAGAAAAGGGAGACGCCAAAGGAAAAGAAGGCGAAGAGGGTCACCCCGACGAATAGGAAGGAAGGGAACGAAGTAAAAACAACAAGGCGATCTATAGGAAGACGGAAAGAGAGGTAAAAGAAAGAAAATAAAGCAGGGAGGCTGAAGTATTAAAGGACGCGAGGGACGAAGCCTGTGCCAAGGCGAAAAGAACGGACAGAACCGAGCCGCCGCCGCCGTCAGCCCTGCCCGTCCGGCCGACCGACCGCCTGCCGTTGCCGTCGGCGAAGAAGCGAAGAGATGAAAAACAAAAATGAAAAAGAAAGGAAAGAAAAATGAAAGAAGGCGAGACGCGGAGCTCGGGCACGCGCGCGCGCGCGCGAAAAGCAAAAGGTAGACGCGCAGAAACGCGCGCTCGCGCGCGCGCGCGAACGCGTTCGTCGCGCGGGGGCCGGGAACTAAGCTAACAGGGCGCCAAAGAAATGAAGAAAAAAAAGTAGAAAAGAAACGAGAGAGAGTGAAAAAAAAAGAACGCAAGTATAAACTAAGAAGCGAGGTGGGGGAGATAGAAAGAAAAAAAGAATGCGGAGCGGTTGCTGGCAGGGGATAAAAAAGCGCGCGGCGGCGGGAAAGGCGACGGGCACCCCGACGAGGGCGGCTATCTCCGGATAGAAGTCTCCCTAAGCGGAAGGCCAGGGGTTGCCGGGAGGAAAAAAAGAAAAACGAAAGACAGGGCTGCCGTTACGAACGGAAAACGAAAAAGTGCTAGCGAGACGCGCGCGATAAAAAAGAAAAAAAAAACAACAAAGAGCAAGGAGACCATGCGGCGAAGACCGACGGCGGCGTCGGCGGCGTCGGCGGCGTCGGCGTGATAGCCGGCCACCCTCTTGTGCCTGGAATATATATATATATACTTTTCCTTTTCTTTTTATTATTTTGCTCGCTCCCTGTTCGGCCCCATCTATTCCTTTATTTTTTTTTCTTCCTCTTTCCTCAGCCGGGGTTGTTGTCGGCTCTCTGCTATGCCGGCCGTCGCCTAGCTCCCTTGCCTCGCTTGCCTTCTTTGCGAAGCCCGCGCTAGCAATACAGCAGCTGCAACGGCAGCTCTCTCTCAATGAACAACATCAACGCAAGCGATGAACGTGGCACGCGAAGGGGCAGGCCGGACGGTCGGACGGGCAAACGCAGCAAAAGGAAGCGTCGCACGCTCGTGGCGGCAGCGGATGCGGAGGATGCGGATACGGAGACGACTGGGAGAGTAGCGACAGCCTCCGGATTGGAAGAGGAGAGCGGCATCCTTTCCTTTCATCCTTCTCCTGCTGCCTGCCGTGCCGTGCGGCGGTCCGCTGTTGCGATGGATCGCTTCGGCGGCGGCTACAGCGCGGGCCGGAAAGGAGACGACGGACAACCGAGGCGGGCAGGCGGTATCCGTTCGAAAGAGAGTGGCCGAGGATTAGTGCCGGCATACGCGACGGTCGCTCGTAATGGGGACGGAGGATTGTAATCTGTCGACTTCGGAGGCGGCGGAGGAAGGAGGGAGGGGTGGCGTGGCGGCGGCAAGTGTGTAGTGGTGTTCGTGCGTTCGCTTTTGGCGCGTTGTTTTTGTTTTCTTTCTCATGCAGCAACTTCCATCTCTCTCTCTCTCTCTCTCTCTCTCTCTCTCTTGCCGTCCATCGCCCGTGTCGCTCAAATTGGCCCTCCTCTGTGCCGACGCGTTGCTTTGACTGTTGTTCGAGAGCTTCGCTTGACCGTTGGGAGAGGCACGTTTCCTCCGGTACATTCGGCTGGGAAGTTTCCGCCGCACTTGGCGAGGTACCGTTTTCTCTTCTGTTTGGCGGCGTATTACTCTTATCGAAGGCTTCGTCTTATGGCGTCTGTTCTCCAAAATTTTGCGTTGGTGGTAATCGCATCTCGGTTCAGACCAGCGCGAGGTTACACTATAGGCGCTGCTCACTAAGGTCGCACTGACCGGATCATAACCGCTGGTTTAAGTATTAATATCTTTCAAATGAATGACGATATGGTCAGAATAATAGGGACATTAAAAGTTGTTCTGACAAGTCTAAAAATATTACAATGCATGCGAGATCTCAGGGGTAATAAAAATGCTGGCCGACCGGCTCGATTGCCGCTATGTATCGTAACGTGTGCCTGTCGTCATTAAGCTTCAGCGTTAACTCTCTTGACCAGTATCCTAAAATTGAAATTGATGGGTTGGCGTTGAAGTTTATTGTTTATTGCCTGGCCTGTCCACGATCTTACACATTTACTCTTAGGCTTGGCAAATCTTGAGACTCCCCTGCGAGTATTGGTTCTACGTATTTCGGCAGAGCTCATAGTGTGTCGCAGTGGCGCTGTAGAATAGTTACAGGGGCTCTTACGTACGATGTAGAAGTTGGGAACGCTAGGTTGAGGTGTTTGTTTGAAGCTGTTTGACATGCACGCACGCACTTTACGCCGATCTGTGCTCTGATGCATTGCTCAGTGATAATGCATGGTCAATGCCTTCTTGGCATCGGTAAGGTAATCGGCAAACACGATGGTTGGATTGGTGTCTTCGCCGTCGTCACATGAACTGCATCGCGGATCACTATCATATGACTGCTCCTCTGCATCGATGATCATGGCTGCTTAGATCACTGCTCTTGAGCTAAACGAGGTGTTCGTGTGTCTGGCTTTTCAAGATTTATGCAAAAAGGACGTCATTTTTTGCCTCTTACGGCCCACAGTTGATGCCTGCCTGTGTCGTGCTTTCTTGTCACTTTTCGAAGGCAGAGTTTGAGACAAATAGTGCCGAATGGCTACTGTAACGGAGATAGATAAAAATATTTAATACTTCCAACCCCACTACGGGGCTTCGTTTTGACCTTGGCAGACAAAAATGCACTTGCAGCTAAACGATTCACTTAAGGCGTTTTAGGTAACATCTCGGGAGTAGTGCATCAAGTGCTCCCCGTCTCGGTTGCACCCACGCAGCGCGCCAAGGCGATCTGATCGCCCTCAGCGCAACGGCAGAGCGACGACAACGACCCCAAGTGCGCTGCGTCCGATCCCCGAGGCATTACGGTGTCGCAAGATTGTTATGGCGGTTACGAAGAGGGGTTGACCCTTTTCGGACGGGAAAAAAAAACGAAAAGAAAAGAAGAGCTTTTCAGAGATCCCAAGCTGGCAACCGACTCTAAGCGGATCCGGCAAAGAGCACGGCAGAGGCATTGCGAAAGCGTCGCATTGATCCTTCCACGAAACTTTTCTTTGCTCTCCGAACCTCCTCCGCTTTGTTGATAACAAACTCGCTTCCCGATCGTTTGCTGCCCAGTAAATGCTCGCCTTTCTTTTTCTTTTTCTTGAGGCGGTCGGGCAGAAAGAGAAAAGGAAGGTGAGATTGTGCTCTCAGCTCCGATACTTTCCTTTTCTTACCTTCATTTCTTTTCTTTTCAATCTCCTTATGCGATCCTTTGGCAGCTCAGTTACGCAGCGCGCAAGTGACGACCCGTGATGTGGTTGTGTGCGCCAGTGCATTCTTGAATGTGTCTTTGATGTCTTAGCCCCTGCATCTTCCCAGCATCCGCGCCGGGTGCGCGCGTTTCAAGTTCGACCAGCCATGCGGCGGGGCAGCCCCCTTTCTTACGCCCGACGGAAACGCCTATCCACAGATGCGACGGGAGAAGCAACATAAAGAAAGCCGAGAAAGAGAGAGAGAGAGAATGCGAAAAAGAAGTGTATTATCAGCAAAAGAGAGGGTCTTAAGAACCGTCCGACGATCCCATTCTACGTGAGTAGACGTGGGGCGGCATTCAAGGGGGCACTCCCCCTTAAACGAATAAAAGGAGGTGGGGCTGCTTCAGGATGGTGGGCCGGCTTGTTGCCAAGACTAGGCGTTGAAGCCGCGCTGTAGACGCGGCGTAAAAAACGCCGAGGTTTGCAACCGAGGTTTATCCCCCCCTCCCCTCTTGCACGTTTCGAAGGTTGCTTGAGTGGGGCAAAAGGGGTACGGCGTTTCCCCGGGAAAGTGGGGACGATTTCGCCGTGCAGGGACCTCAGAGGAGCACTGCTTCTTTTTATCCCCGTTCACATGCGGCACATTTCCTCCTTTTCCCCTCCCATTTCAACCCCCTTCCCCCCCAGGATTCGCCGTTGCTTCCCGTGCACCCCTCTTTACTTCCAGGCCGGGAAAAATTCTTGAGCGACTTTCGATCACTTTTGTTTCCCTAACCCTTTCCGAACCGCTTCTTTGAGTGACCTTACCAATTCTCCCCTTCAAACTTTGCTTCCTTTCTTTTTATTCTGTTAGCTCGCTTTTCTTCCAACCTAGAGCTTCGAGATTTCTATTTTCCTCCTCCTCCGCAAACACTTTTTTTCTTGCTCGTTCCTTTCTTTTCTTGAGTGTCAACCAAATTTGCCAGGAGACTAAGACGGAAACACATGGTTAACAGAGAAGGGAAGGTCGAATAAAAAGAAAAGTAGGTGGCTGTGTGGGTAGAAGAGGGGTCGTTCCCGGGAGACCAGCGATGATGTGATGAAGCGATGCGCGCCCTGTTTTATAGTGGATAATAGATTAAGCTACGAAATGGGACGAGAGGCTGCGTTTATGAAAGGAAGGTCCTTGCTCCTTTCGTACTACAGAACGCGCCAAGCATTACACCGTCTTCTTACTATACGCGCGGTTGACCCGTGGGAAGCAGTTACCGCCGTCGAAAAGTTATACGACAAAAGAATGGAGAATGTCTCTCTGCAGCCCCGTTCCTCCTTTTTTTTTTCTTTCCCGAATTAGATTATTCATAGAGCTTCCCTGTTCGTGGTCTGCGACCGCGTTTATTTTTCGCTTTCCCCACAGGCATGTATGGAGAAAGACGGTATAAAATGAACACGATGTGTCTATTCCCTAGGACGTTAACAAAAGCTCCAGAAACTCAGAAGACTTTTCAAAAGAAAAGAATGTAGACTTTTTTTTGCTGGCAGAGACTTTCCTCCTTGTTTTTCGGTACGGTATTCGAGAGTACTATCGCTGAAGCGTGAATTAGTCTGTCATTCTTGCTTTCATGTACAGCTGCGACTGTGGTTGTTTGTGATGGTTTCCGGCTGGGACCTGTTGCTGGCTTCACTATATAATTAGCGGCATTGCTAAGCCGTTAGAAAGGTTATGGGTGGTTTAGACTGTGACAGGAAAGAGTGGTAGCTACCAAAAGCAAAGCAATTTGCAAAGTAATTTGCTTAATAGATAGATAGATAGATAGATAGATAGATAGATAGATAGATAGATAGATAGATAGATAGATAGATAGATAGATCGATAGATAGATAGATAGATAGATAGATAGATAGATAGATAGATAGATAGATAGATAGATAGATAGATAGATAGATAGATAGATAGATAGATAGATAGATAGATAGATAGATAGATAGATAGATAGATAGATAGATAGATAGATAGATAGATAGATAGATAGATAGATAGATAGATAGATAGATAGATAGATAGATAGATAGATAGATAGATAGATAGATAGATAGATAGATAGATAGATAGATAGATAGATAGATAGATAGATAGATAGATAGATAGATAGATAGATAGATAGATAGATAGATAGATAGATAGATAGATAGATAGATAGATAGATAGATAGATAGATAGATAGATAGATAGATAGATAGATAGATAGATAGATAGATAGATAGATAGATAGATAGATAGATAGATAGATAGATAGATAGATAGATAGATAGATAGATAGATAGATAGATAGATAGATAGATAGATAGATAGATAGAGAATTTTTGTTTAATTCTGTGTATTCCACAAAGATTACCTGGTAGGATCACCAGGTGGTTGATTATAAGATCCGCACTCGGTGTGACGGTGGTCCTGTAAGGCAAAGCTTTTGAGATTTCCCTGTCGTAGAAACTCTGTATAGCAATGCATCAGCAATCTGATTTGTTTTAACCGCAAACCATGGTTTAGCGTGTTCCTGTATCGTACCTTCGCGTCCCGTTATTTTCAAGACACTTCGATTATGCGCGTTTCTTCTACTTGGATAGGAGTTCTAAAATGATTTGCTCTTCTTCGCTATATACTCGTACGTATGTCTAAAATCTCGTGGCAGCTGCGTCTATTCAATCCGCTGCTATTGAAGCCAAAAGCCTGGGTTTGTCCCCAACTAACGCACTCTGTGTAATCACGCGTCGTGCACCAGTAATTACCTTCTGTGTTTTGCAGTGAATACTTCGTTCGTTTCTTCTCTGGCGGTGGCGGCCGAGCGTAAGGCAACCGCGCTCGCATACCGTTACTTGAGTGCGCGTTAAAGGGTCCCTGAAACGGTTCAGACAAATTTTGTGGACGCGTTGAGTACAGCTACAGTAAATCATTCGCACCACAATTTGTGTGAAGCGTTTCATATTAAGAGAGCTACGGATTACTGCAAGTTGCCTTGCTCCATAACTATGCACTTTTTCCTCAACTCGATGGACGAATGATCGGGGCTAAGGTCCGCGTTCACTGGCTCTACGTCGTGATGGGACGTCGTGTCGTCTACCTCCGGTTGTCTTGGAGGCAGCGCGCGAAGCCTTTGCAACCGCTCCGCCATCCACTTGACAGTCGACCCCAAGGGAGAGCTATCGAAGCAGCGTGCGTTGCGAGCGTCTCCGCTATTCCGGTAACCGCAGGCGAGCTGGACGTTTTGACGGATGGGTGAAAGCGTAAACTAAAACCCCACCATACTACTATCGCTGTGGTGAAGGAGTTTCAGGGTAGACGTATGTGAGTGACCTGAACGGTCTGCAAGGTCCAGCCACCTGATGGTGCAGAGCTTAACCAGCCAAACAAAGAGCTAATATTGCTCTAAGTGTAAAAAATCTAAACATTTATAAAGAAAAACATGTTTACGATAACGCTCCTGCCAAAAATTTACACCATCAGTAATGTAGAGCACATTTCGTTATTGCTATAATAGTTCTCTGTTTGGTCGAGCTCTTTGGCAGCAGGTGCCTGCACCGTGCAGACATGTGCGTTCGTGTTTGCGCCTCCGTTCATCCTGCGATACGCCCAAACCCAGTCCGCTTGCGCTCGCGTTTACCGAATACCGGACTCGCGAAACGCTATTGTGGCAGTAATCATCCGGCGTAAAGTGACGGCCGCAAAGGCGCAAATCCTGGCGCCGATCGCATAGCGACAGTCCGATGCGCTGCAGCCACTCCGCTCGTCTGCTGCCTTGCAGAGGGACTCGATGTCGCAGCTGGACATACTGCCAGTCGCTACGTTTGCAGCCCCCAACGTAACAAGGGCGAACCATGCTGCTCGCGAAAAGAAAGATCGAAACGAACACTGACTGCGGAGCTCTGTTCAACAGGGAGCACGTTGTAAAACAAACAGACGACACTTGCCGCGTGCCGGAAGTCTTGAGTGCAGGGACAAATTGTCCTTGTGCATACTCTTTCTGTTATATTTCTTATTTATAGGGACAAATTAACTAACGTTCTAACTATTACGAACAACATTTGTTCCCCATAACGTTTGAAGATTATCGATGGCGCGTCGTGGCAGCATATCGAAAGCTCATCCTACTGTCGTCATTAAGTCCACATTAAGAGTGGCGTGCTGCGATCGGGAGCGATGTGCATCTTTAAAACCTTATAATAAATTACACGCTTTACGCTGCGCACTTAGATGCGTCAATTAGTGATCACAGAAGGACCTACCCTAACGACTCAGTACGTTTGTACAAAATCGTCAAAATCGTTTCAGGGTCCCTTGAAATAAATCCAAGCGGACAAGGTTAATCCGGAGCCCTTCATTAAGTAGTCTCTTTTAGCCCTAAAAGCAATTGCGGGAAGTCCTCAGTATTTATTACCTCTATGGTAAGGCGGTGCGAATGTTGGCCCCTGTTTGTAAACAAATGGAGCTTTTCATAATAAACGTGTGCGATGGAGTCCAACCGCAGACAGCTACAGCGAAACGTTGTATCTGGGACTGGCCGTCTTTAAGAACAACCACCAAATAAGGAAATAAAGAAAAATAAGAGAGAAGAAATTCTACCCGCTTGCGGAGGAAGGAGTTGTCGCTGTCACCGAAGGGAACTCGCTGCCAGCAAGAAGTAAACGAAGAAAGAGTTGTAGGCTTTGACGGAGAAGAATAATAGAAGTACAAGAAAAGGAATAAAAGAAAAGAAGAGGCAACCAGTTCTGGTGTCATCGCTCATCGGTCGGCAGACGATCCGGCGCGGGGCTTGGCAGTGCTCCAGTTGTGAAAGGAAACAGAGGCCCGAAATAAACGAGAGGTGATTTCAAGAGCAGGTAAGCAGCAAAGGGTCCAATGCAATATCGCTAAATCACACGTAAGGAGAGAAGCCGTTTTCTTTCTTTATTCTCTGCCTGTCTCTTATCAAGGAAAAGCTGCGTGTAGCGATCCTTGCGCGAGCTCTGTTTACGCGGTTCCTTGTTATTTTTATCTTCATTTCCCTCTGAATTTCCGGCGTCCAGCATGGCTTACGCCTTACGCGCACTAACTTGAAATTTTCAGGTTAGCAACGCTGTCGTCTGTCTGCGCGCGTTACCTATTATTTCGTTTATTTGTTCCTTCAACATCCACGTTCCCGTTCTTCCGGCGTAGGGTAGCAAATCTACTGCAACCCGGTTAATCTTTCTGCCTTTCCTTATCTATCTCTCTAGGTTAGAACGGGCATCAGCTCAATATTCCAAATAAAGATATAGTAACCCTATCTTGTTGTACTGCGTATCGCATTGCAAGAATTTGCGCGTGACGCTTGTGTTGCGGTTGATGTTTCGCGGTATAGTATATATAGTTTATAAAACCGGCTACGCACATTTACGACTCTTCGTGTGATGCTTCTCGCGAGTCGCCATCTTCTTCTGATCCTGTTTCACAGATGGTATTTGTGAATGTGCTCTGCTCCCGTTCCCATACACCTCTCCACCACTATCGCAATCAAAAAGAAAAGAGAGAAACCGCCAAGGGTGGCTTCCGGCTTCAATAGCGATTTTGCGCGGGGATCGCTTATGCTTACGCGAAAGAGTACGAAAGGAATAAACATAGGAAAGAGCGGCCAACTAACGAGGACGCCACATCAGCCCTTATCAACGATATCTCCCCTCTCCCATCGAGCACGCCACGTGACAGGTTTGAATGCTTTGAGCCAACACGCCCGTGAAACGGGAAACTAAATCGTGAACACCCCGGATGGGCGTCATTGCTCGTCATACCACAAATTTAAGCTAAAGCCAGTCTTTTTTTTTTTCATCTTCTTCTTTTCTGTCGGTGGCGTCGATCACCGTCGAAGATGTGTACTTTGTTTCGGAAGGATCTTAAAACCCCCATTTAAGAATAAGGCGTGCGTCTGAACGGGATTTAGGGGCACCGTATATCGGTGGTAAACCGGACCGGGCCGCACCGTCGTGCTGCTTGCGCAAAGCTCTTCTCTGCAGTGCACAGGAGCCCGCGTGGTGCTAAAATTTCTCTCATATGCGTCTACGCTTCGCGCTTTTCGACGAGCCTGCAAACGCACACGAGCTCGCACGCACTTACCCACACAGACATATAAACACGTGCGTGCAAGAAAGAGAGAGAGAGTGTGTGTGAGAGAGGTAGAAATGATACATACACGCGTAGGAGGCCTTGAAATTGTGTGCTTTCGTTTCTATAATGGAACCCCCTTCTTCGCCGATGCGCACTTCTTCAGCTTGGGATGTGCCGAGAAAAGAGTGGGAAACGAGAAGGGGGAAGGCAGGCTGTGACGGTGTCCTCCGTCTGTGGCGTCGCTCATGGCCCTTCGCTCAGCGAACGCGGCAGGCGGCAAGCTTTTCTAGCTGGCGTTTCGTCGTCCATCGTCGTGTCGTGCTTTTCTCGGCGGCATCCGAAGCCTCGCCGTCGTTGCCGCCGCCGCCTCCGCAACATCTTTCTGGGCCCCCGGCTTCGGCTGCCGCCCCCTTTCCTACCCCCCCCCCCCGTCGCTTCTTCGTCGTCGTCCTCGCCCCTCAACCCGAAACCCGCCAGCCCGGGGCCCTAACCCGTCTTCTCTCCAGGAGAGCGACGGCGCAGCACGTCAGTGTGCATCGGCGGCGGTCGACTCAGCCGAAGGTAAAGGAGGCGCGCCAACGGAGCTGTTCGCCTAGATACACGGAGTGGAAGTATTCCTACGTCTTACATTCGGTTTAGTTCTGCTTGACTGGAGACATGGTTGCGTTCGTTGCCGGACGAATGTTCGAGAATTATCTCGGTGATGAGGGTCACTTCATCGAAAGCAACATACGCGTCTTAATGTTGATGATGGTCTTTCTTTCATGTTGTTTCGGATTTGACACCTACGCTAGCTCAATGGCTATGGTTCTCCTGTGTTGAGGATGAGGTCCCAAATGGCATTCCCGGTATCGGTGATCACGCTACGGTGAGAAGCAAAGCCGAAAATGGTCGAGTACCGGTGTCTGAGTGCATGTTAATTGGCATTTTGTGGTTGATATTTATTCTTTGACCTTGACTGTGGCCCCTCCCACTGTTCTAATAAACAGTTCACGAGCAGTTCGTCAGCAACCGTCTAAAGCTTCTTGAGAGAAGGCACCTGTTATTACACTTGGCATCGTGGATACTCGTCTGTTACCGTTCATGTATTTCTGTTCTTGCATGTCGTATATATGTCTTAGAGCGTCTTCTTCATGAGTACTGACGTTTGTCTTGCTCATAATTGATCATTTATGTTCAATTCAGTCAGGGATAGGAAACATTATAGAAATGTTTGGGCTAGATGGTGTACATACATCGTTATTTCATTACAGCGCATCACTATGGAATGGGAACGGACAAATGAAAGGAAAAAGAACGGTACAGGAACTTGTTCAGTTCTTTCTTTTTCTGCCTGCTCTCGTTTTAGGTGTCTCGCCGTAGTCATATAAAGCTTAAGCTAAGGAACACGTCGTCTCAAGTGGCCAGAAAAATCTCAGCACAACACTCTATCACAAGCGTTCATAAGGAATCTGCTAGTGACCACAAGTCACCCGACTGCGATTCCTGGTTTAGTTGTTGTTCACATACGAAACGACATCAACGACGAAGAAAACAGCTAAACGCGTTCTTGAGACAGTAGTACTGCGTAACGTTCGCCTCCGATTATCACACGGATGTACCTCCCGGCATTACTGCCGCTCCACGAGCGACGCCTGCGACATAGATCCTGGTCCTCAACGCTGGCTTTGGCGGCTCGGGGCCAAGACGGAGGAGCGTCCGTCCGAAATTGCCGTAGCTGTCGAGCGCTTCGTGCCACCGCACAAACCCCCTTCCCCCTCTCACCCTCCATCCTTCGTTGCCACCCCACTTTTTCGTAGCCGTGTCTTCCCCCCCTTCTCTGCTCTCGCTCTACTCAGCCTAGTGTTCGAGCTCTTTCGCCGGCGGGCAGCTGCTGCCCTACGTACACACACGCACACGCACACACACACGCACACACACACGCACACACACACGCGCACACACGCGCGCGCACGCACGCACACCGGCGTTTGCGGCGGCGGCAAGGACGACGTCGACAGCGAGCCTGTAAAGCTAGGAGCTTGCTTTCACTCGCTAACCCGCCCCCCCCCCCCCCTTTTCCAGCCCCCCTGCTTTCAGCCCGCCGCTAGTTTCGTATACCCGCCGTCGTCGTCCACAGGAGACCGGCGGTCTTCTCCGCAGCGGTGGGCATGCAGGCCAGCAAGCTCTCTCCTCTAATTTTAGACGAGTAACGACCCGACGGACTCTCGCGCCGACGCTGGCGGGGGCCGCGTGCGGCAAGGCAGCGCGTGCTATGGCGGCGTGGACGCCCGGGCTTATGCGCGCCGGTCGCCTTCCCTCTTTGCGGAGGTCTCGCAGCCGCACGCGGCCCCTGCGGCAGCCGGCCCCGCTGGCCCCGCTACCACAGCCTCGGAAGCCCCGGGCCCGGCTGTTGCAAGGCAGCGCCGATTGAGCCGAGTTCGTTGTTTTGTTTCCCTTCCAAGGCCGAGGAAGAAAGTAACGGAACCGCGCTCGGCCTTCGGCTAAGTCCGCGGCCAGAACAGATCAACTGGCGATTTCGCAAGCAACGCCGGCAAGTTAGCTCCGTGTGAATCGAAGAACCAAACAAAAAACAAACGCGAAAACGCGTGCGTATACGAAACCTGGGGCTTTGGACTGTGTGGCGTTTCTTACGATTGAAAAAGCGGACACACACACACACACACACACACACACACACACACACACACACACACACACACACACACACACACACACACACACACACACACACACACACACACACACACACACACACACACACACACACACACACAAACGCGTGCTTGTGATGATTGGTCTTCTCGCGTTGTTGTAAGAGCAATCAGCACTTCAATCAAGTGTTTCGGCAGCTCGTAGAAAGGGGTGTATGCTAATGTATGTTGAGCATACGACCGGCCGTTACCTAATGGTCCTGCTTGATTACCACTCGAAACATGGCTAAATTACATATTCTTTCGGGCACACTCTAACTTAGCGAGTTATCTGTGTGTCAGCTTTTCCTTGTGTCTTACTCTCCTCTCACTACCGCATCGCCATAGTAAGCCGAAGAAATTTCGTTAAGGGCCGCGTGTCGCAGAAAATCAGGTGTCGGCGCCCTGCGTCTCCCGTCGGACGTTGCTACGACAGAAAAGAATTTCGAACCACGCCTACCCAACCACGCAAGCCCTCCATGTGGCGCAAGGAAATTACTGAACTAATTGAATTTCTCAAGGTAGAATACGCAGAAAAATCGTGAAGTACGACTTATGCACAACCTAAAGACAGGATAGCATCGGATTGCAATTTGAATTACGTGAAAATATAATTATGTTACGCGGAAACTCAAACACAAACCTCTTTTAACACGATAGTGTTTTCCGGCTGCCGTTTGGGGTCTGTCTTAGCAGGAGCGGCGCGGCCCCCTAGGTTCCTTGCACACCATCGAAACAGGAACCACAAAGCTCGCCTTCGTGCATGGCGTTCGCCGCCAGTGTTTCCCAGGCAACATTGCGGTTACATAAGCTGCAGCTGCCGGGAGGCGTGAGAAGCACTCAGGGATCTTTTAATGCTATCGCGTTCCACTATTAAAGCCGAAGCTTGAGCGTCTTCCAAATTTGTTTCCCCCTTATGGCCTAATTGCGCGCTTGTGCAACTGTCTGTTTATAAACGCCGAAGTAGGAAATTTTGATGTGCTAGACCAGCAAACGAAGTGCGAAAAAATATCGTGATCGATCACTGCGCCCATAAAAGCACACGGTGACACCGCACCCTGTTGACAGCTGAACTGATCGTTGCTGGCTGGTAAAAAACAGACTAAAGGAATGAAATTAGTGCAAAGAGCTGCAATACACGAACGTTCGCCAGACATTTAGCTGAATATGCCAGAAGATGTCTGTCCTCATGCGTACGCGGAACAACGAAAGAATGCTACTGGGCTTTCGCATAACGCACGATATGAGCACGTGCGTTCCTGTTTAAGCGTACTGCAAGAAGACGTCCGCTCCGATGTTCTTGCTCAGGGTGATATTTGCTCTTGCATTTAGTAATCATTTACACCATATCTGACATGTGTTGTTGTTGTTGTTGTTGTTTAGGCGCCTTTCTTCTATGGCACAATGGAGCACTAAACATCAAGTGCAACATTAAGCAAGAGTATCGAGGGGGACATATCGATGACAGGAGCAACGTTGCAATAGCACCGTGTCGTTATCAGAGCAGTTGCTATATTGCTCCATGCGCGACCTAACTTTCTTTCGCAATGCTGTGGAAGTTCTTTCCGGTAGCGCGCTGCCGTCAGTGCAATACAACAGGAACACCCAATCTGGGGTCTGCAAAGAACGCAAAGCGTAATGGGAGCGCAAACGCGTTCCCTGCTTGAGGGAAAAAAAATAAGGACAGAAAGAACACGCGTGCGTGGATGTGTGTTTATTTTGTGTGGAAGTTTGCGAGATGAGAAAGGCAGGGGAGGGGGGAGTTGGCTGTTGGAGAGCGTAGGAGTCGAGATGCAGCAAGGAATAGACAGCCACCTTCTCGGGAAAAGAGGCAAAAGTGGGCTAAACTGAAACAGTTAGGTGCCCGAGGGGTAGGGGAAGCGAGAGAATGAGCTGCGCGAGGGCTCCGGCAGCAGTAAGATGAGAGGCGAAGTCGACGAGGTCTGGAGCCGGTGAAGTGGCAACACGGCCGCCCCCGGCGGCGGCATCGGCGGCGGAGCGGTACTGGCTAAAGAAGCAGCGCGTACACAACACGCTCTCAGCAGCAACATCCACCGACGACTGCGTGTGCACGGCCAATCTTGCTTTTCGTTCGTATATACAACCTCTCCTGCCACTCTCCACCATTGGTTTTCTACGCGTCTGCCCATATAGACTCTTCTGTTTAAGATTAGAGGGGGGCTTGCATACCCTCGCTTTCTCCCTCGTCCCATTCTCAAAAAGAGCTAATAAAGTAGCCGAAGAAGAAGAAGAAGCCTCGGGAAGACACCGCACGCACCGCTTCCCCGCTTTTTGATCGCTCGCGCCCGCTCTCTCTTTTTCCGCTCTTTTTGTCTCATCCGAGCTCGGTTGCCGTTTTTTCCCATCAGCTTTCCTCCAACCTCGTGGCGCGCACATTTGCGTTCGTTGTTTCTCGCGTGCGTGTTCCAGCTTTAGCCCACGGCTTGTTCGCTCGGCCCGCTCGAGTGTTCGCGAGGAGACGTTGCTTTCTCCGCTCGCGTGGGCCTGGCCTCGCAGAGGTTGCCGAGGCCGCCTTGTTTATTCATGTTTGCCGCTCGTCGCTCTCCCGTGCCTTTTGGCCCAGCGCCCCCCCACTTCCTCCGACCACCTCCTCCCTCCTGCCTTCCCGACAACCCCCCTGAGCCGTGGTGCCCCCCCTTTCCGCCGCTTCCCTTTGCCCCCGTCGTGACCTTTTATGAACTTTATTTCTTTCTCATTGCTTTTATTACTCGCCGCCCCGTGCGCCAAGCTCGAGAGGACGCCGACGCCGCTGTTGCCGCTGCTGCTGCTGCTGCTTTTCTCATCAAGCCTAACGAGCTCGCTAGCACCACTAACGCAACAAAAAAAAAAAAAAGAAAGGCGAAACTCACAAGAGCGCACGTGAAAGGGCCCGCGTTTCAGGAGAAGAAAGGGAGAAAGAGGAATCAGGTTCAAGCCGGAGCAAGCGAAGCAATAAAGAGAACCAGCGAGGAACTGAAAACAAGCAAGCGAGGATAGGAAAGGCAGAAAGAGAGAAAGAAAAGTTGGGGGAGTCGGGCCGCCGCGATTGCATCAGCAACGCCAGCGGCAGCGTCGTCGACGAATCTGGCGGGTAGCGCCATCGCCACCGCGTCGAGCCTCGCGGCGTACACGCGCGACGCGCGGAAAGTACAGCGAAGCAGAAGAGGTCAAGTAAAAGCGAGAAGAGGCAGCAGCGAGGCACACTGAAGTGCATGAGGCAAGGGAAAGCGCGATGCTCAGAGCTGGGGTTGCTTGCGCGCGCGTGTATGTGTGCGTGCAAGCCGTTTTTTGTAGCTACCTGCTAACACGTTCCCCGCGTACTTACCTCCCTCAACCTTCTCATCAACCTTCCCATCTCGTGCTGTTGGGGAGCGCTCGAGCGCGCGTGTGCATGTGTGCATGCGTATGGGTGGCGGGCTGTTTGTGTGTGTTTACCCTTGCATGTCCTGTGCTTGGCGCCTGTTTCATCAGAAGTATGAACCATCTCGACCAACTTTGCACTGGGTGCATGGGCACGTGCGCGGGTTTTTCTGTGAGGGGGGCAGGGGGAGGGTATGCGTGCGTGCGTTCGTGCGTGCGCGTGTGTTCGCGATCGTGTCTCTTGCTCCTGGAAGCGGTGCAAAGTGCCGCTGACTACCTATAGGTGCTTTCGACCTTATAGAAGAAGGTCAACCCTCGATGCACGTCGTCGTCGTAGGCGTCGTCTGCTCGCAACTCGTCCGTTGTCGTCGTCTGCTCTTGCTAGCGCAGTCGACGTCGGGGGAATCGTGTACATCGTGTGGCAGCAGCACTAAGCAGCACGCCATCGCCCTCGCCGCCACTGTCGCAGCCTGTGCTTTCAAGTCCTTTGCACTGGCGGCCGCCTTTTATTTTTACCTGTCTGCTTCCTTCGCCCACTTCTTCACTTTAGCGAACGAGCGAAGAGAAAGCAAAAAAAAAGCCCGAGACGTTCTCCAACTAACAGCAAAGTTTCTCGACTCGGCGAGCGGAAGATGAGAAGACCAGAGAACCGCAAATGCGCGGCAAAAAAAAAAAAAAAAAAAAAAAAAAAAAAGAAGGAAAGAACACAGAAGGCCGAGGAAGGAAAGAGACGAAAGCGGTTGAAGCCTTTTTTTTTTTCTCCCTCTGACGAAAGTGGCAAAAAAAACAAATGTTAGACGGCGGCAGCGGCGGCAGACAGCTTTTCTAAAGTTAACGTGTACGCTGCGGCAAGGTATACCGATGAGCGGCCCTTCTCCCACCCATCTCCCATTTCCTTCTTTTCTATCTTTTCCAAACTTTTTCCAGCAATCTGTACGAGACTTCTCAGGTCATCTGAGGTTTCACG
Organism: Dermacentor andersoni; assembly: GCF_023375885.2. Classification (NCBI taxonomy): domain Eukaryota; kingdom Metazoa; phylum Arthropoda; class Arachnida; order Ixodida; family Ixodidae; genus Dermacentor; species Dermacentor andersoni. Next base: position 61,732,137 of record NC_092816.1, on the reverse strand, counting down.
GATCTCGAGATCACCTAAAAGAGCGGAAAAGAGCACCTAAATTAGAATAGTAACGGCAAAATGAGTACTCATTACCGCGATGAAAAGAAGAAAGCTAGACGACAAAGTGAGTGCCCAGGTTATACAGTAACAATATGCAAATGCGCAGAAACAAAAAAAAAAGCGTTACTCTTGTCGCAAGGGTTTGTGATTAGTAAATATTTCTCTTTGTTCCTGGGCCATCAAACCTTGGTGCCTTGCTTCGCATGATGTTATCGGCGGCAAGGCTAATTTTATACGGTTACGTTCGCTGCTCGTTGTTCAGAATTTCGCTAGTTGAATTTTGTTCTTGAATTCATTGTCACGTCGCGCACTTACACATGCAGAGTTAATCTGAAGATGATCTGTGTCTGATGACAAGAGCTGGTGAGAAAAAGGATCGCTAATGCAATTTCCTTCCAAGATTTTGTTTGCTTTAGGGCCCTTAACACATGACGCGAACCAGGCAAAGGTGCTGATGTTTTATGAAAACTGCGTTACAAGTTGTTACTTCTTTTTTTTTTTCTCGTGGCGGCAACATAAATCTCGACAATTCATTTGGCACTTCGACGAAATCGGCTCCTTATATAACCTGCGTTACCGGCCGTGTACAACACACGTAAGGTAATAACAAAAACAAGGCAACTTGTGCATATAGTTTTTAATAAACTAATAACTTAGAAATATTTCCATGTTTGGGCTGTCTTTTGTTTTTTTTGTGTGTGTGTGAGCGCTGAATAAATACTGAGCAAGTGAAATAACCGAGATAATTTTCCGTTGTAAAGCGCTTTTCCTTTTTGTTATGTATGCGTTTTCTTTTCTATCTTTTTTTGCTTATAGTAAGTTCCCTCTATGGGCGATCAATAAAAAGTGACTAAATCTGTGCTGCAACTAACTGTAAATATTTAGCTAACAGTCTTTTTATTGCCCAAGATGTGAGTCTTATAAATGGACGTGCGGCCGGATAGTTGACTCCAACTGAACTCAGGTCGACGCGGCGCTACTTTCCAGCGATACCGCGATACACAGCCGGAGTTGTTGTATTGATGAAATTTAGTATGCTGCACTGTGAAAGTCATCTTTTTCTTCTTGCTTTCTTTTTTCTGTCATCCAACGCAACCTTCGTGCGACATCGCATTACGGCGCTGGTCGAGTCGCTGCCGCGCGAGCGAAATTGCTTCCCGCGTTACAACACGCGCCGTCGTCTTGGCTTTCGTCCACTTTTCTTCGTCTCCATTGTTCGTTCTCTCCTCGAATAGCACGCCGCTCGCTTTTCGCCAGGCGCGTACGCCAAGCGAAGAACGGCGGCGAGGCGTTCCGTTAGGCGAACTCGCCGACGTAACCACCGTCTTAGCCCCTCCCCCCTCTCCCCTCCGCCCCTCCCACTGGGCACGTCGCCCGTGCCTCGCTCGGACGACGACGGGTGACGACGAGTCTTTTCTGGCTAGCCGTGGCCGTAGACGGACGGTGTTGCCATGGCAACGACTACTGACAAGAAAACTCGCCGCCGTCGCTTCGTTGTCGCACCCCACCTCCCCCCTTTCCTTTCGCCTTTGCCGCCGTGCCCTGTGCCTTTTTCGAGCGTCGGAAGAGGCCAGGCCGATTACAACACGCGCGACGCGGCGCACACCGCCAAGAGCTAGCCAAGGCTGCGGCGCACGTCGGTTCGCGCACGCACGCCGAGAAAGCGAGCGAACGAGTCAGCCGGCTTCCGACGAGTGCGGCGACGGCACACCGAGCTGCCCCGCCGACTAAAGGCAGCCGCGAGGGACGCGGGGCTTGGCTGCGGCGAAGGACCAGCTGCCCAGCTCTGGCGCGCGAACAAACCATAGTTCAGCGAAGGCGGAGGGTGCAGGGGAGCGGCCGTTTCCCGGTCTGGTTCTGGGCAACGCAGACTAGACTCTCTCTCTCTCTCTCTCTCTCTCTCTGTTTCTGCATGCCCCACTTACTCTCGTTTGTGAACTCTGCCTGTCTTTGAGGAAAGCGAGAGCGGAGGTGAGAAAAGTGCGGTTACAACCTTGACAGGCTCAACGGACCTCGGAAAATTGCAGCTTAGTCGAGATGAGGAAGGTGTGGAACACACTGAAGAAGCCAGAGAAGAGAAATAGGAGAAAGCTTTCGTGCGACACAGCCCGCGTTTGTGTAGGCAGAACGACTGAACAGGACAGAGTTAAAAAGGCGTCGAGCATTAAGAGCAGCTTTTCACCAACTCTCTGCGTAGCAGTGGGTGGTTGGACCGAGAAAAGGCGAGTCAGTTAACGAGTGGACGAGCGAGATTTCAATATATGGAAGTAATATGTCACGAACAGTTCAGACAAGAAAAAAATTTTCGCGAACAAGTTAGCAGTTTTAGCTGCAATTAGCACAAAGCCTCTTGCAAAAAGAATCACCACTCAGTAAACGAGTACAACGGGGTCGCTTTTCACTAGGGATGTTCGAATAGTAGAACTTCCAAATCTAATCGAATGATAACATTAGAGAAAAACAACCTCCAATATTGAATGCTTTCTCAATTCTAATTTAAAGGGAACTATACAGAGTGTGGAGAGTTCATCCGCTAAGAACAGGTTTATTTACAATATTGCTCCAACGCAGAGTTGCCGACTGGACAGTTATTCTGATAACCCCTTCTGTCATTCATCCACTATTTCTCTTCTCTCTGTCGAAATTTTACGATAGATGCATGTAATTCCATCCGCAGCTCGACGTGTAGTTTTCTGAGGAGTTCGTAAACGAGAAATGGCTGCCTGCATTTATCTGGCACATCATGACAATGGCAGTAATGAAACGAGGATACAGCACGTCACCAGGGGAACGTGGAGTGTTGTGTTTGTCGAAGGAGACGACTGCGATGCCATAGAACAACGAAGATTGTTTTCCAAATGGATACAGATATGGTGAGTCTAGCCAAAAAATAAATTTGTTTGCCCAAGTACAGACAACAAACATGTATATAGGTTATTTGTATAGCTTATATAGGTTATAGGTTATGGTTGTTTCGTTCGTTATACGCAACAACCACAGTTCTCCAGTAACAAAATCATTCAGAACCGTCCTCACTTGCGATGTTATCTCTCTCCTCAGACTGCGATAAGTGTCTTTATCACATATGTGCCAAGAGGGACGAATATTCGACAATTTCGAATAGTGAATTCTCGATCGAGTCAAATACTATTCCAATAGCAAATACCATTCAATTCGTAATTAGATGTTCGCACACCCCTGCTGGTTACTAATGGATGCCCGTGCACTAACACACTATTGTAGGCTTGCCAATATTATCCACTGTCGCCAATTGGGCATTCCAAGACTAGTTTCGAAATAAAAAAATCACTGAACGAATGTCGCGGGTGCTTACTCTAGGAGAGTGAGACTCGACCGAGTCTACGGCTTTACTTGCGGATTAGTCTCGTGTATGGCCTACCTACGCCGCGTTGAGTCGACGGTTTTGTGTCGTCTATGGCACAGCTCGGATTTCACGAGCTCGTGCTCCTTTCTTGATTTAAAAAACAGTGGCGTTGGAAGCCACGAGACCCTGCCAGTATTGTTCGTATGTGAGAGTAGACGATCACATATTTTATTTTGTTTAATTTACTTACACCGCCCCTCAAAGGCGCTTTAGATAGCGCTTGTTTTACCTAAAGTGGATTCTGGGGCACTGATGGCGGATTAACATATCCACAGATGACTGAACAGCTTTGTTGCGCTTAATGAGGTTATCTGCATTGCGTGACAGGACATGGCGGTTGCTTGCAGGCTTCTACGCATTTTGTGTGTGTACATTTCCTTACGCTTTTTTTTTTCTTATTTCGTAGCATATCGCTTCCTCGATCCTTTCAATCAGCACGAAGTAGTCAAATAAAATCCAGTCTGGTTAACCTCCCTTTTTTTCCTTTATTTTTCTTTTTACTGTGGCAACTGCGATGCATAAATATGCAGTCGAGGAACTACTGAGGTGGCAACTTTTTTTTTCTAAGGAACAGAAGTTCACAATAAAAAAAGCATTTTCAGGGAACGGAGGAGATACGGAAGAAATAAAGTATTATTGGCTAACCATAAAAGAAAGTGAGAATTTTTTGCTCGGGCGGATTAATAATAGATTACCCCCGACAGAAGAAAAGTATGCGCTAAGCAAAACACGGTAATTCACTGCTCAAGCGTTTAAAAATTACTTGACGTCGCTGTGTTCATGCGTGATGGCGTTCAGAGTGGGCAACGGTTAAGTACAATTACTTAAGGTAATTCGCTATCTATCGGTAACAGAACAGGAAGTTATATTTTTCCTTCTCTCAAACTTGCTGAACGGTCGTTGTGAAACTAGTGAATCCGCAAAGGTGTGCTCCACGTATTCGTGGAGCACACACCTGTAGCGCGTTTTGACATTGCATGTTAAAAGCTCGAGTAAAACTGCTTGTGGTGATTGCAAATTCAGCTTCAATTCATTCAGAAATTTTATATGCATAAGCATTTATATGCCTACCCAGCGAGGAAACTCGTCCGCCCACCCCTCCCTCCATCCGGCCCTCACGTGAGACGGTCGATTTCAAGATAGGGACCATAGCTAATTGACTTTGGTGCTGCCTCTCGCTTCAGCGCGAACTAAGCGGCAAGAACACAGCGCACACGAAGCTATCACCACTGGGCGTACTCTGTCGTCATTTCAGATCCCTTTCAAGATAGGGCCCGTGCCGCCGTGCCGTTGATAATTGTTCGACGTAGATGGATAAGGTTCTAAAAGGCGTCAGCGGCTTATAATGATGGGAACGTCATCATTGCACTTAGCGCCGCCACCAGCAGTGGTTTGTTTGCGTCATCAATTCACCTTGTGCCGCGGTCCGCGTCAGTTAATGTCGCCGCAGTGCTGTCATTTATACTGGTTGGAACAAGTTTCATAACACTGATATCTCTCACTGGAGATGACAACTCATCTCCGCTGAGATCGGACGGCTTGAAGATGAGCGAGTGGCAGAATGCTTACACATACTTAGACAACTCCCACATGAGTTCGTGCATTATTTTATTTATTCTGACATTCACTTTGTCCGACAAGGTGTCACTTCCCCTTGTTATCTAGCGTTATAATCTTTGAATACTGTGGTTTTCAGTCATGTTTAAACACTACAAAGCGCTTGAAACTAGTTCTTCATCATCAAAAGGGGAAATAGCGCTCCTTAGCGCATTCTGCTTAGCAGCACGACAGTGCATGTAGCAGACTCAGCGCATTATTTCATATAATTTCTTCCCCTCGTTGTCTTTCTTATTTGTTCTCTTCCAAACCTCCTCAACATTTGCAAATCGTGACGGCTCCATTATGGTCTACGCTCCTTCCTCCTATATAAATGCACCACCTATTACTCAAAAGCATTGCGTAAAGCACGCTTTACAGAGACAAATGACCCCGAAGGCTGTGCGTGCCACCGTCGTCAAAGCCGTCGTCGTCCTCCTCCTCCTCCTGTTTCTTGTAACACTAATACTACTGCTACTATCGTCATCATCATCATCTGGTTCGCTACCAAGATCAACTTGCACTGTGGACATTTTGTGTTCAATTTTACTGTAGTGTTACGTTACTACCTCTATGTTACACCGTGCTACACTTAAAATCTATGGCGGCAATTTTGGAACGCCTTCCTCATTCGCTTCAGGACTCTATTCTAAGCCGTATCATTGGTCAGGGTGAAACATAACATCGCTCGCATCCCGTGAGGCAATTACGGCGAGTCTAGCGCGAAAACAAACAAGAACTGTCGTTGTGAGTGTCATCGCACGAAGGCCGTTAATGTCTACAAAAGAATGCGTGGAAAATATTGATAAAATATAAAACAGTAACGATCAAGAATTGAACACAATAAGCGGCAAGCAAAAAAATAAAGACGGGGTTGGGGTTCGGACAGACAGGCGAGGAGGTGACACCGTCACTCCGGGATATCGCTAAAAAAAGAATAAGAAAAACGAGAACACCATAGCGAACGCAACGCGACAAGCGAATTCGCGGCGGAAATAGTGAAGGTGGGCGTGGGCAGAAGAGTCTGAATGCGAAAGAAAAACGCATGTATTAAAATAAATAGCGCGGGAATGAAACGCGCCTGCTTTCCGGCACGCCTCCTGTGAAGCGAAAACTTGCTTAACTGAGCAGTCAAGAAGAAACAATGGGAGGGATAGCGTTCCCCGCTGCTCCGCTACAGAATCTGTGGACGGGGATGCATCTACTTTTGACAGTCACCTTTCTTCGTTTTTTTTTTTCATTCTTATGTAGCGTTGCTTCGTACAAAGCTTTGGTAATTGTTGTTTTGGCGTCGTTGAACCACTCAGCCAGAGAGCCTTTTTTTAAAATGTATTTAGCTTTGACTGCTCCCTCATTAGTTCCGTTTTTGAAATTTTATCTATTACTTTTCAGCTTCTACGTACGCGGCGTGGGGAGTTAGACGCGTAAGCCGCGTTCATGTTAAAACCAGAAAAACAAAACAATAAAAGAACTTCAGGGTATCAAGACAGGAGACGAAGAGAACGAACGCTGGGCTTCCCGCATGGGTGTGCTAGCTCGAGTATTTTTTATAATTTTATGACTCTTTTGTAGCTCTTCCGCACTCTTCTTCTCTCTCATTTTTCTTCATGTTTTTGTGTGTGAATCTATGTGCGCTGCATGCTGCATCATTAATTACTTCTTTGAATTCTGTTCGTCTCTAAACTCTTGCTGAGCAACTGTTTTCATTGCTTCTTCGTCGTTTTCTTTGTTCTTTGTGGCTGTTCTTTTTTTCTTTTCGTGGTGCTCTAGTGCTCCCCCGAAAGCATTGTCATCCTGCTTTAGTGTTTTAGTTTTGTAAATTAGCTCACGCTGGTCGCCATGAAAGTGAGGCAACTGTTCTTTAGCGCTTCAGGAGGATGCTACACCCTCTTCTCACCCTCCATCGCCCTCCGAAACAAAAAAAAGAAAGGGGGGTGGCTTGCAGAAGGAGAGAGAAATAAAAAGAAAAATAAGACGTAAGATAGATTCAAGGGAGGCTGCCCATTTGGGCAAGCGAGAGTGCACCAGATGATGCTGTTACTTTAATTATTGTTGAAACAACTTTAATTGCGTTCACCCTCCCGTCCCTTCTGTTTTTTTATCTTCATTTGATGTTCTACTTGTCCCGCCCACCCATCCCAGCAACGTCCGTGCTTCCCTCGAGGTCTTCGCGGGTTCCAACGTTGAGACAACTCTGGGGAGTTGGGCGTTTGGAGAAAATGTGACGCCGATTAGGAGGAGCAACAAAAGGAAGATAGGCAAATATATACAAAGACACTGTCAAAGCCACTGATGACGTCCCAAGTGCTGTCCAATCGCAGGCGTCAATGAGCCCTCGAGGCGAAGGATGAAGCAGAGAGGTGTAAAGTGAACACGTTTGGAAATGCTGACTATCGGTGGGGGAGGCTTAGGTTCGTCTTTTTTTTTTTTTCAGGCTTTTGGCAGTTAGAAACAGGATGGTGCGTAGGCGGCCGCAAGTGATTGATGCGGCTAAAGTGCGAAGAGGCTACACAGAAAAGAGAGATTTAAAAGAAAATACGTTAATATGAAAACACACAGCCTGCCTCTCCTATGGAGTGGCGCGAAACTTGGTTTACTTATGCTGGGTTGAACCACGTTAGCAGTTTATTTTTATTTTCATCTTGTGCTACTACAAGAAGCGAAGATCGCGAAAACTATACTGAAATAAAATATAGCGACGGTGGGCAGGTGCCATTAACAGATATTTCACGTTGTCTGTGCTCGGTATGGCAAATGGGGAGGACTCGCAAGATTACACGAATGACTTTTGGTTCAAACTGCAGCTGAGACGCGATCACTACAGTGTGTAAGTGTGTGCGAAGACGTGATTCACGCTACGGATGTTTGCTTATGCTCTGTGCGATACTGTGCACGGTTCTTAAAATCTGCCGTGAAACTTACATGATGGGTGCCTTGAATTTCATCATTACACGACCACATAAATCAAACAGGCAGTGAAGCCAAGGAAAGCATGGAGAAGAGGTCGATCGCTCCCGCTCCCGCTCTCGGCGCTGTTGCTCGTAGACCAGCTGCTCCTCGGGAGAACGAACGATGCGTGGCCGTCCCATTGCGAAGGCGGAGAGAGACTGCTGCGCGCGCGCTCTGCTGCGAGAGAAAAACGACGTCACTATAGGCGTAGCCAATGGCGCGCCACACCTTCCACCGGAGGGTTTCTGTGGTTGGACCACGAGCTCTTCGCCTAAGCGTATACAGCTTCGCTGTTAACGCTTCAAATGCGTAAGCATTTTTATGCCTGCCCAACGAGAAATTTGTCCGTCCCTCACGTAAGACAAGTGCAATGGCCCATACCCCCCCCCCCCCCCCCCTATACAATGGCTCATAGCCCCGCAGCAGAGTTTCTGTGGTCCATCCCGCGCCTAACCGTTGTTCTTCTCACTGTCATTGTTCTCGTGGCGCTACTTCTGTCGCCGGTCGACGCTCATTCCATAAATCCGACAACGCGCCAATGAGGTACTGGGGAAAAAACGTAGTAGTATATAGACTATACCTTGATGTTGCCGATGATTCGTTCGTCGGTTTCCACTAACGGGTGGACGGCGACTGCGATATCTTCGTAGGCGCCTTTTGACTTGTCGATGTGGTTAGACAATTATGATTTAATTAGATCAAATCTAAGCTCCAGAATTCAATTTACGCCACTGAATAACGTCTGCTCTCAGTTAAAGAACAGAAGAATAGAACTGCAGCAGGCCTCCTTACTTGGCCCTTTCCTCTTCAGTATCTGTTAATGACATTGCTAATATTAACATCATGACAGCTATATACATATTTAGTGTGTGTGTGTGTGTGTGTGTGTGTGTGTGTGTGTGTGTGTGTGTGTGTGTGTGTGTGTGTGTGTGTGTGTGCGTGCGTGCGCGCGCGCGCGCGCGCGCGCGCTTTAGTATTTGCCTTATTCTAAATATACGAGCCTTCTCCCTCGAGCCGGCCGCAGCTGAAAATCGAACCTGCAAGAGTAATAGCTGCAATAGCTGCAAGAGTAATCTGCTACGTGTTGGTCCATTGCTCGATAATGATTGCTAGCTTTTTTTTTTTCTTTGCTCTCGTATTGTATCAGAAATTATACGACAGTGTGCGGGGAGTGCAAGACGGTTAACACAGGTACTTTCTCACGCGAGATAAACAGAAGGCACGTGACACAACCGTGCACGACGCGAACGAGGCGAGACAAAATGACATGTCTGTCTGTCTTTTAATTTTTCATCTTGTTCCTTTGCTTTCTTTCAGCCCACTTCTTTTTTGAGCCATCAAATAGGCAATTCTCTTTAATCGCTACAGCCGGGTGGGGGGTGAGGAAAAGAAAAGAGTAAAGTGGGTGAAAATAACCCGAGCACTAAGAGCTCCTACTAATGAGCACAGGACTGTTGAATGAATTGTCGGGGCGCAGAGGGACACTTCTGGAGAAGTGTGTTAACACAATCACCTTGTTTCATGAGCCACTTTGCCGCGTTCCTCCTTCTTTTCATTTCGGTGTTGTTGTCATTTCTTTTTTTTAATAACCCTTGGCTTATTAGTACAACCGCTCAGGTGGAGCAACAAATTTGAGGAACAAGCATGAACTAGCGCTCACAACAAAAAGGCGAACCATATAGCGGTGATTCGTTGAACTCAGGGCAGTGAAACATGCAATGATGTGATTGGCCGACGCCGGTTTGGAGCAGCTTTCTGGTGCAGCATACAGTGCACTTGGGAGCAGAAAAACGGCGCTTTTGTAGCATCTAAGGGCATATGTCAAAGTGGAAAGAGATTGACTTTGAGAGAAGCAAGACAGTTTACTAAATAAGGAAGCTCTTCTTGAAGTAAAAGATAGCCGTGCCAAAAAAAAAAAATGGGGGGGGGGGGGGGTGTTAGGGGACAAATGTGTAAGCACATCGTATACTTCCCCAAATAACGAATTTCAAATTTCGCGCATCATGTTGTTCGGTATGTCACTAAGTGTAAATTGGTGCTGAACTCTCGCTTTCGAACCCCTGTAGGATCGCACTTCCGCATTGCTCAACAATCAGGCCATTATGGAACTTGTTTTGTTTCGAAATGACCAGATATGCTAATAATGACTAGCTTGTAAAAAAGAAAGAGAGGAAGAAAACCTAACATTATTTGCAATTCGCATCATAAAGATGTATCCTAATAATATAAATAAAATGGCTAGATAAATTATTGATAGCCTACCCGTCATAAAGCAGGATACTTGTGCTGTTCCTTTCTGTGTGCGCCAGTTCTATCGCCTTTTTTTTTTTTTCAACACGCATACTGGTTAGTTCTTAAGCTACATCTTCTCCATAACAGCAGAGAACGTTGTCCTGCCTTCGGCAAGCAAAGCCTGCCCACTTTCAGCATCTTCTTGGTAATTACACCGTGGTTGATGAGGAGCTGAGCATACATCGACACCGTTTTCGCCGTTTCTAATTCCTGCTAGAGGAAGTAGACGGCGGAATACTATGATGTTCCTTCTGATAGTAAGTTACCTCGACCTCAAGGGACTATTTTCCTTTTTGAAACTAGCAGAAAACTCCTTTTTTTGTGCAGCTTTAGGTCACAGCGAAAATGTAGCAGGTTTGCTTTCCGGAGCAGCCGAATATTCAGCAGACTTTTTCTCAATACTGAATACATTCTTTGTTAGCGGCTTACTTTCACTGTTCTTTCGCGCGCGCCGTAAACTCGCACATTGCGACGCCCACAAGGTGCATCGCAAGGTGATAAACTTATCTTCATTTTACGCCTACCGTAATCGTTAATTATTTGTTTGAAACGCTAATTTGTTACTGAGAAAGTGAGAACAAAAGATACAACCCGCCTCAGTTATTTCACTGCTTGACTGCTCGGCTGAGTTACTAACGGTATCGTATATTTTTGAATAGTTTCGAGTTTCAATGTTGAACGGCCGAGTACGTTTACGCCAGAAACGTGTAGCGCAGACAACAGTGTTGTGGGCAATCGAAAAAACAAAAACAATGTAAAAGGAGAAAAACACGAAGCGCGCACTGTAGAAATCATCATCTCCCTTCTCCCCTTTGCGTGACGGAGTATGTAGGTTCACTGGCATTCGGTGAGAGCCCGCATGAGACCCCAGAATATGCGTAATGCCATCCCTTCCTCACTCATTTTATTTATTCTTCGCGTCTACAAACCTACATATTTACATTCGCGCGATCACGCTATCTATATTCTGGAAATCAAAATCTGACGCGAAGGAGCTCGTAGCGAGCATGTGGAACTGAAGTCCGTGACGCGCCGACGCAATAAATAAATGACAACAATACAAAAACGACAACAAAAACATTTATGCCGTGATTTACGCACAATATATCGCGCTTGGCGCGCAAGGAAACGCGTTTCCACACGTCTCAATATGCGCGTCTCTATTGCCATTCCAGCAGTCGGGGCCCCGAGAGAGCTAGGCGTCGCGTAACATCATATGGCCGGGTAAACGGGTTTAACGCGAGCGCAACACAAAAACAAAAAAAGCAAAAACCGCAGAAGCGAACGACGCTCGCGTACACGCTAAATTGAGCATAAAGGGAAATAAAAAAAGCTATAAGCGAAGCAAGCGGAGTCATCCAAAGATAGAAGGGGAAAAATGCGACCCTTTTCTCCCAAGCCATTTCTCCCTCTTCACATTAGGATTCGCAGCGTCCGAATGGCTCCTATATTCCGCTTTCTCGCGCTTTTCTCTCTCTTTGTGTATTTCCCTTTTTTTTATGTATCTATATATAAACATCTCTGCTCTCTTTTCTGTCATTCTCGGAAAAAAGGAAAGCAATTTGGCGTAGCGGCTAGTGCCCTCTCCTTCCATTCTCTTCTTGTTATCTCATCGAGGAGTTCATTCTCGGCTTATAGTTCCCGCTTGCTTTCTCCTACCCCCTCGGCCTTTGTATGTGTTTCTTGCGCGCTCGGTATATTCTATTAGGCCTCTATTTATTTTCCTCCTTCTCGATATTGCTCTTCTCCTCCGCCTCCTCTCGCGTCTATTTGACTAGAGCGTTTCTCCATCCCGGGATCCTTTTTTCGCATTCCGGTGCTGATCGCGAGCCGAGGGGGGCTTTCCCCCATCGCTGTTTTAACGCCCGTCTACCGCCTGTCTGAGTGGGTTGTTTGAGGATGTGCTCGTAACGCGATTGACTCTGAAGGTCGTGTTGCGACCTCGAGTGACATTACCCGCACTGGGACAATGAAGGGCTCTCTTTCTTTTTGGAAGAAATGTGCTCAATGCCTGTCCGCTTGAATCTAAGTAAGTCGATTGTGCACCGTGCAGCCTTTTGTTGAAGGGGAGAATAGGGGAGGGAAAGGTGGTCAATTTATTTTCGCGGTCCGCTTTAACTTAAAAACGTTGCCATGTTTATAGTGCTTTCTTTTTACTGGTTTGTGAGCAAACATCGACGTCTCTTGCAAGGGGCCTGACGATAGTTACGTTGAAAGCATGGTACGGCTATGCGTTCTTTTTTCTTTTTCTTTCGCGTACTGCTGCCGATGTTGGGAAGCATACCGGCGCACAACAGGAAAACGTGACAGAGCGGCTCGGCACGCAAACGTACAGGACAGTAACCTGTATATTCTGGGTGACGAAGACAGACTTTCGCAAAGAAACATTACGCGGCAATAGTTTAATATGAAACGCTTCATTCAATTACTATGCTGTTTCCTTGATTTCATTGAATAAAAAAAAAAACTTCAGTCGTCGTCAGTTGCCTTTTTCGTGCTTGTGCTGGCAGGTTCTCTTCATGCTTTCTCTTCTTTTCTACTTATGTTTTCTACCTTGTCCCCCCTCTCCCTCCTCCCCCACCGATTCCGAGTGGTAAACCGGACAGCTAATCTGGTTAGTCTTTCTGCCTCCTCTTGTGGTCTCTCTCCCTCTTGTCAACAAAGTTGATATGATCGATAGTAAAAATCAAGCCACTTGGTTCTCCTACTCTACTAGCTTCTGCCTGTTTCTAGTTATAAAGTAGCATATATGCAGTATTTATCGCCTGTGGCGCAAATGGGATCGAGTTGAATGTCATTCTAACTCACCTGTTCCGGCGTGCTTCGATCTTCGTTTTGATAGAATTTACTATTTCATTAGGTTTATCGGAATAGTAATCAGGATGCTAGCATTCTTGCATAAATCTGTTTCTTTTTTCGTTTTCATTTCCCTTTCCCCCAGTGCAGGGCAGCAAACCAGAATCTCATCCGGTTAATCTCCCTGCCTTTCCCCATCCCGTTTATCTCTAGATTTCAACAGAGATTACACTACTTCTTCGTGAGGACATGCGTGCGCAAAAGAAGCTCTCCCAGGATACCTGGATGCGATTATACTTGTGAGGCAGCAGTGCATTACGCAGCAACGTTCAGCTTTCACTACTTAATCTGAAAGTGTCTGCGGCGCAATTCCGGAGGGTATTGCGTCGCATAAACAGAGCGAAATGGTTTGGTCAGAATTCGAAATGTTCAGACTTATTTTCCATTGACCCTTCGCTTCAATTGAAAATCCCGTTCACATTGAATACAACCAGAGCCTTTGAAACGCCGCTTCACTTTCTGCAGCTCGATACCGTGTATACAGAATAGTTTTTTTTTTATTTAACATGCTGACAGTCTAAAATGCAGTTGTGGCCACTAGGATGAAAATATACATCTGAATGTATGAATTGAGGGGTTTTACGCGCCAAAACCACGATCTGATTATGAGGCACGCCGTAGTGGGGAACTCCTAGTTAAATTTTGGCAACCAGGAGATCTTTATCGTGCCCCAATGCACACGATAAGGGCGTTCTTGCATTCGCTCCCACCGAAATGCGGCCGCCGTGGCCGGGATTCGATCCCGCGACCTCGTGCTTAGCAGCGCCACATCATAGCCGCTAATCCACCGCGATGGGTGACAACTTCGGCTAGGATGTCCGTAACGCAACAAACAGACACAACTTTTAGCACGTGATTTAATGGCATTGGATCGCAGGCTTTTCAGCCTCGGAAACATCTTAGGTCCATGGCCAATATATACATTGCAAAGACGAGCGCTACTAGTCCTCCAAAAATTTCTAAAAGAGAGCAATATTCTAGGAAACTATTTTGTAGAGTGTTTATTTGTGATAAGCTCACTCTATGTGTTTAATTTGACCCGCCTCTGGCCCATTCAATGCCTGGATTTATGCACCTTCGTGAGAATCTAGTACGTGTTTTCTTATGTGCCTTGATTTTTGTGTACTTATGACTTGACTTTGTGTTGCTGGAGTTTGAAGTTGACCTTTAATCTTAGTGCATTTAAGTGATTTTGACATCTCTCTGCGAAAAGTAGTAGCCGGCACTAATTAAAGGGGACACATCATAAACACCATATAATAAAAGGAAATAAACTGTAAGTAACTATTCGTGATGGTCACTTAATTAGTGGGACATGCAGGCCTTTAAGTAAAGCGACATCAGTTACGTCTCGACGACAGCACGGTGGTTGGTTAGGTTTTGCATGGAGCATAACGAATAGGCAAACATCAGAAAAAAAATATGTAGTAAAAACAAGCTAAAAGCGTCCTTCGCTCCTGTCGCATTTCTTCAGGTAAGTTGTGTGTCGCTTGTACATATTTTTTTTCTTGCCTTCTACTTATCAGGGCGCGGGACAAAAAGTTGTTGCGCTTACTTACACTACAACGAAGACAACTAACAATCAGAATGATTAAGCGACTAATTAGGTAGAAAACTAACTACTAGCCGACCACCTACTCGCACGTCTACCAGAACTGGGTAACCTGACAAGGTAATACGGCAAAAGCTCGTGTGGCAATGAGCTAGCCTTTTCGCCAAATGATCGTGCTGCGCGTCCACTACCGTGTTGCACAGTGTTTACGATATTTCTACAGCAATGCCCGAACCACACTTGCTTGCGTCAGATGGGAATGGCTTTTGTAGTGATTGATTGAACTGCCAAATTTGTTATTATGCAACCACGTCGCGTGGTTGGCCAACAGATTAGCTCCGGTCCTTTTGTTTCGGAGTTGATAGTTGATACTCGCAGCGTCCAGGAAGTCAGACCGTCGAATGTCATGCCTCTATTGCACGCCGAAGTAACCGGACAGCAACCTGGCGGCCCGTGAACAACTATAACGTCAGGTTAGAAGTGGCCGCATCAAGGCAGTGCCAGCTGCGAGGGTGATGGCTGATAAGCCCGGCACAAGAAAGCCGTATGTGGCGTTATGACAGTTCGTCACCGATATACCAAATTTAAATGACATCATGGGGTTTTACGTGCCAAAACCATGATATGATGATGAGGCGCGCCGTAGTGAGCGGCTCCGGAATGTCTGTCTGTCTGTCAATTTGGACCCACCTGGGGTTCTTTAACGTGCGCCTAGATTTAAGTACATGGGTGCTTTCGCATTTCGCCCCCATTGAAATGCGGCCGCCTTGGCCGGGATGCGATCCCGCGACCTCGTGCTTAGCAGCCCATCACCATAGCCACTAACCAACCCCGATGGACGGACGGACGGACGGACGGACGGATGGACATTTGATAGATAGATAGATAGATAGATAGATAGATAGATAGATAGATAGATAGATAGATAGATAGATAGATAGATAGATAGATAGATAGATAGATAGATAGATAGATAGATAGATAGATAGATAGATAGATAGATAGATAGATAGATATGCCAAAACGCCTTACGAAGGCTAAGAATGCAAATCGCATTAATTTACAGATTGATAACACGTAAGGGTCTGTCCGATGGAGCTCTTTCTGCAAGTTCCATAAACGACCCTTTTTGAAGAGGCAATGCGAAGGGTACCTGGCGTGCCTCTTTTCACATGCTGATTTTTCTCTTTACGCTATCCGCCTCCGTGCACGTGCTCGTATTCACCACATTTTATTTTCCTTCTCTCTCTCCCTCTCCTTTCTTTTCATTCCCATTTTCCCTTCGGCCAGCGTAGAGATAGAGAGAGAGAGAAAGGCAAAGGAAAGACAGGGAGGTTAACCAGAGATTATCTCTGGTTGGCTACCCTGTACTGGGGCAGAGGCAAAGGGATGCTATGGGCGAGAGAGAAAAAGGGATAAAAAAGAAAAAAAAATGAATTAAAAAGAACACACACACACAAGCGCGCGCGCGCGCGAACTGTTTCTGTGGGCACTGTCACGCAGCCCGCAAAGGCGTTCCTAGCCTTACGCAGTGTCACCGTACAATCCTACGTCACAATTTGTCGGAAAGTCCCGTGTCCTTTAAGTACCGCAGCAACGCATTCATAGCGAATCGCGCTGATGTTCGCGTAGGCCAGTTTCTAAGCATGTTGGATGTTGTTTTCTGTCATTGGGCGCTTGTCCAGTTTGTCTAGGGTGGCTGAGAGGACTGCTCTTTGCGGGTTGAAACGAGGGCACTGACAAAGAAGGTGCGCGAGTGTTTCCTTGCACCCGCGGAAGTCACAAAGTGGGCTGTTGGCCATTCCGATAAGAAAGTAGTACGCATTTGAACATGCTACTCCAAGCTATAGACGGACTAGAAGGGTGCAGTTACGTCGTGCAAGCTCGGGTGGAATACGGAGCTGTAAATTAGGGTCCAGAGTATGAAGGCGTGCACTTGTTAACTCGGATGAATTCCATTGAGCTAATGTCAGGTCATGCGCAAGTGCAGAAAGTTTTTTCGCTGCGTCGGCTCTCGAAAGAGCAATAGCAACGCACTTGACACCGTCATGGGCAGATCGGGCAGCTCTGTCTGCTCGATCATTGCCATGTATGCCACAGTAACTAGGCAACCATATCAGTGGTTATATTATATCAGCGTTAACACCCCAGCCTTGTTTTTGTGTCGCTCGCTCACACACATGATGGCGTACGGACATGCCGGCTTATGGCCCGTATCTGTTGAACAGATCAGTGAGCGTGAAATGAAGACGGAGTTAGAAACTCTTCATCTTTACTTCGCACTGAACAATGTTTTCATTAGATAGGGACCAGTCATCCGCCATCAAGGGGTAATATTGTGTCCCGTACTTGGCCACGAGGAAAGCTCGAACAGAACACTTTGGCCTAATCGTATTCAGGCAGTGGGGACACTTACACTATTCCGCCATTCCAATAGCCAACATCCCCCAGATTTCAGCAATAAGTACGGCAATGCAAAATCATTCAACGAAGACTTCATTGTCCTAAATGTCAAAAGAGGAGAGAGCAAGAGAGCGAGCGGGAAGAGAGATGTGCAGAGGCGACGGGGCAGCGGAGTCAATAACCCAGGAAACTGCCCTCTTCAGTAGGTTAAGGAAGCTACTGTCGGGTCGGGCACGTTCTACGATGAGCTAAGCTCTTTGGAGAGTAAACAAACGAGGAGAGGCGGTCAATATTTGAAACCGCGGGGATTTTCTACCCGCTCCTCGGTAAGGGAACGGCAGTGGGCTTCTTGTGACGAAATTATGGTGGATCTCAGTGGAGCTGACCTCGTTAATTCCCCTCTCTGCCTCCGTTTCCCTATTTTCCCTTAATTTCTTTCTTGCTCGCTTCTTAGCTTGGCTCGCTGACACAGTTCCTTTTTAAACGGACTAGTCGCGATCGCTACGTTTAATCATACTGCGAACTGTGGGATTGACGTTGTGGCTGTTGAACAGAAAGAAAAAAATGGAAGTAGGCGTTTGTTGTGTAGTGGGAGCGCTGTAAGAAAAGGAAGTTTTTAGAGGTGGGAGCAAGGTGGAAATAAGTATCGAAAGAAAGGATTAAAGAAGACGTATAAATATGAAATGAAGTATTGACGGTGCTACAGAGAATAGCGTGCGAAATAAGTCACTTTAGTATGTAAGCGACTTGGCAGGAAATTCGGGCTTGCTGAAAAAAGAAAACGGCTCGGATAAAAATATGCTATTTTAAAAACCGACGTGCTTACGGGCTTTTGTCTATTGATTTTACGCTGCCAGTTCGATGTCAGTGGAGAAGGCAGACTTCATAATATTTCCTTTCTTTCTCGCGTCCGCAAGTGTTTCAGCGAATGCAGCAGTAAACAAAGGTCAATTCTCTATTCAGTGTTCTTCTGTTTCGCTTTTGAGAGAAGATAGGATTCAGTACTACGTGCATTTGCATGCTCGATTTGGTAATAGGTATGGGTAGTTTAATAAACACAGTTTATCCAGAATGTGTGGCGTTCAACACGTTCCTTTGCATTTCTTTCTGAATACCTGGAGAACCTGTTCCGACCAAATTGTTTAGGCATATAGAACGTAAGCTCTCTACTCTTCCCACGAAATTTGCTGACTTTGAATTAGGAAAGCAGCTTTATTTTATACCATGTCGGTAAGGTTTGATTACAAAAAAAAAAGACAACTTGCTTAGCCAATAGAAAGGGCGAGACCTCTTCAAAAATAATTGAATATAAAAAATTGTTCCCCACATGTTATCTAAATCGAGGGCAAAATGCGAAGAGCGACTGCTGCAAGCATGAATTAATAAATAAAGCATAGTATTGGGGAAAGAAAGGCTCGTGGCCTAATTAAGGAAAACGGAGAATCATTAAAGAATGGGATCGGGGAGTGGCACTAGGGATAGAGGGATAAAACGGAGCACAAGAATTGGACGTTATACTAAGCTGAGAGAGAATTAAGTATTATTTATTTAAATGTATATCCCACCGGTTGGTTAGACTCATTAGTATTTTCCCATCAGTGCCTCATGTCCTGCCTACCGTTGATGTGCCTGCAGTTTATGTATATACAAAGCATATGTAGAAATAATAAATAATATGCCTAAAATGCTGTATAAACGGTTTATACTTAATAAATGGTACTTTGATGACGATTTACAAATGCAACGTTTTATAAATGTTTCTCGCGTGTAGAAATGTTAAACAGGCTGTGATCACCTGGCGCGGCCATGTTTACCACTTTCATGTGCAACGAAATGAGCCAGTCGTGACTTTATGCTTTTTACAGCACCAAATGCATTTTTTAGGTAAAACAATAAAATGGTCCTGCATCACTCTTGTAGATGTAAGCACATCTGCGTCGTCGCTAGCCAATACTGTTACAAACATTTGAATCAAATGATATTCCTCTGCATCCAGAAGGGATGCACACGATTTCAGTGGAGAGGCTGTCGCCCACCTATTTCCTTCAACCTTTTGAAACTCACGCGAAATTGTTTCCTTACTCCTACGCAAGAGTAGGCGCGATGACTATTGGACGGATTTCCGCAACCGTAACGACTGAACAATGCTTTGGGCGAAAAGCAAAATCGGGAGAGTGTCATCTCTGATGGACAGTAGTGCCATCTGGCGAACAAGAACCACACCAGCGCTATGATACTATGGCCTCTTATGAGGGTGGCCTCACGGAGGACCGCACCGCCGATAGCTCCGTTAAAAGAAAGACCTCATTCGAGGGTTCCTTGTTGGAAAATGGTTTGTTTTAATACATAATCTATAGAAGCACTGATCTTTATCGCTTTGACAATGTGAATGCGCTAACGTGGTTCCCGCCCATAATAATTAAACAGATCCCTACGCAGAAATTTCAAGCTGGATGTTAGCTATCAACGTTGCCTTCCCATTCGGAGAGAATGTATCTTTTAAGGCGCTTTGCTTTGTCTTCTACTGTTTCTAGTTAAGTTTGTAAGGCTTCCGAACTTTCTTGGCTTTCTTGTTTGAATAACATATAAATTATTGCCAAAACACAATTTTATAACGTGTAGGTCTTCTCAGAGCGGTATTATAGTTATGTTCAGTTTACCTTACAGACGGCTGTGCAATTAAAAAAAAATACCACGACTGACGCGTGCTGCACGCCTTCTGTACGCAAAGAATTACCCACCGCGTTGACGTTTGACAGTCGGTGCGCTGCAGTGCCACTGAAGTGACTGCGTTATTTAGACTGGCGACCAAAGGTTCACTGCTCGCTGTAGTCGTTTACGTAGACTATTTTGATCTGTCGCGTTTTCAAACGAACCGCCTCGAGTCACGAAGAGGCGAGAATATCGATGCGCGGCGATAGATGGCGCGAGCGCCGCTGCGAGAATCTCGGACCTCGGTTGGCGGCGGTGCGGGCGGGACGGTCCGCGTGTCGCCATCTGTGGTGACGTAGGCGAACGTCGACCGGATCGAAGTCGGAACGACGCGACATTGAGAATCGGAGCGGGAACTACGAATCTTCCCGGGTCAAGGCACGGGGTGCGGCGGGTTATGCGAACGTGAGAGCGCGGAATGCGTACGAAAGGCCATGCGATGAGGTTTTGCAATGAAACGCGGTATCTGGAGCCATCGACCAAGGCAAGGTTGTAAAAAGGTGTAAATTGGACGTTTCGAAAAAAAAAAAAAAAAAAAAGATCTGCATGTGCCTTGTTTAAAGGGAGAACTAATGAGAACAGTAACTTGAGATGTATTA